>NW_027187298.1:8429203-8526671 GCF_028583685.1 Petaurus breviceps papuanus | reverse complement strand
GGCACATCGGAGTTGTTTTAATTCTAATATCTCTGATCGGTGGCGGCTCAGAGCATTTTGTGTGTCTATAGAGAGCTTTAATTCCTTCCTCTGAGAACTTCTTGTTGATATCCTGTTTATCGATTTATCAGCTTGGATTCTGAATTTGACTCAGTCTATGTTTTTTACAGATAAGGTCTTTATAAAAAACATTGGTATAAAATTGTTTCCTAGCTTTCTGCCTTCCTTCTAATCTTGGTTGCATTGGGTTTTTTTGTGAAAAAGCTTTTTAATTTAATGTAATAAAAAATATCTGTTTTGAATTTCATGTTCCTTAGCTTCTGTTTAGTCATAATTTCTTCCATTCTCCATAGATCTGACAGGTAAACTATTCATTACCCTCCTAATTTGCTTATGGTATCATCATTTATGTCTAAATCACGTACCCATTTTGGCTTTATCTTGGTATAAGGTATGAGACATTGGTCTATGCCTAGGTTCTGCCATGCTATTTTCTAGTTTTCCTAGCAGTTTTTGTCAGATAATGTAGCAGCAAGCACCCCAGCATCCCCAGGGTGGCTGCCAACACAGGTTCTTAGATCTGCTTTGTTAAAGGAAAGCAACTCAAAATGGGTTAACAAGCTTACTTTAATCAATCAAACATATATCGTTTACCTTGTTCAAGGGGAAAAGGTCAGCACCCTGAACTTCAGAATATACAGAGGTTACAAGCATAAATTACAAGAACATTTCAGCAGACTGGCTTCCAAACTGTCCAACCATTACATACATCCATACCAAATCACAGTTACCAGAGAGGGAAGCATCAACATCTGGGTTTTCAAAGCCGGGGGGCTCTCAATGGCTACCCCGAGTCTCGTCTGGTCAAATCACAGAACACTTCTCAAAGTAAGCCCCAAAGCAAAGCCGCCTCCTGGCTCAGAGAATGTAACAACCTTCTTGACCCACTGCCCGATCACAAAGTATCTCCTGAAAAACAAGCCTCCCACCACAGGCTCCAGGTGCACTTAAGCCTAGGGGCAGGGAAGATCTAAAAAATTTACATTCCCATTACAGATAGTGAGTTCTTATTCCAGAAACCAGAATCTTGGGGTTTATCAAACAGTAGATTACTATAGTCATTGACTACTGTCTCTTGTGTACTAACCTGTTCCACTGATCCACTATTCTATTTCTTAGCCAGTACCAAATAGTTTTGATGATTGTTACTTTATAATATAATTTTAGATCTGTCCAGCTAGGCCACCTTACTTTGCATTTTTTCCATTAATTACCTTGATATTCTTGACCTTTTCTTCTACCAAATGAATTTTATTATTTTTTCTAGCTTTTTAAAATAATTGTTTTAGTTTTTTAAATTTATTTTTAGTTTCATTGGTATGGCACTGAATAAGTAAATCAGTTTAGGTAGAATTGTCATTTTTATTATATTAGCTTGATTTATCCATGACCAATTGATATTTTTCTAGTTCTTTAGATCTGACTTTTATTTGTGTGAAAAGTGTTTTGTAATTGTGTTCATATAGTTCCTGGGTTTGTCTTGGCATGTAGACTCCCAAATATTTTACGTTGTCTACAGTTATTTTAAATGAATTTCTCTATCTCTTGCTGCTGGACTTTGTTGGCAATATATAGGAACCCCAATGATTTATGTGGGTTTATTTTATATCCTGCAACTTTGCTAAAGTTGTTCATTGTGTCTAGTAGTTTTTTGGTTGATTCTCTAGGATTCTGTAAGTATACCATCATATCATCTGTAAAGAGTTAGTTTTGTTTCTTCCTCACCTATTTTATTTCCTTTTTTCCTCTTACTACTAAAGCTGACATTTCTGGTATGATATTGAATAACAGTGTTTCACCTCTGATCTAACTGGGAATGCTTCTAATTTGTCCCCAATGGTAGCTAATGATTTTAGATAGATATTGCTTATCATTTTAAGGAAAATTCATTAATTGCTATGCTCTCTAGTATTTTTAATAGGAATGAATGCTGTATTTTTTCAAAAGCATTTTCTGAATCTATTGAGATAATCATATGGTTTCTGCTAGTTTTGTTAGGGATATAGTCAATTATGCTGATAGTTTTCCTAATATTGAACCAACCCTGTATTCCTGGTATAAATCCCACCTAGTCATAGTATAATTATCCTTGTTATAAATTGCTGTAATCTCTTTTCTTAAAATTTTATTTTTTTGCATCAATGTTCATTAGGGAAATTGGTCTATAATTTTCTTTCTCTGTTTTGGCTTTTCCTAGTTTAGGTATCAGCACCATATTTATATCATAAAAAGAATTTGGTAGGAATCCTTCTTTGCCTGTTTTTCCAAATAGTTTATATAGTTTTGGAATTAATTGTTCTTTAAATGTTTGGTAGAATTAACTTGTAAAGCCATCTGGTCCTGGAGATTTTTTTCTTAGGGAGTTCATTGATGGCTTGTTTAATTTCTTTTCCTAAATTGGGGTTAAGTATTTTATTTCCTCTTCTTTTACTCTGAGAAATTTATATTTTTGTAAATATTCATCCATTTTTTTCTTTTTGGAGGGGGGAAGGCAGGGCAACTTGAGTTAAGTGACTTGCCCAAGGTCACACGACTACTGTTAAGTGTCTGAGGCCGGATATGAACTCAGGTCCTCCTGACTCCAGGGCTGGTGCTCTCTTCACTGAGCCACCTAGCCACCCCAGTATTCATCCATTTCACTTATATTGTAAGATTTATTGGCACATAGTTGGGCAAAATAACTCCTAATTATTGCTTTAATTTCCTCTTCATTGATGGTGAAGATAAATATATTTTTAAGTCACTGAAAGCTGCAGGTAATTTTAGAACCTCACTTATGTTAAGAATTTCTGTTCCCATTCATGTACCCAACCAAAATTGCTAAATTTATCAGAATAAATTGTTAGTGTTTCATTACCCTTTATTGTCCCTAACCATGTGATGTTGAACCAAAAGACAGGTATTCCAAAGGAAAAATGGGTGAAGGTGCTGAACTGGATAATTCACAGGTTGAATTAACTCCTATGTAACCTCAGAGAAGTCATCATCTCTGTACTTCAACTGTAAAATGAAGGACTTGGGCTGATGGTCTTTAAGATTGTTTCCAGCTCTAGATGTCTGATTTTATAAATTCCTCAATAAAAAACTTAACTGTCATTACTCTCAGTGCTTGGAGAGAAGAATAATTAGTAGTAGTATAAGGGAATGCATCCTGGTATTAGGTAACAAAAAAAAAGCTGTGTGAACAGACATTTTTAAGTGCTTACTATATACTAGGCACTGTGCTAAGTAGTGGGAATATAAATTCAAGCAGAAAGACAGCCCCTGTGCGAAGCTTACCTTCTAGTAAGGAAAGAAAACCCATAGAGGAAGCTGAATGGGGAACCTTTATTTTGGACATGATGAGTTTGAAATATCTCTGGGATATCCAGTCACTTGAAATATCTATCAGGCAGTTGGTGATGAGGGGCTAGAACCCTGGAGAAAAACTAGGGCTATACATACATACCCATATATTTATTTATATATAATAATAGTTATCATATGGTGCTTATTATGTTCCAGAAACTATGCTAAGTGCTTTACAGTAATCTCATTTGATCCTCACAACAACTAGGTGAAGTAGGAATTTTTATTATTCCCCACTTTAAAGTTGATGAAACTGAGACAAACATAAGTTAAGTGACTTGCCCAGGGTCACATGGTTAGTATGTATCTGAGGTGGGATTTGAACTTAGATCTTCCTGATTCTAAGCTCAGCCCTATTCACTGTACCACTATGGCTAGATATATTGATCAGGGAATCATCTGTGTAGAGATGATAACTAAACCAGGGGAAGTTGACATAACCAAATGAGAGAATATAGAAAGGGAAGAGGGTCTAAGATAAAGACTATTGGGAGATACTTACAGTAAGTGGTTGTGACATAGATGATAGATAGTTCAACAGAAGAAATCAAGAAAGACGAAGGTAGGAGAACCAGAAGAGAGTAGAGTCATGAAAACACAGAGGCAAAAGGGATAGTAGTTATCAGTGTAAAATGCTAATGAGAAGTTCAGAAGGGTGAGGATTAAGAGAAGACCATGGTCATATTAATTAGATTTTAATGAACATTGACCTTAGGGGTTAGTGTAGAAAATTTTGAATTATTTTTGTTATGTAATTTATCACGTGTCTTTACTTTCCAGATACTGTTTTGTGTTTGCTTTGGGATACCTTACAGTGTGCCAAATTACCAGAGTCTATATCTTCGATTATGGACAATATTCTGCTGATTTTTCAGGGTAAGAATAAAATTCTCATCTTGAAAGGTACATTATGTAATTTTGAGAGTTAAATAGTTATATTCTGAGCCACATTTGATTTTGTCTCTGTTATTTTACCATTTCTGTTTGTTTTTTTATTCAGATAGTACAATCTATACATGAAATACATTTAAATATTCATTTTACTGTGAAACATGAATGAATTGAATTAAAATAACAGAAAAATTCAAACCGTAATGTTGAATTCTTCCTGTACTTACCTGATTTTGCCTCAAACGTTGTTATTTCCCATAGAGTAATTTTTAAGTTCAGCCAATCTTGGCAGGGGCGCAAGGGGAACATAAAGATGAGAAATGACATAGGCCTTATTGTCAAGGAACTGAAAGTCTAAGCACAAATAAATATGATAAGAGATATAAAATAATATTAGAAAATTTGAAGACAAACAGCCAGTAGTTATTTGGAAGTTTCTTTGCTCTTCTTAACTTCACCAGTAGCATTTTACACTGGTACCTACCCTTTTGTCTCTGGGTTTTCATGACTCTCCTCCCTTCTGGTTCTTCTGCTTGGTTTTTTTAGTCTCATTTGCTGAATTATCATACATGTCACACCCTCTAACTTGAAGGAAAAGAAGGATAGAATATTGTAGGGGTAGAATTGACAGAACTTGATAGCTAATTGAACATGGGAAGTAAAGAAGAAAGATGAGTCAAAGATAATGCTGAAGTTTCAAACATGGGTGAGAGGGAGATCAACCTAAATAAGGAAGTTGGATAGAGGGGAGAGGTTTATGAGAAAAAGATGACAAAATCAGTTTTTTATGTATTGAGTTTAAATTGTCAGGATATTCTAAGAACTTTCCTCAAAACCATCTTTAATGTGTTAGATAAATATGAATTTTTACTGTTTTATCCAAGTAAAAGTATCCACCAAGTAATTGGAGATGTAGGAATGGAAGCTCAGGGGAAAGGCTGTGCCTGCATTACATAGGTTTGGGAATCATCTGCCTAGAGGTGACAAAGCCATGAGAATGGGTAACAAATCAAGAGTGTAGAGAAGAAAAGAAAAGGATTGTGGACGTATTCTTTGAGAATGTTTAGAGGATAGGAGAAGCTGATAAACCAAGGAAGGAGCCTGAGAAGGAAAGAGAACCAAGAATGTTGTAGAAAAGCAACAAAGAGGGATAATAATCTGACAGAATGACAGGAACAAAGAGATGTTTTTTATAATGTGTCCCTGAGGATGTTTTTGTGTCATGAGAAAGGATCCAGTAGAGAAGAAGACATTGTCAAGGCAGGGCCAAGATGGCAGAGTAAGGCAGGAACTTGCCTGAGCTCTCCCAAATTCCCCTCCAGATGACTTTAAAATAATGCCTCAAAACAGATTCTTGATCAGCAGAATCAACAAAAAGATGAGGTGAAACAATTTTCTAGCCCAAGACAATTTAGGAAGTTGACAGAAAAGGTCTGTCTCACCCAGGTGAGAATGGAGCACAGTCCAGCTTAGGTGGCCCAGGCAAGCCAGCAGCAGGCCGCCCCCCAGAAAGGCCCCACACGCCAGCCTGAGCTAGGAGGGAGGCCCTGAGCCTCTGTGTGAGCTAGATGTGAGGCCCCATGCAGCGAGGTCCTCTGCTTAGCTCAAGCTAGCAGCAGTCCCCACTCCAGCAAACCAGTGCAGACCTTGGCAGCTGCTGAATCAGCAGCAGTGACTTCTGGGGTTTTCAACGCACAGACGGTAAGGGGGCCAGCCAGCTGGTCAGAATCATATTATAGGGGACGCTTTGCTAGCCCTGGGTATAGGGCTCTGTTGCATTGCTCACTGGGGATCTGGGTCACAGTCCCAAGGTGAGGAGGAGTGCTAGAGCACTAGAGTGTGCAGCCGTAGGGGAGCAGGGTTCTTGGTTGCACATCCAAGTTAGAGAAAAGTACTTGTAGTCACTCAAAGACCAGAGCGTAGGCCAAGAGAGCAGTGACCACATCTCTGCTTACATCATGCCGTCTTGAAAAAAAATGAAAACTCAGAGGTCCCTAGAATTAACTCTGAAAACAGCAACATGAAAAACCTGAAGTTTGGGAGAGTGTCCCCTCTACCCCAAGTTGTTGTGGGAACAGTACCCCCTCCACCCCAGGAACAGAGCCCAACTTTAATGTAAAAGTAAAGAAATAGGCTAGAAAAATGAAAAAACAACAAAAAAGGAACCTGACCATAGAACATTACTGTAGTGACAGGGAATATTAATACAAATTCAGAAGACAACAATATCAAAATGGCTACATATGAAGCCTCAAATAAAAATGTGAATTGGTGTCAGGCCCAAAAAGAACTCCTGGAAGAGCTCGTAAAGGCTTTTAAAAATCAAATAAGAGAGGTAGAAGAAACCAATTAGGAAGAAATGAGAGTGATGCAAAAGAGTCAACAGCTTATGTAAAGGAAGCACAAAAATGGAAAAAGATGAATAAAATTCACTGAAGAAAACAACTCCTTAAAAAGAATTGGCCAGATGGAAAAGGAAGTACAAAAGTTCAATGAAGAAAATAATTCCTTAAAAATTAGATTTGGGCAAGTGGAAGTTAATGACTCTGCAAGGTATCAAGAAACAATAAAACAACATTGAGAGAATGAAAAAGAAGAAAATTGAAACATCTCATTGGAAAAATAACTGACCTGGAGAATGGATCCAAGAGATATAACCAAAGAATTATTGGACTACCTAAAAGATGCATGGAAAAAAAAAGAACTTAGATATCATATTTTAAGATATTATCAAGAAAAACTGCCCTGATATTCCAGACCAGGGAAGAAAATAGAAATTGATAGAATCCATGGACCACTTCCTGAAAGAGATCCCCAAATGAAAGATCACAGGAATATTCCAGTCAAATTCTACAGCTCCCAGATCAAAGAGAAAATATTGCAAGCAGCCAGAAAGAAACACTTCAAACATAGAGTAGCCACAGTCAGGATTATGCAGGATCTAGCAGCTTTTACATGAAAGTATTGGGATGATTTTAAATCCTCTCTGCTATCTGCTTCTTTTTTATAGGTGAGTTCATCCCATTCACATTCACAATTATGACTACTGTGTATTTCCCTGCATCTTACTTTCTCCCTATTTATACTTCCCTTTCTCTTTCACTCTGTCTCTCCTCACCAGTGTTTTACTTTTGACTACCACATCCCTTAGTCTGCTCTCCTTTCTATCAGCTCCCACTCCTTTTCTTGTCCCCTCTTACTTCCCTAAAGGGCAAGATAGATTTCTAGGGGTAGCTAGGTGGTGCAGTGAATAGAGCTTCGACCCTGGAGTCAGGAGGACCTGAGTTCAAATGCGGCCTCAGACACTTAACACTCACCAAAACAAACTAGCCATGTGACCTTGGACAAGTCACTTAACCCCAATTGCCCTCCAAAAAAAAAGATAGATTTCTATACCTGAGTGTATATATGTTAATCCCTCTTTGGGACAGTTCTGATGACACTAAGGTTCAAGTGATATGTACCCCTCCTTTTTCTCCGTCTACTTTAATAGGTCTTTCATACCTCATGTGAGATAATTTGCCCCATTCTACCTCTTCCTTCTTTCCATTTTATCTGTGCAGTAATCTTTCTCACCCATTAGTTTTTTTTGTGCCATCATGTTAAAGTCTACTCCTTCTAACTACTCTAATAGTGATAAAGTTCTTAAGGGTTACAAGTATCATCTTCCCATGTAGGGATGTAAACAGTTTAATCTTATTTAATAACTTATGTTTTCTCTTTTCTGCTTACCTTTTTGTGCTTCTCTTGCATATTATATTTGAAAATTGAATTTTATATTTGACTTTGATCTTTTCTTCAGGAATGTTTGAAAACTCCTCTATTTAACTGAATGTCTACTTTTTCCCCTGAAGGATTATACTTATTTTTGCTGAGTAGGTGATTTTTGGTTGTAATCCTAGCTCTTTTACATTCTGAAGTATCATATTCCAATCCCCCTTATCCTTTAATACAGAAACTGCTAAATCCTGTGTAATCCTGAACCGTGACTTTTGGATATTTGAATAGTTAGTTCCTTTCTGGATGCTTGCAGTATTTTCTTTTTGATCTAAGAGTTCTGGAATTTGGCTATAATATTCCTGTAAGTTTTCCTTTGGGGATCTCTTTCAGGAGGTAGTCAGTAGATTCTTTCAATTTCTATTTTATCCTCTGGTTCTAGGATATCAGGGCAGTTTTCCTTGATACTTTCTTGAAATATGCTATCCAGCCTCTTATTTTCATCATGGTTTTCAGTTACTCCTGTAATTCTTAAATTATTTCTCCTTTATCTATTTTCTAGATCAGCTGTGTTTTTTTTTCCAAGGAGATATTTCACATTTTCTTCTGTATTTTCATTCTTTTGATTTTTTTATTGATTCTTGATGTCTTATGGAGTCATTAGCTTCCACTTGCCCAATTCTAATGTATAAGTAATTATTTTCTTCAGTTATCTTTTGTACCTCCTTTTCCATTTTTACCAATTCAGTGAATTTTTGTATATGTTTCCATTTTTTGTGCTTCTTTTACCAAGTTGTTGACTCTTTTTTCATGATTTTCTTGTATAAGTTTAATTTCTTTTCTGTTTTTTGCTCACCTCTTTATTTTATTTTAAAAATCATTTTTTGAGCTCTTCAAGAAGTTCTTTTTGGGCCTCAGACCAATTCATATTTCTCTTTGAGGGTTTGCATATAGGCATTTTGATATTGTTGTCCTCTCCTATTTTGATCTTCCCTGTTGCCATAGTAGCTTTATATGGTCAGGGTTTTTGTTTTGGTTTTTGCTTATTTTCCAGCCTGTTTAATAACTTGTAAAGTTGAGCTCAGCTCCTGGGGTATAAGGGGCATTGTTCTAAACTTCTTGCTCAGGGGACCAAGGGCCTGGCCCCTTGCCTGTGGCCTGTTGTCCAGGGGTCTCTGTGCCTGTATATATCTCTGGGGTTGGCCACTTGCCTGTTGTGCTGTGGCCTCTGGGCCTGGCCACTTGCCTCCTATACCAGGGACTGGAGGCCTTACAGCTGTGTCACAAATGCTCTGGGACCATCGGGCCTCAGTTGCTGATCTGTGCTGGGACTTGGATCCTTCTACTGGCAGGTGACACCACCTGTGCTCCCTTTTAGCCTGAGTGAAACAAACATTTCCTACAGTCTAAGTTATCTTGGGCTAGAAAATTGTTTCACTCCATACTTTTGTGAGTTCTGCTGTTCCAGAATTTGTTTTGAGACATGCTTTAAAGTTGTTTGGAGGGGGATTTCAGAAAGCTCAAACAAGTTCCTACTTTTTCTCTCCCATCTTAGTTCTGCTTCTTGGAGCAGAGTATTCTTAAAGGCTGATGACACTCTTGATTTTGCTCAAGATTCTGTGTTGTTCTCCTTATCATTTGTACATTTCCTTTTTAAATCTGAGAACAGAGAAGTACCTCTATAGGTTTTATAGTTAAATTTAGATAATTTTTCCCCTTTGTTTCTGATCAGAATCATTTGCAGATGCACTGCTAATTGAGGCTCTCATTTTTCTTGAGTTTTTTCTTTTGGGGATTTCAATCTCTAAGGTCATAGCTATTAATTCTTTGACTTAAAGTACATGTCTGACTGTGCTCTTCCATTTCTGTTAAAACCTCTAAGCACAGACTATGTGGTCAAATCAGGATTCTTATAACTAGCTTTCATTAGACTAAAATTCCCGACTAGTCAGAATTAAGTACAAAGTAGCAGATCCTTCCATTGCTTTATTGGTGTCCTCAAAGTTTAATTTGTTATTAAGTCAATAATTTCACAAGTTGGCTATTCAATAACCCATCTTAGTTATTACTATTTAGTTTTAGTTTCCATGTTTGAATAAATAAGACCCATTCTTTTAATTTCTATACAGTATGTGTCAATTTCCTCAAAAGAATAAAGCATTTATATATTTATCTCCCACACTTAGTCTTCTTGGTCTTAATTTTTTTGTGCTTATGTGTATGCATATTACACAATTAACAAGCACTTCATTAAATGCCTATTACTTGCTAGGGTCTAGGCATTGTGATAGGGTACCTAAGTTAGGTACCTAAGTTTTTACATAGGTAAAAATAAAACAAGACCCCTCCCTCAAGGAGTTTACATTCTATCTGAGAAATTTGTGTTCTATCAAACTATATTATGTAATGTTGAATGTAGAAAGCTCCAGTATGTCAGGATTTTATGGGGAGGTTGATTCCAAATTATAGCATTTAGGGGGTATATTTCTCTTTAGGCTCTTTCAAGACTTTAAGGCCCCCTGGTAACCTGGACAAGTAAGATAGCAGGCGGGTTGGTTGCTAGATCTCCTGCTATAGGCAAAGGCCTCTGTCACCTGCAAGACAGATAATTTAAGGAAAGTTTTTCTTATAACCAAAGGTTTCATTGGTGGACACTTTATGGGCAGCACAAATCCACTCTTTGCTTCAAGAGTTTATGAGGAAGAAGAGAGAGAGAAAAGGTGGAGGAGTAGAAAGATGCATATATATGTATATACACATATTTATATTTAAGCTATTAAAACTTAAAACTTTTAGAACATTATACATATGTCTATACACATATGTATGCTTTTATACATATATGTGTATATATTAATACATACATGTGTGTAAGGGAAGGTTTTGACTGAGTAAATCAGTTGTCATCCGGAATGACATTACACAGGAATTGGGTTTGGATAAGTAAACTCCCTTTGGGGCTGACATAAAATCAGAGAACTAATTCAGAACACAGGAAGATCTGAGCAGACTGAGAGGAGAGAACATTCAAGCTACCCCTGGGAAGGCGTTGATTCAGAAGGTGGGGAATCAGAGCCTTGGTCTCAGTCTCCTCCTCCCTTCTCACTTGATGGGAAGAAACTTTATGAACTTAGGAGGTCTGGACGACTTTCCATCTTCCCATCTGCATCACAGCACAGTTCCTGAATCAACTGACTATAGAATCTAAAAGGAGAACCAAGGACAGACTAGACATAGATAGCAGAAAAGCAACACCATACCTGAGAACAACATTTTGAGGACTCCAGCAAAAGGACTCTAGTATCTTTGAGTTGCCCCTTTGTCACACTTGAGTTCACTTTCTTTTGTACTCTGTGTACTTGTAGGGTGTGTATCACAGACTTTTGGTGGGATGTTTTGTATCAACTTTGTACCAAAGGAATAATAAATACTTCTTTATAAAAGATAATTAAGGCTGACTAATTAGCTGATAGTAACTAGTAATATTGAGGGAAACACCCTGGAATGGAGACTCTAGCTGATAGAATTCGAAAAGATACCCATTTCGTTTTGGGGGTGTACTTTCTAGAACCTTGAGGAGAAGTCTATAGCTTACTGCTTTCCAGGCCTGATTTGCCTGTGAGATTAGGAGATGGATAAGGACCTTTTAGGTTATATATTTGAGCTGACCTATTTATCAGTGTGGAGATTAATTGGGCTAAGAACCTCTAAAGACTAAAGGAGATATATACATAAACATATACATAAATGTATGTACACAGTCTCTTTCCATTTGCAGGCTCTTCTTATGGAAACTAGCTGGTTTCTTAGAAAAGTATTTCAATGAGTATCAAGTGTAGACAATATCTCCTCTTCTCCTTGAGCTTCATCTTAAAGCAAGGGTGTTTCATTTTTCTTCAAAAATTCCAGTCTCTTTCCATGGCAGCATTAGTCAACTAAGAAGAAACATACATAAACATGTATATATGGGGTAGGGCATAGAATCAAGGTTAGCAAACAGGCTGGATAGGAAATCTCAGGATTTCTGCTCTTAGCAATGAGGCAGAATCAATTTCTTCTAAGTTAAGCCCAAGAGAAAAGAAATTGCCCATTATCTTAGTGGAAATATGAGCTTTGAGTTATTACTAAATCATTGTTTAACCATCATGTGAAGGGAGATGCATGGTTCTTTTCTGCTGGTCCACAGTAATATCATACCTGCCCCATTAATTCTTGGCCAGTAAGGGGAAGAGAGGTCACTCAACTTCCAATTCCCACTGTTTGCAACCAGAGGAAGGGGCAGAGGAATTGATACTCAGAGATAAGCTATTTGTTCAACCTTGTCCATGCTTGCTATATGGTGGGGAACAAAAATGGTTGCTTGTTAAGGCTTCTGACTTCATTCTCCTGGAAAATTTCTAAACGATCTCAGAAGCCAAGTTCCAAAGATAACACCAACTGATTAGCTGTGCTATAATGTCTGCCTGGGTCTCTTGTCTTCACAGAAGCACTATTCAGGCATAGAGCCTGTAAGGTTACATATATGTTGGATTCTGGACTAGAGTGCCTGTTCTCTCACTTTTTAAAGTGACTGGGTTAAAAAAAAGAGTTGTCTTTAGGTTATTATTGGAATTAAGGTAATCAGAGATGCTAATTGCTCTACAATCTAAGTTTATTCATGCACAAATTTTATGTGATAATGTTATCTTTGGAGCTTAACTTATCAGTCTCTTATACATGGCAGTTGATCTTTGCAATTGGCATTAAAATTTTTCTTTCCATTTTAATGTTCATTTTATGAAAATGTCCACTCTATTATATAGTGGAAATAAATATTACTACCTTCTCTTTTTTTTGTAATAAATAAATCCTGTATTCTTTACTTTTCACATTATTGTAGGTGTAGTACGAAGAGCATAGGATCTGAAGTCAGAGGTTCTGAGTTCAAATGTTGACTGAGATCCTTGCTTTCTTTGTGACCTTGAGTAAGTCACACAAACTCCATGGGCTTGGTTTCATTATCTGTAAAATGAGGGAGTTGGAGTAGGTAAACTCCCCAATCCAAAAATACAATCCCATGATTGATAACCTTGTTCTTCTTAGTTGAAATTGTGAAATGTTGAACAATTTGTCCTTTTCCGACCCATTATATTCCATTAGTTATAACATTTTGGGAACACTTTATGTTACATACAAGTTACAAATACATACAAATACATACACTGAATCTTGGGACATTTTCCCTTTGTAGAGAAAATGTAGCTTTACTGAATGTACCTGACTCAAGGGGACCAGATTGTAGTATATATATATAGGCTCTGGACTTACTCTCTCAACCTCAACTGACACTGGAAAATTGAATCACCAGAGCTCAAATAATAGATCTCCCTTCAGGGTCCTAGAGGATAGTTCTGAAGGGTAGAGGGCATCTCTTTAATGCATTAAAGCTCACAAGCCCCCACAGGTGTGCTTCCTATATTATCTGTTGATAAAAAATTAGTCAGCTTGAATTAACTATCTTTTAAAAAGGAATATCTGCTAAGGTGGGATACTAAAAAGAGCTGGTATAAAACATGTTTCTGTGCACCACCACCCTACTCTCCTGGAAGGGAAAAAAAAGATTGTGATAAATTCTCTGGCAAATACATACAGAGTCCAGGGGAAAGTGGGCCCAAAGCACATGTGACCAAGGGGTAATTCATAGGGTTGCTGGAAGTTATTTTTCTCCTTTCATATGGTGGAGCTTTCTCCTGGTTTCCTTCTAGTGTACTTTAAAGCTCTTTCCTCAATGTTTTTAGTCTTTCTCACCTCCCAGTAGAAGATGCTGCTGTCAGCTACTTGGGGATAGTGCTAGGGTGCTGACAGGAAGTCCAGAATATGCCAGGCTCTTTGAAGCTCACAAGGTCCTCCTCAAACCAAGGTGTGGGTTCTTCTCTTCCACCCTTCAGTAGTTTTTCTCATGGTTTTTATTGGAAGATGCATAAAATTTAAGCTGTCAGAAGCTTGAATCCTTGACTTTGAACTGTTCGTTATTTTATAGATGACTCTCAGAGCATGACCATATTTTCTCATCCACTCCAAACAGGATTGCTGTGCAGGTGTCACTCAGATTCATCAAATGGCTATCAGGGTCATATAAATGGTTCCAGGTTTTGTTTGTTTAATTTTTGCAATTAACCTAAAATAAATGATTGATTAAGTTGAGAAGTGTTCTAATCTAGTTAAAGTTGTCATAATAGCATCTTGAATTTTAGCTGACGAGCAGAGTGACATTGTTTTATTTATTCAGTCAGTCCCCACATGTAAAACTGCATCATAGATTTAATGCTGGAAGGAACCTTGGAAGTTGCCTGAGTCTATTCCCTCATTTTACAGATTCATAAATTCAAACCACAAAGGTTGAATGACTTGCCCAAGATCATCAAAGTAATAAAGGACAAATTCAGCATGTTTTCCATTATAGCAAGAAAGTGAGAAGCTGTTCAATTTCCTTATTGTTTTTCTTAAAGAATAAGCATCTTTTCTTGGAAGCCTTCTGCTTTGGAAATGGTCTGATTTTTGTGAGTTAAATAAGGTTTGTCTTATCTCAGACCTTTTTAGAAGTGACAGAGGTGATGAAGTTTGAAGGTGTCTCTACATTCAAAGTAAACAGGGGGCTAAGGCATCAACAAAAGTTATATAAACAAGTATATACTGTCAGTAGTAAAATGTCAGTCAATAAGAAAGCACAAATTAAACATCAGTTATGTGACAAGTACTGTGTTAGGCACTGGGGATCCAGAGACAGAAATGAAATAATACCCACTCTCAAGGAGCTTAGATTCTCTTGGGGGAGAAAATATGTACATATATAAATTACTCAAGTGGATCTGGGTTGTCCTCAATTTGGATGCTCCTTCCAACCATGCAGATCACAATTACATATAAATAGAGGGTGTCCCCAAAATCTTAGTGCCGATTTAAGCTTTAATAGCTTTAAACTATTTAGCACATTTCTCTTCCTCACTATATGTCACAAGGAAGAAGAGATAAACCATGATCAAAAGGGTCAAGTACATGTGTCTCTCCTCATGGAACCAAAAACCTCAGCTCCTCACCTTTGCTGGTCATATCATGAGCTTGTTAAAGCCTCATGTTTCATTTGAAATGGTGAAGATAGTTTTCAAGCATAAGACTGAAGATTGTTGTAGGCTATTAGGTAAGCTATAGCAGGTCTTCCCCATTTTCCAGCTCTAAGGAGGTCTCTGGTCTTCAAGCACTGATGTCAAGGGTGGGGAAGGAGTAGAAGGGAGTTTTATGGGGAAAAGCCTCATGTATGTGCTCCTCTTGCTTATAAGAAGGTATTTTCATCTGCTGTCTTTAACCATGGTAAATTATTTAACTTGACAAGATATATACTTTCCATGGATGTACACATTGATAATGAAGTTGGTGCATGTATTGTGAAAACCTGGACAGTATATACCAGTGCCGTGCCAGGAACCTGAATCGCTTCCATTTGAATTGTCTTAGAAAGATTCTGAAGGAATCTGGCAGCATAAGATACTAGACATTGAGGTCCTTTCTCGATCTAAACTGCCAAGCATTCAAACCCTACTGTAGGGATTGCAACTCTGATGGGCTGGCCACATTGTTCTAATGCCAAATGGATGTTTGCCTAAAAGACTATCTTATGGAGAACTCACAGAAGGAAGATGCACACATGATGGTCAGAAGAAGCTATACAAGGACATTTTAAAGGTCTCTCTGAAGAACTTTGGAATTGATTGTGTGGCATGGGAAATACTGGCAAAGGACCATTCAGCATGGCATGCCTTCATCAAAGAAGGTGCTGTGCTCTGTGAGCAACATAGAATTGCAGTAGCTCAAAAGAAACATAAGCTGTGCGAATTGAGAGATATCTCCACTCCAAATATTTATATGGGCTATTTGTGCCCTACCTGTGGTAGAGCATTCTGAATTTGTGTTGGTCTGATCAGCCACAGTTGGACACACTATACTTTGACTTTAACATAGTGATGTCATTTTGGTCTTCTTTGAGAAAGAAGGACAGCAACCAGAGTTCCATCTCTAATACTGATAAGTTATTATCCCCCCAGATAGGAAGACAAAAGTAGATCTCTGGTGTTCAGCCTGTCCTCTGATCAGGGGTCAGATAGTAAAAGACCTAGATGCTTAGGATAATCATTTTTACAAATAGAATTTAAAGACTATTTTAGTAGAATAACAAAGCCAATTTAGTTTTTGTATTTCTTAGAAATTAGTTTGATAGTCAAATTTATTCCACTTTGTTAATCTGGTCTTTTCACTAAGGATGATCTTTTCGCTAAGAAGTAGGCAATAGTTCAATTCAGCCTTCTTGGTTTTGCCAGTGATAGCATGTGACTTTGGGAAAAATCCTTTCAAATGTTTCTACATCATTTGTTCACATGTACAGTCTAAACCACTACAACTACCTAAATCCACAGGCGTGTTATATAGCTTAATTTTTAAATCCTATGTCATCATGGAAGAAAGGAACAAAGATGTATAAAATACAATATTTATCATTATTTCATTTATGTCTTTTATGTATTATGTATAGAATTATAGAATCTAAGGGTTTAATATATGAAACTACTGAAAAATTAAAACATTAATTTTCTAATTTTCTTCATTTAAAGAAGGTGCATTTTTATACTAAAGAGTATATCTTTTTATTGAGTGGAATCAGGATTTATTTATTTAACTCCCGGGAACCCTAGGTATTCTTAGAATTTATTAGGTAGACTAAAATATTTAAAGGGTTAGAATATAGAATTTTTGAGGAAAAATTAAAATTTGAATTTTTTGTCATAAGAGGAAAGATTAAGGGCCATATTAATTAACCTAAAACCATAAATATAACATCAGATGTTATACATCGGTATGCAAGAGATTAGTAGAGGATGTATACTTAAAATGGGACTTGAGCCTTAGCTGTGAAGAGTATTTTTAAAGAGTAAATGCTGCAAGGTTCTGAGACAACTCCAAAAGGCTCGTGGTAGAAAATGCTATCCACACCCAGAGAAAGAATTACAGAGTCTGAATGCAGATCGAAGCATACTATTTGCTCTCTCTTTTTTATTTTGTTTCTTCTTTCCCGTGGTTCATTCCACTGATTATAATTCTTCTTTGCAACATGACTGATGTGAAAATATGTTTAATGTGAATGTATATGTAGAGCCTATATCAGATTGCATGCCGTCTTGGGGAGGAGTGAGGGGAGAGAAGAGGAGAAAATTTGGAATTCAAAAGCTTGTGGAACTGAATGTTGTAAACTAAAAATAAATAAATTTTAAAAAGCAGAAATGCTGCAAATTAAATTAAATTCCATTTAATTTAAATTCCTCATATTCCATTTCACACCCATCAGATAAGCAAAGGTGACAGAAAAGGAAAATTACAGTTTCTAGAGGTGTTAGCTGCAGAAAAACAGGCACTCTGGTATTCTGTTGGTAGGATTGTGAATTGGTCCAGTCATTTTGGGAAGGCAGTTTTGAACTGTGCCCCAAAAGTCACTATGCTGGGCATATACCTGGACCAGTGATACTACTACTAGACCTGTATGTACCTCACAGAGATCAATGTTTATAGCAGTGCTTTTTGTTATAACAAAGAACTGGAAACTGAGGGAGTACCCATAAATTAGATAATAGCTGAACAAGTTGTGGTATGGAAATATAATGGAATATTATTGTGCCATAAGAAGTGACAAAAAGGAGAGTTTCAAAGAATTCTGGGAGGATTTGTCTGAACAGATACAGACTAAAATGAGCAGAATCCTGAGAACAATTTATACAATACCAACATTATGAGGAAAACAAACTTTGAAAGATATAAGAATTTGTTCACTGCAAAGATCACAATTCTAAAGAAATGATAAAGAGGCATGATACCCAGCTCTTGATAGATGAATTTGAGATGCATTTTCAGATAAGGCTGATGTAGAAATTTTTGCTTGACTAGGAACATTTGTTACAAGGATTTTTTTTTTCAGTTGGGAGGCAGTGCTAGAAGGGAAAGGAGATGAGGAGAGCAACCATAATAAGATTATAAAACAAACAAAAACAAACAAACAAAAGAGGGTTATTGGAAAAATTTTAAATTAATAGAAGAGAGCAGAGAGAAGTCTAAAAGGAACTGGGACAGCTTTGAAAGTAAAATGTTGAATTTATTATGTACTGAAAAGGTAAAGCCAGCTACATGTAATAGGAATTTGTGATTTCATATACAATTCTTTTTTTGTTGTTGTCATTTTGTTGTATCTTCCTGGTTGCCCTCCTCTAGATATTCTTCAGATTACCAGTGTTGTTCCAGATATAGTCTGACCAGGGTGTATGGTACAGTGGGGACTATCACCTTTATTTTTGGAAGTGATACCTATCTTAATGCAGCCCAAACTCTTCTAAATGACTATAAATCTCTTTTAGGAGATTGCCTTGTTCTTGGTCATGATGCAGTCACCAGAATGCTGTCTGAAAAGAGAATCTGGGGGAACTTGGCCATCAATAGGGAATCCTGCTTCTATTTGGACCCTTTGCTGGACATGTTACAAGACAATATAGCCTTTTTGTATACGTGTCCATGTTTTGTGCCTAGCTTGATATTAATGATAAGTCTTTGAACAGTTAAACTTTTTTACATTTTATTAAAATTCTATATAATTTTAAAAATAATTCCTTTTGTTCCCCTTATCTTTTTTTCTAAGACTAAACTTATCTTGAGCTTTTGCATTCGTAGCACAGTTGTTACAGGACTGTGCCAAACTTGAGCATTCCTCTTACATTATTATACATACTTCTTTCATCTGTTATTGCACGTATTTAAAAAATTTAAGTTGTTGGGTGAGTTAATTGTGTATCCATAGTATGGTTTTAGATAATTCTCTTCTTTTGCTCCTCAAAATTGTTTCTCCATAAAGTCCAGCAGCTATCCATATTAATTGAAGTGACCTTTCTCCTTGCCAAGGCAAAATCCTCAACAGGTGCCCTTAATCTCATCTTTTCTGGCATATTTCCACTTCTGTTGCTCTCACTCCCTTTTTACTGATGCTTCCCTGTTGCCTATAGATATGCCTACATATTTCCACCCCCTTTAAAAATTCTCACTTGATCCAACCATCCCCACAAGCTAAAATCCTTTATCTTTGCTCTCTTTTGTGCTTAAACTGTTGGAGAAAGCCATTGGTGTCTCCACTTCCTTTCTTCTCATTCTGCAGTCTCACTTCCAACCTCCTCTGCTTAGCTGAAACTGTTACTGGTGATGCTTTAATTGCCAAATCTAATAGCCTATTCTCAGTGCTAATCCTTCTTGACCCCTCTGTGGCCTTTGACCCTGTCAATCACCCTCTTTTCCTAGATGCTTTTTCCAGATTTTCATGACATTGGTCTCTCCTAGGTCTCCCTGTCTCTCTGCTTCTTCTCAGGCTGCTTTGCTGGATCCTCCTCTAAGTCACACTTGCTAACTTTGGGTCTTCCTTTTGTGACTCTGTTCTGGGCTTTCTTTTCTTCTCCCTCTATACCATCTCATTTGGTGATCTCATCAGCTCCCATGGGTTCAGTCATCCTCTCTTCAGATGATTTTGAGCTCTATAAGATGTCCTAAAAGTCTTAGTGCAGTTTTCAGGCATTAAAGCTTAAAACTGCTCTAATCTCACAAAACCAATTGCTTTTTCGGGACACTTTGAACTTCATGTCTTATAGACATCGCATACTTGACATGACCAAATCAGAATTTTTATCTTTCCCCTCAAACACTTCCTTCTTCACAACTCATTACTAGACCACACTCAAACCATCATTGTCAACCTCAATTCTGTGACCATGTTACCGCTTTAATAAACTCTAGGGGATCCCTATTATTTCCAGCATTAAATATAAAATCTGCTTGATTTCTGAGGTCCTTTACAACCTGACCCCTTCTTACTTTTCCAGTCTAATTACATTTACTCTCTTCACTGGTCTCTATAATTCATTGACTATGACACTACACTCCATCTCCCAGCTCCATGGGTTTTTTTTAACTCTCTTTTACACATGCTTGTAATGCTCTCCTTCCTCACCTCCATTTTTGGACTTACTTCAAGGCTTTACTTAGGGGAAGTCTCCCCTCTCCTCCCACTTATGGTGCTTTTCTTCTGAGTTTACATATATACTATGTGTATCTTGTATGTATATAGTTGTTTACTTGTTGTATTGTGTTTTAGAATGTGAGCTCCTCGAGGGTGGGGAACATGCATTTTCCTTTCTTTGTATCCTCAGTTGTTAACACAGTGCCTGGTACATAGTAAATGCTTAACAAAACACTTCTTGACTGACTGATAGTTGAAATTTCCTTTCAGATTTCATTTTATGGATGTCACGTTTCTATTCCAGGGCTTGTACTCTATTTCACAAATTCCTCTAGTTCTCCTTTCTGTTAAGGGAGCCTGTAACATACTTAAATAATTAAAATTTATATTTCTGCCTTTATTGATACTCAAGGGCTCTCCACCATGTCCTCTCCCTTTGGTTCCTATATACTTTCTTAATATGCAGTGGTACCCACTAATGCTATTAGAGCTGTGAATTGGTTTAGTCTTTTTCGAAAGCTATTTGGATTTTTTTTAATGGATTAAAATGCCCTTTGACTTAAAGATCCCACTGTTAGATACATACCCAGAGAGGACAAAAGATGAAATGAAAGGTCCCATATGCAATGCAACATTCATACCTGCACTTTTTGTAGTAGCAAAGAAATGGAAACAAAGGAGATGCTCATCATTTAGATAATGGCTAAACAAATTGTATTATATGGACATAATGGAATTTCCTATGCTATAAAAATTATCAGTATGAAGAATTCAGAGAATCTTGGAAAAACTTATACTAATTGATAAGTGTGAAGTAAATAGGGCTAGAAAATCATATGTACAATGACTTCAAAGGTGTAAATATAGAGAACAACAATGAAAAGCAATAAAATGCTGCTGTGCAATTATAATGACCTGCCTTGTTATTGAAGAAAAGATGAGGTCTACCTTCTTCTCTTTTTTTGCAGAGGCAAAGGACTATGAATATAGAATATTACATATGCTGTTAGATTTGGTGAATATGTTGATTAGTTTTGCTGAAATGATCTTGTTAGGTGTATTTTATTATTCATTCATTTTGTAGATACATGATGCCCAGTCCCTCAATTTCATTATTATACACAGGTTTAAATCTTTCATAGGTGGTTGTATTACCTATCTGATAGCTATCATAGGTGAATAGTAATGGTCATGAAGGTATGAAGGACTGTTTCCCAGAAATACCTGTCCAAAGGGATCAGGAAAACACATGTTCTTCCCAATATAAATTTTTTTTCTTTAAAAATGTAACCCTGTTGAAATAGCAACATACATGTTTTACGATGGACCTAAGACATTCGTTTTCATCTTTTTTTCCCTACAAATTATTATACAAAGATTGTAGAAACAAATGTTATAACTGAACTTCAGAATTTAAAAAAAAAAAAACACTTGTTTTTTGTTGCTATTGACATGTTCTTTTTCCTTGAAACATATCTTTGTAAACAAATTGTGGAATGAGATTTTTTCTTATCAACTTTTGTTGTCATAGAAACAATAAATCTTTTTGAAATATGTAGATACTGTGTTTATGATTTTTCTTTTAAAATGTTTTCATTTTCTTTGCCACAGCCCAATGATGATAATTACACAGAAGATCACTAGTTTGGCATATGAGATTCACGATGGTAAGGATTTTAAGCTGAATTATTTATTTTAAATTCTTCACTGAGACTTTTTTCCCTATTATTTTAGCTAAGTAATTTTTACTCTAGAAGCAGTAATGCTCAGTGGATAGAGGGTTGGCCTTCAGTCAGACACACTCGGACACATTCTCTATGTGGCCATGAACAAGTCACTTACCCTCTCAGTTCCTTCTAAGACCAGAAGCTTTAGAAACATTGCCAATCTCCACTTAAGAAAGGAGTTTCTACATAAGGAGTTCCCTATAATGATGAAATCATAGGTTCAGACTTTTAAAAAAATCAAAGCAGTAATTATTTTTTTCCTATGGTATTTTTTGTAGCACTTCAAATCTCAGAAAAATCTAGAGAAGATTTTGGGAAGGATGACTAATTTAGATGCTAGTTATTTATAATATATCTTTATGTTCAAATAGACACGTGCATCTACATATATGTGTACACTATACATACATTCATGTGTGCTAATAAATATGTGTGTATGCACACACATACATATTAGCAACCAAAGTTAAAACAAAATAATTTAGTAATATATTTGGAAGCAGAATAGTATAGTGGAAAGCATAGAGGATTTAGTGAGAGAACCTGGGTCAGACTCATTTAATGTGTTAGCTAGTCTTACTGAAATGCTTTATTATCTTTTTTATTCTTAGTTAAAATGCTTTTTATTCTTTGTTAGAAGACGGTTCACTGAGTGAGAGATACATTAAAAATTTACGGCAGTGTAGATACGAAAGATATAGTCAAAATTAAAAGTAGGTAAATAAAATAATATTATTCTGCCTCCACTGTTAGTTCAGTACTTCATTATAGGATAGAAGTGACCTTGGGTCACTGTACATATTATAATAAAGCATAAAAAGAGGATTGTACAAAAAACGTCAGATCTGTTTTGTATAGCTTGCTTTTTCATATTAATTAAATATTAAGTTCAGCCTTTAACATCAGAGCAATCTTGATTCTCTATGGTTCTTCTTGGCCTTCTTTCTGTTTTTATTTTGTTTCTCTGAGCATTTTAAAAAAAGATGTCTTAACTATCTCTTCTTCCTACCAACTCCACCCCCCCACATCCCTATTCCTCCACTCCCTCTTACCCCATGACATTTGGTTTTAAAAAACAAGAAGGAAAGAAAATGAAAGCCCTGCTAACAAATATGCATAGTCAAGCAAAACACATGCCTTTGTTTGAAAATATATGTTGTAGGTAGCATCCTGAGCCCCTCACATCTTTGTCAAGAGATGGGTGGCTAGCTCCATACTTCATCAGTCCACTAAAATTATTATTGGTCATTACATTGCTCAGAGTTCTCCAGTTCTTCATCATTTTTTCTATAAGTGTAATGTTGTTATTGTATAAATTGTTTTCCTCGTTCTGCTCACTTTATTTTGCATCAGTTCACACAGGTCTTCCCAGGTGTCATAGAAAATGTCGATTATGTTATTTTTTACAGTGCAGCATTCTATTACATCCATATACCAAAATTTGTTTAACAGTTTTGCAATAGATAAACTCCTCCCTAGTTTCTAGTTCTTTATTACAATAAAAAGATCTACTGTATGTATTTTTTAGGTTTTTCTTTGATCTTGTTGGAATACAGGCCTAATATTAGTATAGCTTGGTCAATAGGTATGTATGTATAATTTTCCTGGCTTTGTAGGCATAGCTCCAAATTGCTCTTAAAAATGGCTGGTGGGCAGCTAGGTGGCGCAGTAAGTAAAGTGCCAGCCCCAGATTCAGAAGGGCCTGGGTTTAGATCTGGCCTCAGACACTTAACACATACACACACGCAAAAAAAAAAACAAAAAACAAACAAACAAACAAACAAAAACTAGTCGTATAACCTTGGGCAAGTTACTTAACCCCAATTGCCCTCCAAAAGGCTAACAAAACAAAATAAAATAAAAATGGCTGGGCCAGGGGCAGGTAGGTGGTGCAGTGAATTGAGCACCGGTTTTGGAATCAGGATGACCTGAGTTCAAATCAGGCCTCAGACACTTAACACTTATTGATCTGCCTTCCCCCCTCCAAAAAAATCCCCACGAAAATGGCTGGACCAACTGATAGTTCCATTGACAGTGCATTAGTCTTCCTGGTTTCCCAAGGCCCCTCCAACAGTTTTCATTTTCTTCTTTTGTCATTGCCAATCTGATGGGTGTGAGGTAGGAGCTTGGTAGCATTTCTTTATTTAGTGGTGATTTGAAACATTTTTTCATGTTATTTATAGCTTGGATGTTTTCCTCTGAAAGCTACATGTTCATATCCATTGATTATTTATCTAAACAGCAATAGTTCTTATTCTTATAAATTTGAAAGTTCCTTATATATTGTGGATATGAGACTTTTGTCAGAGAAACTTTCAACAAAGTTTTTTTTCCCCAAACTGTTTTTCTTATTTTAACTGCACTAGTTTTATTTATACAGTTATATGCATAATTTAAATTGTTTAATTTGAAAAATTAAATTTGAAAAATTTTAGATCATCAAAATTGTTCATTTTTTTGAGAACCTCTCTATACTGTGTTTCATGACAAACACTTTCCCTATCCAAAGATATGAAAGGTAACTTCTTGTTTAATAAGCATTTATTTTCTCTCCCTCTTACATTTAGGCCCTCACCTGCATTCCCTACCTCCTCCCCACCACTCATCCACTGAGTAAAAAAGAAAGTATTGTTAACAAATAAGTATATTCAAGAAAAGCAAACTGTGAAGTACAGAAATACATGTCTCATTCTGAATTTTGAATCCATTAACTCTCTGTCAGGAGATGAGTAGCCTGCAGATGATCTTTGTTTATCTGGAATCATGGTTTGTCTTTTCTTGATTAGAGTTTTAAAGTCTTTCAAAGTTGTTTTTCTAATTTATAAATTGTTCTCTTGTTTCTGTTTACTTCACTCTGTATCTGTTTATACATTTCTTCTGAAACTATTAATTTCATCATTTTTCACGGCCCAATAATAGTCCATTATTTAGATATACTAGAATTTCTTAAGCTATTCTGTAATACATGAACATTAATTTCTTTTAAGGATATAGTAGTTTTACTTTTGGGTCAAAGGATATATGTACAATTTAGTGACTTTGGGCATAGTTCCAAATTGTTTTGTAGGCCAATTCACAGCTCTACCAATAATGCATTAGTGTGCCTGGTTTCCCACAACTCCTTCAACAATTATCATCTTAGCCTTTCTGATTGCTGTGAGTTAGAAACTAAGAGTTACTTTAATTTGAGCTTTTTCTAATTATTAGTGATTTGGAACATTGCTTTTCATATGGTTGTTGATAGCTTGGATTTCTTTGCCTTGAAAACTTTGACCACTTATCTGTTAAGAAAAGATTTTCTTATAAATTTGAATCAGTTCCTTAGATGACTTGGATATGAAATTTATAAGAGAAACTTGCTGCTAAGATTTTTTCATTTACTTGCCTCTTTCCCCTTCTAATGCTTGCTGTATTGGTTTTGTTTGCTCAAAACCTTTTTACGTAATTAAAATTGTCCATTTTATCTTCCACAGTTCTCTCTGTTCCACTTGGTCTTGAGCTCTTCCTATATCCCTACATCTGAAAGCTAATTTCTTCCTTCTCCTCTAATTTGCCTATGATGTCACCTTTTACATCTAAATCATTTGTCTGTTTGGAACTTATCTTTGAATATGATGTGAGATGTTGGCTTCTGCCTAATTTCTGCTAGACTACTGTCCATTTTTCTTAGCAGGTTTTTTAAAAAATCAAGTAGTGATTCCTTACTCCAGTAGCTGGAGTCTTTAGGTTTATCATACATTAGATTATTTTTGTTTTTTAATCAGTCCCAAATCATTTTGAGGATCTCTGCTTTGTAATATAGTTTGAGATCTGGTATGGCTGGGCTACCTTCTTTCCCACTTTTAAAAAATTTTCTTTGTAATTCTTGACTTTTTGTTCCCCAACATGAATGTTGTTATTACTTTTTCTAATTCTACATGATAATCATTTTGTGTTTTCATTGATATGGCATAAATAAATAAAATTAATTTGTGCATTGTTGTCATTTTTGTTATATTGGCTCAACCTACCCAAACAACTAATATTTCTCAAATTATTTAGGTCTCCCCATGTTTTCAATGAAGTATTTGGTATTTGTATTCTGTAGTCTATTTCTATAGGATTTTTTACATTCTATAGGTATTTTAAATTGATTTTCTCTATCTACTAAGTATTGCCAATATTGATAGAGATTAGTTTTATCTTTATGCCTTTTGGAGCACCATATTCCTACTTCTTTATTCCTTTATTGTGTTAGTTGGGAAGTCTTGTGTGATCCTAATTATGGTTTCTTGGTATTTGAATACTTTCTTTTTGGCTGCTTGCAGTATTTTTTCTTTAATTTGGGGTCTCTGGATTTTGGCTATGGCACAACTAGAGGTTTTCACTTTGGGGTTTGTTTCAGGAGATGATAGGTAGATTATTTTCAGTCTGCCCCTTGGTTCTAAGTTATCTGGGCAGTTTACATTTATGACTTCTTGAAATATTATCTTCATGCTTTATTTTTCTGGTCCTAAGGTACTCCACTGCTTCTTAGATTCTTTCTTCTTGACCTAAATTCCAGGTCAGTTATTTTGATAATATAGATCATACATTTTATTCTTTTTTTCAATCTTTTGATTATTTTAATATTTCTTATTGTCTCTTGGAGTCAGAAAGTTGAATTCTTGAGTCCAGTTTACCACCATTTGTTCTAAGGTATTAATTCTCCCTGCCATTTTTTCCTCCCTATATGTTCCATTTTGTATCTCTTCTTTCATTTCTTCCAGGTACTCTTGTAGTCCTTGTGGCCAGGACATTCTTTTTCTCTGAGGTTCTACTTGGACTTGTGGAATTTTTCTCTTCTTCTGGGTTTACCCCCTTGAGCTTCTCTCAGTCCAAGGTATTTCTACATTGTATTTGACGTTTTCTCCTGTTTATTCATTTCTCCAACCTCACTCTCTGGATTGCGGGCTTGTGCTAGGGTCAAAATACACTCCTATACTTCTGGATGGTGTGGGTAGGCCCTATTTAATCCTGAGTTCAGTGATTAAGACTAGGCCCTACTTTTTGTAGAAACTGTTTAGCTTTGTATATTGTGATTCTGACTCAGGCTGCCTAAATGCTGGATTGAGCATGGGATACCTGGATCCTATTTCAGGTACAGGTTGCCTGGATTCTGGCCCTGTTTCTTGCCTCATATAAGTCCCTCGAATCACCCCACATTGGTAGTTTCATATTTTACTTTCTACCTACCCCAACTTATCTTTGTTCTATGATTTAGCAGGATTCTGCCAGTCTTTTTGTGATATTGTGGACTTAATAGAGAAGTTTATAGCTTTTTAAAAAAGTGTTCATGTTTGAGCTACTTAAATTACTTTCTGATTCTCATCTTTGTCATTTCTGCTATATTGGCATTAATTTTGACCTTTAACCAGTTGATATTCTTAACTGAACATGGAAATGTAATTTTGAGATGACTTCTTTTTCTATTTATTCTGTATCTATCAAGGTATAGTAAATTTCATTTTTTGTTATGATAATTACTTTGTTTTACTCTAGTGCTCTCCATCCCCCTTCTTGAAAAGAATATATATTAGGTATTATTGAGACTTTTGAGTATTTCATTTTATCATCTCAAATCATACCAAAATATAATTTTCACCTTAATAGTTATCTGTTTACTTATAGATGCAATAAATATCAAAGTATATACGACTTATTTTGAAAGATATTGCCATTTTCTTCTTACAAATTATTTATTACATATTCTACTATGGAAGTTGGCCCATAAACTACAGTTGTCTTCATGGTATTCTATTAGCTTATCTTCCTCCTGAGCATTATAGGATGAGATGAAGTGTCCAGGGAAATATGCCTTGTTACTTTGGGATGCAAGTTAACACTAACTCTATCAATACTTTTATTGACCTCTTAAAAGAGAACATAGAAACTGTTTTTTCTACATAGAAGCAACTTCATAATCATATTCTTTGATTTCATTTATAGGGAAAATTAGTATCTATGACAGCAGTTCAGTTTTTCCATTATTATAATACTATTATTCATTGGGCAAAGATTGTCCTTTAAAAGTACTAACAGTGAACTAAACTTTCTGGATAGTCTCAAGACTGAATCTTAGCACTGTCTGTCTACCTTTTCCCTCTTCTCCCAGCATGATAACAATAGAAGAAAGGATTCAGACAGGATTATCTCCTGTTTATCTCAGTTTCTTAAGTTGTCATTGCCAAAAATCCATCAGCTTGTGATCATCTGTCTAATTAAGAGCCACTGCATACCAGCAGGCTTTACAGAGTACACAAATAGCATGTTGCTGGGCCAGTATTTTAAGTTTTCTCAGTCTGGAGTGCCTGCTACGCCATGGCTCACGTTCCACTGTCCTGATGATCTAGGCTCACATTATCAGAGGAATAATCGTGAGGAGCAGTAATAATAATGACTCATATTGACATAACATTTGACTTACAAAATATTTTCATCAGAAGATGGTCTGTGTATTGTTATCATTCCAGTACTGAGTACTGAGGAAATCAAGGCTCAGAAGCAGTTAAGTGATTTCTGTTATATAGCTAATAATCATCAAAACCAAAACTGAAATTCTTTTTTGTGACTCAGTCCCTGTGTTGTTTCTACCTCACCATGTTCCTGGGCCCTTCTTTGTGTCCTAAAGGAGATTGTAGAGAGATTTTTGTAATGGCAGCTTTGGGATTTGGAGATGGAACAGCCCATTTCCTGACTTTCCACAGTTGTTTCTTCAGAGGCATTTATCTTTCACCTTACCCAACTCATCAGTGGTAGGCATAAGAGAAAGTGGACAGGCATTCCATTTTAACAGGAAGGTTATTGTCAATGTAAGTAGACAAAGGTATACACCAGGAAAAGGACCGCAGTAAATTTGAGATAATATTTATAAAGTGCTTATGACAGTGCCTGGCACATAGTGGGTGCTATTTGAGTTTAAATTTCCTTTCTCCCTTCTCTGTGGGTCCTTTATTGTGGCAGAGGTGGACTCAAATAATCAGGTGTTTACTCATCCTGCCTTTCTTTTTAATTCCCTCACTTTGAGAGTACTGGTTTGTATGTGTGGAAAATCTTTTTAGCTAGCACCACATCATGTTATACCCATTATATACTGAATGATTTTGATTTTCTTAGGACAGTTTTAAATATATATATGTATATATGAGAGAGAGTTATATACAACTGCTGCTCTGCCACTCAGAAGTGTGTTTAATCAGTGTTTATTGATCTAGTACTTCAATTCAATAAATATTAAACTACTGTGTATAAAGCACTTGCTGAGTACTTGGTTTTCAAGAATAGAAGTAAAAAAAATCCTGCCATCAGGAAGATTACATTCTGCTGGAAATGGGGATTCAACCTGTGTACAGATAAGTAAGTTTAAGGTACTCTGAATAAGGAAACAGCATTAACAACCCAAGGGCTCAAGAAGATTTACAGGGGTAGTAGTACCTACACAAAGCCTTGCAGAAAGATAAAGATTTTAATGAGAAAAGGGTGCACTCCAGGAATGGGAAAGCATGGTCATATGCACAGAGGTGGATATGGTAGTTGAGAGATAATGAGAAAACCAGGATGACTCCTAGGTTGCAAGCCTGAGGGACTGAAAGGATGATGTTGTCCTTTACGGAAATAATGAAGGTAGGAGGAAGGGAGAGTTTAGGGGGAAACTTACATCATGAGCTCCCCCTTTGGACATACTAAATTTAAGATATCTACTGGATATCCAGCTCGAGATGTCTAAAAGGCAATTGGAGATGTAAGATTATTATATGTTTATAGCACGAATTATTAGGATTACGACCTTGGACAAGTCACAGTCCCTCTGAGCCTGTTTTTTCATCTATTAAAAAAGAGAGCAATAGCACCTTGTTTTATGGTAGTTGTGAGGATCGTATTAGAGAATATATGTAAAGCATTTTGCAAATCTAAAAGCACAATATAAATGTGAGCTATTTTTTTAAGAGATTTGCCTAAGGTCATTGAGTTAGTAATTGTCAGTGCCAGGATTTTAAATTTTAGTAAAAATCTTGATATTTGCTCATGACCCCAAAACAACAGGCAATAATAGGCCTCTTACAGATTTATAATTCTCTTGATGGTGGTGGTGATACCAGAAGGATATTTTTGAAAGGGGGTGGTGGATTTGGGTATTGGATTACATTGTTTAGAACCTGATAAAAATGTACTACTTCAATTATATTTTTTAAAGTTCTCTTAAAGCAATAGGTTATTCCACTAGCAGATTGCTGAGTGCTTATAATTACTAGCATGCATTTCCTTAAAAATGTAGCTTCCTATGTTTTTGTGTGTGATTATGTTTAAATATTTTCTTCCAGAGTACTTTTAGTAGTATTGATAACCTGAAACTTCAGCTATCCATTTTGGTGGTACTTAATAACCTACTTACTAATGCAATTATTTAGCAAATAGAGTGGAGAGAGCTGTTAAGTAGACAAGGAATTAGCTGGCTAATCAAGGAGACTGCTATCTATGTTCCAACACAGTGCACATCAGTAAAGCTATTAAGAATAACATTTTTCCAGCTGATAACACTGTTAGATTTTGAAACTTAAAGATGTGCAGTAGAATATATACTTCTTGAGGATAGGAACTGTCCTTTGTTTTGTTTTTGTATCCCTAGTGCACATTGTAGGTGCTGAATAAATGCTTCCTGGATTGGAAAGATAGCTTATCATGATGCCATGATATGATCTTTATCATCTTCAGTGTTCAGGACTGAGAAACAAAACTTTCGAAGGAAATTATGCTGTTATACCTAGTGCCTTATAAAAGAATGATTAAGTCGTGGTTTTTGGGGGGTTCAGAAATATTCTTATTGATTTAAAGTCCCTGAATTGAAAATCCCTCTTAACAATACAGAAAAGCAATAACTAACCGGTATTTGAGAGTCACCAGACATACAGTGAAGTTGTGTCTTGCCTTTGTTCTTTTTGTTCAGTCATTTCAGTCATGTCCAACTCTTCTGTAAAGTGAAAGATTTGGACTAAATGGCATCTTAGACCCATTCTAGTTAAAGATTTGTGATCCTGTTATATTCTACATTTTCACCATCTCAGACAACTGACTGATGGATGCAACAATCTACTTTTTTCATAAAATGACATAGACCATATCTATAAAGCCCCTTTCCGGTTTTATGATAAGATGCTGTCTGTCCTTAAAATTATCACTTATGAAGTAGCTTATTTTTGTTTTATAGGTATGTTTCGAAAAGAAGAAGAGCTAACTCCATCGCAGAAAGGTTTGGCTGTAAGGTATGTTTTTTATAGTACCTAATTCTTAGTCCCTTGGTCTTCTGTGTTCAGTAGTCTTTCAAAGCTAATAATATTTTTACAACGTATTGGTAAATTTAATCTCTTTCTTGGTATGTTCATTATGTATTGTGGGAGAGGAAAAAGAATGTTATATGTGACAACTAAGAAATAAAAAATTCATCCCCTTCAATCTTCTGGAGCTTTCTTATCTCAGGAGTGTGACAGACAGATCTATGTGAAAGAAAGATTATTCTAGTAGTGTAAAAGATCACTTGGATCTAAAGAGAGACTAGAGGTGGAAAAACTTTTTGAGGAGGCTATTATAGTAGTCCAGGCAGTTGCTAATGAGGGCTTGTATGATAGTGATACTAGTGAGAATAGAGAGAATGGGATAGATGAGATCTTGGGGAAGAGAAATCCACAAATACTGCTGAAGGTGAGGGAGAACAAAGCATGAAAAACCCCTGCATATTTCAGATATGGAAAATAGATGGCTTCATGGATAAGTAGAGAAATCATAGGAGGATCAAATTTAGAAAGAAAGATGCAAATGGAGTATGCCAGTGCCGCTGTCCTACAGACCACTGGAGATTTGGGCATCAAGATCAGAAGGGAAGTGAAGACTAGAGAGAATGATTGAATAATCATCTATCTAGGGGTTGAAGCTCTCAGAGTAAAAGAGAATGTTAGGGAGATAGTATATATAGAGAAGAGAAACAAGGACAGGGCTTGTGTTAGAAAGAAAAATCACAAACTAGCAGAGGGGAAAGAAAAGTAGCAGGAGGAGAATAAAAGGAATGAGGTGTCCATAAGACTGAGGAGTGATAGACAGTGCCCTGTAAGGGAAGAAACATGGTATAGTAGAAAACATCCAATGAGGCTTGGATTCAGAAGACCTGGATTCAGATCCTTTTCTAGTACTGTGAATAACAGGCCAATCAATCACTTACCTTTCTGAGCCTCATTTTTTTGATCTATAAAATGGAGTAAAAATGAATTACCTATCTCACCAGGTCTGTTTTGTGGGAAATGATTTTTAAATCTTAACATACTATACAGGGGTGACTTAACTATTAAGGAAGTGATCGGCAGTGTCTGTTACAGATAGATAAAACAGGAAGAATGCCAAAAAAAAAATTAGAGTTTGCTGTTAATTCATCAGTGATCGTTGAAAGAATGGTTTCAATAGAGTGGTGGGAGTCAGTGCCAAATTTCAAAGTTTTGAGGATGGAGTGGATTGTGAGGAAGTGAAGGCAATTTGTGTAGCCCCTCATCAAGATGTTTCACATTGAAGTGAGGAGAGAAGGAATTGTAGACAGATTGTATTGCAAGTCCAGCATTTATTAAGCAACCTACTATGTGCTGGGCACTGTGCTAAGTGCCCAGGATACAAGAAGGCAAAAAATAGTTCCTTCTCACAAGGAGCCCACAGTCCAGTGGAGAAGACATAACACAAATTGCTATGTAAAAACAAGACATGTATAGGATAAATTGGAGATCATCTCAGAAGGAAGGCACTACTGGTATTAAGAGGAATCAGGGGAGGCTTCTTATATAAAGTAGAATTTTATCAAAGATCTGAAGTAAGTCAGGGAAACCAGGAGATGGAGATGGACAGAGAGAGCATTCCAGGAATGGAGGACAGCTGGTGAAAATGCCTGGAGCCAAGAGGTGGAGTGGCTTGTTCAAGGAACAGCAAAGACTCTCCCTCCCATGTCATTGGATCAGAGTACTGGGGGGAGTAAGTTGTAAGAAGACAAAAGAGGTATGGGGAGGGGCTTTGTACACTGTGGGGGAGCAAGTTAAGTCTAAAAACCAAGCAGAGGTTTGTATTTGATCTTGAAAGTAGTGGGGAGCCATTGGAGTTTCTTCAATGGGAAGAGGGGTGAATTGGTCAAATGTATACTTGAGGAAGATCACTTTAACAGCTAAGTGAAAGATGGGCTAGAGTGGGGAGGGACCAATCAGTAGTCCAGGTGTGAGGTGATGAGGGCCTGCACTGGGGCTGTTGTGGTATAGAAGAGAATTGGGAAAGTAGAATCTTGACGAGTCTTGGCAACTAACTGGATATGGGAGGAAGAGGGGAGAGCAGTGTGAGAAAATTCAGAATTGAGGGTGACAACTAGATTGTGAGCTTGAATGACTGGGAGGATGGTGGTGCCCTTGATATTAAGGGTTAAGAAAAGACTTCTTTAAGACTGAAAAAACCCCGAGAATCTTTGTAGACAGATGAGGAGGAGTGATTGCCTGTTCAGATTCCTGGAGGACATAGGAAGGAAGCTAATAAAGAGAACAAGTAGAGGCCATTAGCCAGATTAAGACTTTTTCTTCCTCTTGTGCCTAGAAGCAAGGAGAAAAAGTATTTGATGAAGCCAATAAGTTTGAGGAACAGAGGCAGGACCGAGGGAGCTTGTCACATGGCCTTAATCATCTCAGTGGAGTTGAAGGCTATGACATCCTGCTGAAACTATGGGATTTAGGAATTGGAGCCTAGAAGATGAAAGAACAGTCTGAAGCAGTCACTGTGAGCAGTGAAATAGGAAGCAGAGAAGGGTGGAAGAGAAATGTTAAGCAGCAACAGGAGTCCAGCCAGGGTTAGGTAGGGAGTGTGGAATAGTGGATACATTGCTAGAGCTGGAATAAGGAGAATCTGAGTTCATTTCCTGCCTGCAGCCATTACTAGCCTTATACAAGTTACTCAATATTTCTGACTCTTCATCTTCTTCATCAGAAATCTTGGGATAACAATAGATGCACCATCTACCCCGTAGCGCTGTTTTAGGTGAAACAGTGTATGAATATACACAAACTTCAAAGTATTATGTAAATGACCATTGTTATTGTTGTTATTTGTATCCATAAATTTGTAGAGAATAAAATCAGTTCCGTTTCATTATATTCTTCAGCAAACTTACTAATTCTGGAGCAGAATCGGAGAATTGGATGGTAGAAACTGCCCAGAGACATGAGGATTCATGGGCTGAGAGAGATGGAAAATCATGAGATCAGGGGTTATAGGATAGTGACTAGTAAACAGGGAACCACCTCTGTGTATGGAGGCAAATGAATCCAGAGCTTAGGACACAGCCTGGATTAAAGGTTCATGTGCAGGTCCTGAGAGTGTATAGAGTGCCGGCCTGGGAGCCAGAAAGACCTGGGTTCAGATCTCACCTTTGACACATACTGATTGTGACCCTGGGCATGTCATTGTGCTCTGGGTAGTTCTCAAAGACTGTAAGTTGTGGAGATTATGCCCACCTGCATTGGCAGAGATGGTTTTCTAGCCTAAATGTTTCCAAGAGGAATATAATTTCAGGTCCTGGACATATCCCCTATGTAGGTTATGATAAGAAAAAAGGAGTAAACAGAGAGAGAGAGAGAGAGAGAGAGAGACAGAGAGAGAGAGAGAGAGAGAGAGAGAGAGAGAGAGAGAGAGAGAGATGGAGGGAGAGAGAGGAGATTGTGGTCTGAAGGAAATTTCAAGATCTTAAAGATGGTATATTTATATCTTAGATTGTGGCTCCAGATCTTAGAGATGGCCTATTTCTGAAAGAAGTCTAATATATGACAGTGTTCATATTTGGTGGAAGTAGGATGGATAAAAAGAAGATTGTTTTTGTAGAGGAAGTAGAGAAATTATTTTTGTAGAGGTAGTAGAGAAATTATGAGGTCAACTTGTTAGAAGATTTTGCAGTATGAATATTAAAGTACTCATGACAGTGATGACTAGGGATAAGGGGAGAGAGGGGTAAGAAGAAATACATAAGCTGAATCTCATATCTATTAACATGACCCAAAGTTTAATATGAACAATGAAGTGAATGTCTGTGGCATTCTTTATTAATACTATGTTAATAGAATCAGAAAATTTCCAAAATTTTGAACAACTCTCATTTTCACAAAGAGATGACTTTGTTTATTGATTTGGCTAATGGCATATTTGAAGATGACTTCTGAAACAATAGACTAGATTTTTTTGGGCCTGGTAAATGAACTTTTGAGTCATTACTATGTCTAGATCATTGCTTTAATATTATACTATGCTAACTGTTAATAGTGCATGTACCTCATTTTTATACAAGGGATGACTTAATCCCATGGCAGCTATCAGTTTTAATGTATTAAAATGTTAAAATTTCTAATTATCTTTTGTAACACAAAAATACTTTCATTAAGAAATGTCTTGCTATATGTAAAACTAGAGCTAATATAAGGCTGTTAGAAAAATAGGTTAGAATATACATTACAGAATACCCAAATTTTATTTCCATAAAATTATGGAAATTTTTATTTTATTTGATCTATTAAATTATAAAAATGAGATAACATCATAGTAGACTCAGAGAGGCAAAATTATGTAGTATAAAATGTGATGAACTTAAAGTTAAGAGATATCTAGGCTCACTTTCTGCCATTGATGTCCCTGGTTCCATTTCCTTGTCTATAAAAGGGGAAATAGGGTTATTATAAGCATCAAAATGAGATCATATATGTAAAGTACTTTGCGGATTGTAAAGTTCTATATGAATTTTAGTTATCATCGTCATAGTACTGTTGTTGAATCATTTTTCAGTCATGTCTGACTCTTCATGACCCTATTTAGGGTTTTCTTTACAAAGATACTGGAGTGTTTTGCCATTTCCTTCTCCAGCTCATTTTACAAATGAGAAAACTGAGGCAAACAAGGTCAAGTGACTTACCCAGGGTCACACAGCTAGTAAGTGGTTGAGGCCAGATTTGAGCTTGTCTTCCTGATTCCAAGCCCAGTACTCTATATACTGTGCCACCTAGCTTTCCTCATTATTGTAATATAGAAGTATAACTCCATAGCAAATGTCAAATTACTAAAAAAAAAAAAAAAAGCCCAGGTACTTAAATGATTACAAATGTTGAGCCAAAAATTATTTTAGCAAATTTCACTTTTGTTGAAGTTTTAGAAATCTAATCTTATGTCCCTACAGATTGTTACACCCAATTTGACCATGGTAAAAGCTAGTAATGCTGTTTTGTTTTTGCTATTGAAGTGACTGATGATAAAAGTGGAGCTTAGCTTCCTGAGTACAAAAAGTTCTGTGATTCAGATTCAAATAGTTTTAACAGGCTTATTGTAGCTCCCTTGTATCATTTTTTCCTTGATCATCACAAACTTTCTGATATTTGACAGTGGAGGAGGGTGACAGAGGAGGGTGACAGAGCAGTGGGGAGGATGACAAAAGGGAGGGAAGGAGAATACACTTTCAAAATTTCAAGCAGTAGTCAAACTGTAAGTTCATAAATCTTAAAGCATTGTTCTTATTTCCATGGTGTTGAAACCTAAAGGAAAGCTATTTGAATCCAGTTCATCTTTTTAAAAAGTTATTAAAAATAATTTTTCGTGATTTTCTTTAAACCTCAGGGGAGGTGGAAAAATAATTTTAGATGAGAAAGAAAATGCCAGTTTTCCCATATTGCTAAACAGTTGTGTTTGATAGCATATTTATGTGACATAGAAAATGTTTTAGTCCCATTTACTAGAAATTAAATGCCTACTTCTTATAGGCCTTCCTTGCTATTTTTTTTAGGGAGAAAGAAATTTCAGATTAAGGAATTACATGTTCTAAGATCCTCCACTCCAACCCTACTTTGTTGCCTCCTTATGGCATGGAGATGACCCTGAAATTCCATGTGCAAGTTCTGACAAGCTTTTCCACACTTCAAGGGCTTTAAGGAGAGACCCTATGATAGAATGTATTTATGTTAGCCAAGGATCAGCCTAGCAAAATTTGGAGAGTTACATATCCATATTTGCTGCCAGGTGATGAGATTTTCAACCATAGTAACTTTTAAAGACCTTCTAAGTCATAGAGAGGTTGTAGTCTGCATGAGTAGAGAGAATATTCATTCCAGTGTAATAATAGGTTGTTGAAATATTGAAGCATTACAAGATTTCCCTTTTTATCATTAACAGTTTTTCATTTTTCAGAAGTCCATAGCCCCTAAACATAGAACTAGATTACAAGACAAAAACATAAATTCTCTTCGTTTATTTGCAACTTAAGATTTATCAAAATTATTAACTTTTTTCCATATTGAGCATAGCAGCATGTTTGGACTCACAGTGTTCGCATAGAATAATGAGCAGACAACAGAATAAAATTCTCTATCTGCTAATAATTTACATAAATTCCCACATCATTATACACAGTCTATTTTAAGTTATGTTACTTAGTGGGACATTTAAGAATGAATACTTCTGCAGTGATTTATGATCAAAAAACTCATCATCTGACTTTGATGTGCTCAGTTGTTTCACATTCTTATAGGAATTCAAGCAAAAAAAAAACCTCATTTATTTTGGAAATAGAGAAAAAACAGCAGTAGGAAGATGGCTAGTCCTGTAGTAAACCTCTTAAAATATTATGCTACATCTTACAAGGTGCTTGTCTTTGAATTCCAGACGCATGCCAAGTCTACTGGAGTATTTAAGTTACAACTGTAATTTCATGGGTATCCTGGCAGGCCCATTATGCTCTTACAAAGACTATATTACTTTCATTGAAGGCAGATCATACCAACTGACACAGTCTGAAGCAAATGGAAAAGAAGAAATACAATATGAAAGAACGGAGCCATCTCCAAATGTAAGATCTCTAAATTTTATGGGGTTATTATGTACCAGAATATTGCATGAAAAGTTTACTTTGAATTATTTATTTATAGACATAAATATTTTCAAGTATATTTGTGATTTGTTTTATCTAAACAAAATTGTTCTTTAAAATATTTTAGTGTATATAAATAGATAAATGCCTATACCTGTTTTTGGTTTCATGAACAAAGACAAGATTGCTTCCCGTAGAAACCGTGTTAACTTCTACCTCAGATGACATAGTTGATGCTGATGGGTTTATGGATTTAGAGTTGGAAGGGGCCTTTGAGGTCATCTTGTATAACCTGCTTTCTTTATAGATGAGAAAATAGACCTTCAAAGCTTAAGTGATTTGCCCTAAGTCACCCAAGTAGTGAAAGGTACCTTCCATATATTATAGCAAATAAAATGAAGCATTAACTTAAGGGAAAATATATTCAAAAGATGTTCATTGGAAAGGTAGTAAGAAATGCTTATTAATAAATATCTTAATTATTCGTGCATGCTTTTTGTTATATTTTAACAGGTAATTCTATAACAGACTTAATGGGACATTTAGATACCAAGAAAAATATCCTTTATTTGTAATACTGCTGTCTTCTTTGGCCTTGAAAATTATGTAACATATCCACAGAATGGGTATTACTAATCCTTGAAGGACCCTAGTATATTAAATATCAATAATGTGTGTTCAGACATAGTCTGTACTCAAGATGAAAAGTTCCTCGGTAATAATCTGACTCAACAAGCGTCCTAAATTATCTGCATCTCCTAGAAGAAAAGCAATTTGTTACTTCATGGCTGTACCTGTAAATAACATTATTAGGTGGTGCTTCAGAAGAAACTTTTTCTTCATTGCCCTCGTCTTGGAGTTCAGGAGGCTCAAGGGTATAAATGGATAAAACCTTACAGTAAGAAGATTTCAGTTTGAACACTACCTCCACCATTTAGTAGATGTGTGAACTTGGGTAGTAATTTAACTTCTCTTGCCTTCAGCTTCTCCAGCTATAATATAGATTTCATACCTAACTTATAGAGTTGTTGGCAGGAGAAATTGTAATTGTTTATGTGAATGGTTTGTAAACTATGTGGCAATTTATAGAAATAGATGATGATTATTGATTCCTTTCCCTGGCCACCTACATGAAACTGCAAGAAAGTAAGTAGAAGTAACCAAGGAGTTAAAACCGAGATCATGTGGAAAGTGGCATCTGAAAATAATAAAAATTAATAATAGCTGCTAATTGTGTGATACTTTAAAGACATTGCAAAGTATATATTGGTTAATTGGGAGGGTCCTATTGGATGCCTCACAAAATTCCTCTACCTTTTCATTCTCTTCATAAGGTTTTAGGTGTCTGTAAGCATTGCCATGGGAGATGACCGACTATCCCATGAGATAATGTTGCCCACACTTGTGGACAAATGGTAAATAAAGTCTTTTCTACCAGTTCTTCAGTTTGCCTTTGCAGGAAGATATTGTGAGCCATCCTTCCGCTTATTAATAATGTAAAACTTGGGGCAGCCAGGTAGAGCACCGGCCCTAGAGTCAGGAGGATCTGAGTTCAAATCCAGTCTCAGACACTTAACACACTTACTAGCCATGTGACTTTGGGCAAGTCACTTAAACCCAATTGCCTTCCAAAAAGAAAAAAAACAAAAACAAACAAAAACCAATGTAAAACTTCCTTCTGTTTTCTGGGTTTTTTTATACTTGGCATTTTTAGGGTTGATAACAATTAAGTTTTTCTGATAGTATATTTACTCATTGGTCATTGGAAGATGAGCTTACATAACAAAATGTCAGCAACTACATTATTCATGGATGTTTAAAAACAAGGTGATTCTTAGTGGACTCTATTCCCACCCCTTCCTGCCACTCTACTGATGCTGTTACAAGATTGGAACAGTGGGTGTTCTGCAAGACAAAGGGCATTTTGCATTTTTCTTTTCTTTATAGGTTGATATAAATAAGGACTTCATTGCCAAATTACCTTCACAGGTGATGAGGCTCCACATTTAGCTAGGCTTTATCCTTGAAAAGCAGACTCTGTACTTTTGCTGGAACCATAATTGAACCAAAGCAGGTATAGAACTTTGCACAGCTTTTGTTCCACTAGCATAGCCATTTAAAATTCCCTTCAGTGGAGGGAGAGATGCTGTCAGTGATACTGCAGAGCTGTTTGAAAGCTGAGATTTTACATAGCACTTTCCTTGAATTATATACCTTGTGACAGTGGGGAAAAGCGTGGGCTCTAGTGTCACGGGATCTGGGTTCAAATCCCACAACTAATACTACCTTTATGACTTCAAGGTATGCTACTTCTTTCTGGGTCTCTGTTTTCTCAAAAATGAGGGAATTGGACTAGATGATTTCTGAGGTCCCTTCCAACTCCAAATAGATACTCTGTTACTATGAGACTATTTCATATAAAGAAAATAAATGCAAATATATACAGCGTAGTTAAATATAAAGTAGTTTGAAAGGGAGGGCATTAGCAGCTGGAGGAAGGAATCAGGAAAGGCTTCATGCAGAAGAAGGTATTTGAGTTGTGTCTTAAAGGAAGAGAAAAGGACCCAGAGGAAGGAGGTAAGAAGAAAGTGCATTCTGGGGATACTGCCCTTATACAGGCCGAGATGGGAAGTGGAGCAGTTGGGGAATGTAGGGGATGGCTAGACTTGGAATCAGGAATCCTGGCCCCCCGTGCTAGTGCTGAGAATAAATGGACTAATCCTTTTAAAGTGCTTTGCATATAAAGCACTGTGGAAATGCTGGTTATCATTATTGTCATCATGTGTGAGGAAAAGAGAAGGGGGGGGGGCTCTCTGATGGATTTCAGAACCGGGAGAGGGAGTAATATCTGATGAGGGTGGAATTCAAGTTTTGGAGGGCTTTAAAAGCTGAACACAGGAGTTTGTATTTTACCCTAGAGGCAGTTGGAAGCCGCTGGAGTTCAGGTAAGTTACGTGGTCAGATCTACACTTCAGGAAGATTATTTTGACAGCATCATATATGATGGAGTGAAGTAGTGAGAGATTTAAGGCAGAGACTAATAAAGATTAAGAAGCTGTATGTGTAATCTAGGCGAGAAGTAGCTAGCTTTCTGAGGGAAGAGAAGGATTTAAATGGAAGATACTGTGAAAGCAGAAATAGCAAGATTTGGCATGTGATTGGATATGTGACAAGGGAAAATGAGATCAGGATTACACCAAGGTTATAAACCCATTTGACTGATAATTTAGATAAAAATCAGCCAGTTTGTAAAAGGAAATCTTTGGCAGGGGGAGGGAGGGAGGAGATGATGAATTCAATTTGGAACATGTTTAATTTAAGTTGAGCATGCTTCTCTCTTAGATATAAAAGTTACATATGATATGCATTACAGTATGGGAAAAAGAAGAATACTATGAGGGGAAAATAAGTGGTCATAAGAAACAGAGATTAGGAGTCAAGTACATTGAGTTCTAGTTAGAGGAGGAAGATCAGACACAAACACAAATATTTAAACACACAAACAAATTCTCAGCATACTTTGCTTCTGAAAAGATGGTGATTTTAGAAACAGAAGTTATGAGTGGATCCAGATTTTATTTAGACATAAAGACACTTTTCTATAGGTACTAGTTACTTTTGGCTATTTGTATCTTAAGGAATAGGGTTGCTGTTCAGAAACTTTTGGAGAGTTTCTCATAGTTTAGTTCTAATGAGTAATTATAAATAAAATCAGGAAGAAAAAAAAGATATCATTCAAAGCATTTGGTTTTACTATACAACTTGAGACAAGCCTCTTTTTTGGAGTACTTAACCATTGAAAATTCATTGTGAGCTTAAAGCTTTTTGAGAAATCAGGACCATTAAAGGTCATCTCTCAGATAATGACTTAAGATTCTTAAACAACCATTAATGTTTTAGATTGTTACTGTAGAAATTCAGAATATATTTATCTTCCTGAAATTATACTAATAGCTAATAAAAGCATAGCACACTCATCTGCCTGGATGTCACTTATTAGTCAAGCTCAGCTAATCTGAATTAGTCCCATAACTATTGGGACTAAACCCCCCCCCCCAGAAGCCTCTAAGAACCCAAAATAAGTGCTACATGGTCCATAGAATATAAAAGGGGCCTTAGAGATCATAGAGTCCCACTCCATTTCACACAGAAATGGTTCTAAGGCCTTAAGAGAGGTTAAAATCCACGTACTTGACCCATAGGAACTCTATTCAGGTTGTTCCTCACCAAGTACATATTAAACTCACTTTCAGCAAGTCATTTGTTCAGTTTTTCCCTGCCTGATATGGTTTTAAAATACAGGAAAGGGGGATGAATATTGCTGCTAGTTAGAGACCACCATATGACAGCAACAGGAAATAATAGATGAAAGAGAGACAAATTATAAAAAAAAAAAAAAACCAATACAGGGACTCAGAAAGCTCAGTGATATGAGGCTTTTCAGTGTATGGGGCAGGTAATAGTATGCTCCATTTACCTCAAGGGCACTTGAAAGTATCTCTTTAGTTTGTGTAACAGAGTATAATAATTGAAGGCATAATGATGACCCTGTCATCAAGACACTTAAGATTATTTGTCAATGGGGCGGCTGGGTGGCATAGTGAATACAGCACCAGCCCTGGAGTCAGGAAGGCCTGAGTTCAAATCCGGCCTCAGACACTTAAGACACACACACATACACACACACACACACACACACACACACACACACACTAGCCATGTGACCTTGGGCAAGTCACTTAACCCCAATTGCCCTACCTTCCCCCTTCAAAAAGCCAAAAAAAAAAAAAAAAAAGAAAAATTCAGTGTTATAACTGGTTTAGTAGAAAGATCACTGAATTTAGAGTCAGATTTAGGCTCATAACCCATCTCTGCCAGTTTAACTTTGGGAAAATCACTTTACCTCACCTGAACTCAGTTTCTTCATCTGTAAAATAAGGGAGTCAGTGATCTCTCTGCCTTCTTACTGCTCTAAATCCTATGATCCATGTATGATCCAATTGTAGACAAGTATTGTGGACATATATTGTCTTTTTTCCTTGCAGAAAGTGTTAAAGTTCATTTGGAATCAGAGAAATAATATACAAATTATTTAATTTCATAATTTAATTGTAGTATAAGAGAAACTAATTTTTTTTCTTCTTTTCCCTCAATGCACTCTAACCACTTCTTGTTTCTTCATTGTTTCACTCCAAGGCTTTCCAGTCCTTATATTAGATTGACCCAGGCCAACCTTACTAAATAGAAACAAAAAACAAGTCGGGCTCTCTATCTACCTGAGTGGATATAGCTTGTGTGTGTATGCAGCAATGTAGTGAACGGTCTTTTCCTTAATTTACTTATCTTCAGCACAGCTTTCCTAAGCGTTTACTTACTATAACTGAAGTTAAGCATGTGATAATATTGGAAAAAGCATCAGAGAGGGAGTTAGGTTCCCTGGAATTTAGACATGGCTCTGCCACTAACTAGCTCCCAAAATGATCTTAGATAGACAAATCATTTCATCTCTGTGGGGTCTTCATCTGTATTAATGTGGTGTTTAAACTAGATAATATCTCACATTGGTTGACTTTGTGTAATTTTTTTTCTGGTGGGAAGGGAATTCCAGATATTTCTTATATTTAGACAGTGTTCATATTCCAGAAGACATCTTTGGTGCTTTCATATTTTTATTTTAAAAGATTTGAAACAACCTGAGGTATTACAATGTTTTCATATATCCAGGCCGGTCTTAAGATTCTTGGGCTTCGTGGAATCTGAAGTCTACTCAGCGTGGGTATTCCCCCCATTGGTGAAGTGTAGACAATTTGTGCCTTCTGTCCTGTATAATTCTTATCTGGGGGTATTATCAATGTAACAATCAAGATATCCATTTCTGAACACCTCACTTTTGAAACATGACTGTTCTGCCACCATTTTGATCATTTTCCCCTGGATCATACCTTTTAAATCATTTTTTGCATGTAAAAACTCATCATTAGCAACATTCTGCAACCAACCAAGGCTCACCATACATCTGTCCTTTGCCTTTTGGGTCATGCACAATTTTTATTCCTTAGCATTTGTCGGGCTCCATGATTTGTAGTCATGTAGCATTACCAAAAGAATACTGATGTTAAGAAGATGAGTTCTAGATTCTTCTCTTCCAGCCTGTTCAGTTCTGGGCTCTACATTTATAATGCCTCTCTAAAGACATAAATGTATACTGATATACTAAACGGTACCCATCCAACTACATATCAAAGTCTGGGCAAAAGATATGCTTCGTCTATAATAGCTATTTAACTGAGGTTTTGGGGGGAGAAAGTGTAAATCCACATGTAAATGTGAATAGTTATAGTTTGGTTTTTATCTCTGTGGATTGTTGGTCCGTTGTTGCAGATGTAGATCTCATGGAGAAGGTTCCATGGTCATTGGGGGAATGATAAAATTAGAATAGTATCATCTGCAAACACGAACATCTTGAAGATTTCATCATGTGCAGGAAATCCTAGTGCCCTATTTCATTTGCTTCCATCTCCTCCAGAAACTTGCATCTTCCCATCATTTCTCCTCTCTCTATATCTACTGGCTCCTTCCCTATTGCCTGTAAATATGTCTAGGGTCTCCCATATCCTTTAAAAAAAATATGATCAATGCACCAACTATCAAGTCACTTTGCTATCTCTCTGAGCCTTCTCTTCCTATTGAACTGTCTCACTTGTATGACTTCATCATCTCTCAGAAGGTTAGCTAACATCTCTCTGTAGATGACTCCCAGATCTTTATACCCAGCCTTACTCAACTCCCACATCACCAATTCATTCACAATATGGATCCAGCCTGCTTTTCCACAATTGGTACATATTACTCCACTGTACACCCTCTTTGGTCTAGCCAAACTGCCCTCACTCATGATATTCCATCTTCTGTCTCCAAGGATCCTTCAGGGCAAGGATTGCTTCTTCTTTGTCTTTGTATTATTGATACCTAGTACAATGCCTAAGACCCAGTTGATGTTTAATAAAGTTATTGTACAATATAGTACAGTAAAAAGTATGCAGAATTTGAAGTCAGAGGGTCTGGGTTCAAAACTGAATTCTGTTCTCTTATTATCTTGTGACCTTGGGCAAGACATTTAACCTCTCTGGGCTCCAATTTACTCAACTGTAAAATGACAAGGTTAGACTGAATGGTCTCTAAAGTTCCTTCCTGCTCCAGATGTATGATCAGTCCTTTGACCTATGAAATATTTGTTGGGTGATCCTCTCATAATCAAACTCCAAAACAAAATCCCTCTATATTCATTCTCCTTCACCTCTTAGCCCATTCTAATCTGGCTTCTGACTTTACCATTCAATTGAAACTGCTTTCTCCAAGATTACCAGTGAACACTTTTTTATAAAAGGTTTACAAAAGAATATTTATTTCAAAGGTATAGCAGGAACAAACATACAAATATTTCCTCCTTCCCCTACTGCCTAAAGGCCTAATTGCCCCCTCATACTACTTTGTTGAGGGAGATTATGTCATTCATTTTCTCAGTTTTCATTCTTCTTAACTCTCTGCTGCATCTGCCATTGTTGGCATTCTACTCTCTCTCCTGTGCTTTCATAATCCCAATTTTTTCCTAGTTCTCTTATCAGTGTAACCACTCCTCATTTTTAGCTTTATTTAGCTCCTTATCCATGTTCACTCTCCTAAAATGGATGTCGTCCAGTAAGGCTCTAGATTGCTCATTCTCCTCCAATCTTTCTATACCCTGTCTCTTGGTGGTCTTCTCAAGTTATGAGTTCAGTTATCATCTCTATGCAAATAACCTATATGTGTATGTGCAGCTTTAATTTCTCTCCTGAGTTTCATTTCACCATTATTCAGCGTGTCCTAAACAGAACTCATTGTTTTCTCTCCAAACCTATCAATTTTCAAAATTCCCTGTTTTTGATAAGGGTGCCATTATTCTTCATCACCCAGATTTGAAATCTCTGCCTTGACTTTAATCTTTCCTCTCCTTCCTCCATTTCCAGATATTTGTTAGTTCTCTCATCTGTCCCCTTCTTTATACTTAGCCACCATCCTACATTATGTTTTCATCACTTCTTCCTGGACTATTCCAGCAGCTTCCTATTTAGATTTCTTGACACACACACACACACACACACACATATAGGTACATATACACATACACATATAAGGATCAATATATGTATGTACGTATCTATATTTGTATGGAACAAGAGCATTATAAGCTTCTTGAGTTCAGAGACTATTTCTCACTTGATCTTTGTATCTCCAGCACCTAAATAATGTCCTGTACATGTTTGTTGAAAACTGAATTGAGTTGGGCATCTTCCAACTCTTTTTGGTGTACTTATCTTCTTTTTTTATTTTTGACTTAACATTGATCAGGATTCATCAATAAATCAGTCTCCATAGTTTGATTTATCAAGAAATTTTGAATGGTCTTAATATATGCACAGGACATGGTATCTTCATATTTAGATCAGTATAGTATGTTGGCATAGAAATTCCTAGGGAGTAAGCAGCATGGAGTAAATCTTTTTCATAGATTGTTAGAGCTAGAGGCCATCTAAGTAAATTGCTTAATTCAGGGATACAGCAAAGTTAATTAGCTTGCTCAGTGTCACACAGAAACAACTGACCTCAAATTTGAACTCAGCATTTTTCATCATGAGACCTTTGGAATTGTCTTGGGTCACTTTGTTGCTTAGAACAGCTAAGTCATTCATATTTGATCATCATACAATATTGTTGTTACTATGCACAATGTTCTCCTGGCTCTGCTCATTTCAATTTATATCAGCTATGTTTCTATGTTTATATCAGGTGTTTCTGAAATCTGCCTGCTCATCATTTCTTATAGCACAGCAATATTCCATTATAATCATATACTATAACTTGTTTAACCATTCCCCAATTGATGGGCAACCCCTCAATTTCCAATTCTTTGATGCTATAAAAAGAGTTGCTATAGACATTTTCATATAAATAGGTCCTTCCCAACCCCTTTTTTAAATCTCTTTGGGATACAGACCTAGTAGTGGCTATTGGTGGGTCAAAGGCTATGCACTGTTTGATAATCTTTTGGACATAGTTTCAAAAGTTCTACTCCCCAGAATGATTGGATCAGTTCACAGCTCCACCAATTATGTCCCAGTTTTTCTGCATCCCCTCCAACATTTATTACTTTCAAAAGAAGCACTTTTAAAAAGTGCTCCTAAAGGAATTTCAAAAGTAATTTCTGAAGAGTCTGTTGGAGAAGGAAAGAGCAGGAATTTGATTTCTAGATAGTATCAACTTTGTCCTCATGGACTAATTAATTATATATGTGAAAAACAGTTTTTTTTTTTCTTCTCTGTGCCATTAGTTGCTTCCCTACAGTCTCTGTGTTGGTAACAGAAACTAATTCATGTTTGTAAACTTTTTAGCAGGATTTTATATTCTTCCCATTCCAGGGAGTTGATGTAACTCACTAAATCTTTCTTTGCTTTGTGTGCTTCAGGTTGCAGTAATGCAGAAGCTTTTAATCTGCGGGCTTTCCTTATTATTTCATTTGACTGTCTCCAAAACATTACCTGTAGAATACAACATTGATGATCATTTTCAAGCTACAGCTTCATTGCCAACAAAGGTTATCTACTTATATGTCTCACTTATGGCTGCCAGACCCAAATATTATTTTGCATGGACTTTAGGTAAGTAACATTTAATGCTAGTTATGTCAGTTTATTTTGTGGTTGAGAGTGCCATCTTGAGGATGATGTTAGTTTTTTTTTTTTATTAAATTAGAACCAGAGCAGATATAAGGTCCTTATAAAATTGTATTTGTAAAAATGAGTTCTCATGGTTGTTTTAAGTTAATTTCAAAGCCTGATAGCAACTATTTAAAAAAATAACTTTTCCCCAGGTTTCTAGTCACAGCATGATTTCATTTGAGTTTGGATTTGTTTTTACAACATGGTAAAGGAAGTTTGGACATTTGTATTTAAGCTTATTCCTTCTGATTGACTTATTAAACTGAATTTATTATAATTTGCTGTTTAAATATTCAATTTGGATTGACCATACTGTTACCCAATAAATTAATAACTTTCCCTTGATTTGCAACAAAATTTCTCAATTTTGGAATTTATTTTTTTTAAAAGCAATTGGGGTTAAGTAACTTGCTCAAGGTTACATGGCCAGGTGTTTCTGGGTGGGTGCTAAGTATCTGAGCCCGGATTCGATCGCTAGGTCATCCTGACACTGGAGCCGGTGCTCTTACTCGCTGTGCTACCTGGCCGCCCCTCAATTTTGAAATTTAAGCAGAAATTTTCGTAATAAAATGCATGTGTACCATTGGTCATATTTTCCTTTCTGTCTTCTCTCTTCTACTGACTAGTAGAAAACTTTAATTTTAATAACTATTAGGTGATTTAATAAATAAAACTGTATTTTCCCCTTAAGCATGTCTGACTTTTCCACTTGAAACCACTGTTTCCTTTGACAAGTTACTTGCCTTCTCTGAATCTCAATTTACTCATAAATAAAATTCAAAGATTGAATTCAATGACCCTTCAAGCTGTGACCCTAAAAGCCTCATTTTTTCATATTCCATTTATTTCTTATATCAGAGTTGTTCTTTATTCAGGATGTTATTATCCTTGTATTTGTAATAAATGCCTAGTTATTAAAAAATACACTTACTGTTGTTTAAAAGAGTGTTTCACTTGTGCACTAATAGACCATATTTTAGTCGGTCAATTTTATTATAGAGTAACCTAAATGACTGTTGTAGCTTGATAGTATAGTGGATATGCTATAGGAGTCAGGAGGACCTGATTTCAAATTGGGCCACAGACACATAGTAGCTTTGTGACTGTGGGTGAATCACTCAACACTGCTTGCCTCAGTTTTCCTCATCTGTAAAGTGATGATGATAATAATAGCATCTTCCTCCCAGTGTTATCATGAGTATCAAATAAGACATTTGCAAAGCACTGTACAAACCTTAAAGTGCTACATACATGCTAGTTATCATTATTATTTATAGCTAAGTGGGCTTATTTATCAGATAACTATTCCTTAAAATTGAATAGAGAGTGAAATGATGAGTGCCATTCTTCTTCCACTTACCATCTTTCTCCATAAAGAAATTATATTAAAAGAAGGTGGTATATTTCAGCAAAACCCTTTTCCTTTGCAATTAAGTGAAGTTTCACAAGACATAAGATATTGATCCTATGCTTGCACTGGGCAAATTTCAACTATTTTACATTATAATTATTTTCTTCTGTACTTTATTTCCCGAGTTAGTTTGTAAATTCACAGAGATGATGTTTCTTTTTTATCTTTGTATACCTGGTATTGAGACTGATTTCCCTATAGGTAGGGAAAGATTCTGGAACCTGGCAGCATGAATTTCTGGGAAATGTCGTTTAGAACATTCAGTTGTCCTGACTACCCCCTCTTTGAAGGCTCAGCAAACTGATGGGATAAAAACTCACACTGTATGTCAGAACTATGGTTCCCTAAAATCCATGCCTCCAAAACCTTTCCCTGAAGACTGAGAAATCAGTCCTAATATCCAATTCATTAATATCTTTAAAGAAACTATTTTTATTTATAGCCTCACACAGGATTGGTCCTTAATAAATCCAACATGAATTAATACATAAATCAACATATCAACCCAGTAAAGGGGTAGGATAATTTGTAGGCCATTTTGAATTTGCATTTAGTATCTGGTCTGTTCTTTGTCAGTGAAGTAAGCATAGGATTTGGCCAACTTTTTGCATTCTTCTTACCAAACGAATTAATTTACTTATTATTTTAATTTCTATAAGTTAATGATAGATTAAAATACTCTGTTGTCTTACATGGATTTTACAATATTTATTAAAAATTTTTTGTAGAATTTAATGTTATTAACATGGTTTTCAACAGCAGTGATTCCTAAAAATATCTAGTTGACAAATTTTTTTAAACAGTCACCTTTGGAGACATCATATTAATGTAGTTTTGTCTGTTACATAAAGTAAATACTGGCTTTGATTTAAGAATGAGCATTTGCCTGTATCCTATGAATGTTCCTAACACTTCTATAAGAAGTATGGCCCATTTGTCAGAATACAGGATTTTTAAGGAGATGAGGAATCTGTAGGTTATATGATAATGCTCTATGAGGGTGGCCTTTTAATATTTTCAAAACTATCATTATCAGTAGTACAGCTTAACTTATGGAACTGTTGGGAGCATCTGTTAATCTTCATAAAGAACTTTGAAATATAGATGGATGTTACTGTAGTTTTATAAAATGAGGTTCTATTATTTTATCAGCATTTTCTTAATTATTGTAGTCTAATGATAAAAATATTTGCAGAATGGTTAGTGAAACTCATTTTTAAATTTGTGGCCTTTAGAATATGACAAATAAATTAAAAATTATTTGCAAATAGTTTGACTCTTCCACTTTTTCCTCAAAAACCAATTAAGGGGCAGCTAGGTAGTGCAGTGAATAGAGCACTGGCCCTGGAGTCAGGAGGAACTGAGTTCAAATATGGCCTCAGACACTTAATACAAAAACTAGCCATGTGACCTTGGGCAAGTCACAACCCCAATTGCTCTCCAAAAAGCAAAAAAAAAACATAAAAAATAAAAAGCAATTAAGATTTATAAAGTAATAGTGATTAGAAATGCAGCTGAATTTAATGCATACTTAGTATAATACTCAATCCTAACTACTCCAATCCCATTTACGGGTGAGGAAACTGAAGCCCAGAAGGGTTTAAGTACTGTTGCTACAAAGTCCCACAATGGGTGCTCATGGATTCATAGATTTACATCTGGAAGGGCTCTCAAACATCATTTAGTCCAGTACCGTCATTTTTGCAGATGAGGAAACTGAGGCCCCCTAAAGTTAAGGGTCTTTCTCAGGGTTGGGGAACCTGCAGCCTCGAGGCCATATGTGGCCTTCTAGATCCTCAAGTGCAGCCCTTTGACTGAATCCAAACTTCACAGAATAAATTCCCTTAATAAAAAGATTTGTTCTGTAAAACTTGGACTTGGTCAAAAGGCGTCACCTAAGGACCTAGTAGGCCATGATGTGTGGCCTCAGGGTCACAGGTTCCCTACCATTGGTCTTGCCCAAAATCATGCAGGGAGTTAAGTAGAGGAGCTAGGATTTGAAATCCAGGTCCCTTTGTTTCCAAATTCAGTGCTCTTTAGCACTGTTGGCTTTCCCTTATTTATTATTCCCTTAATTATGGTCCCAGTAACAACCAATATTTATATTGTGTTCTCTCAGATAGTTCAGAAAAGGCCCAATTATTCATTTGTGGGGTAGGTGTGAACTTGAGCAAGGAAAATCTTGCATTGAGACAGTGACTAGTCACCATTTTATATGTTTTATTTATTATTTTTTATCTTAATTCAGTTTACATAACATAGCCTAAACTTACTTTAGTCCTGACCTCTTTACTGATTATTTATAGAATCATAGTCCATTATTTTCATTTTATAGATGAGGAAACTAGAGACAGTACTATAAAATGGAAAAAGTGCTGGATCTGGAGTCACAAGACTCAGGTTGAAGTCCGGGCTCTTCTGCTTGATAGTTATATGACACTGGGAAAGTCACAGCCTTATTGGGCCTCAGTTTCCTCAACTGCAAAATGAAGGGATTCAACTTCAGTAACCTCTAAGGTCCCCTCCATCTCTAAACTTATGATCCCATGACCTATATTCCATTCCTGTTTCTTCCATTTACTGCAGCCTTGGGGAAGTCATTTAACCTCTCTAGGAATTAGTTTCTTCTTCTGGAAAATGTACTAGATGCCTTTTAAGATTCCTTCCAGCTTTTATCTATTTGTCTGAAGCGCAGAGGCAAAGTGATTTGCCTAAAATTTTACAGGTAACATATTAGCAAATTATTGTTGAATCTGTCAAAATGTTACATTCTATTTGTGATTTTCTCTTACTTCCAAGATTTCTTTTTAAAATGCCTTTTCAATATACTAAGATCAAGTAGGGTGGTAATAGTTATCAGGTAAATAAAACAATAAATAGTGGTGACTAGGTGGCGCAGTGAACAGAGCACCAGCCCTGGAGTCAGGAGGACCTGAGTTCAAATCCAGCCTCAGACACTTAACACAAAAAAAAACTAGCGGTGTGACCTTGGGCAAGTCATATAATCCCAATTGCCCTGCCTTCCCCCCTCCAAAAAGCAAAAAAACAAAAAAAACAAAAAACAAAATAAAACATTAAATAGACATTATTATCAATACATGTATCTTCTATTATTTTGCTTATATAGAGCTATACATATGTGCATATTATATTATTTTGTTACTATTTAATGAACCCTAGAGTCACATACCTTAGACAAGAAGTTGAGTGACACATAGTCTTTGAATTGTTTTCTCTTGTATAATTTGTTGGGGAATGGACTTTTTGAGGCAGCATTTTCCTCTGTTGTTTGTCAAGTACATACATAAAACTAAAATTATTTGAAAAAGACTGTATATTCCAAATATGAGGACAGTTCATACATGAACTAGATTGTCTGAGGCATGATAAAGTGCAAAATGAAAATAATTGTGTTGTAACACCTCATGTATATACTTTATTGTTCTTAAAAAACATTTTGAATGAACTCCATTTCCAAGGGCATTGCCTACCAGCATGTCATTTCAACAGTAAAATGTAAGAGTTGTAATGAAATAAAATTAGGATAACCATAGACTATGTGTGTATGACTGTAAAAATGTGGTTTAAAAATGGTGTACAATGGTAAAGCCTCCTTGGGATAATGTAGATACTAGTAACAATAACTATTTTTCCTTGACTCTGTTTCAATACAGCTGATGCTATTAATAATGCAGCTGGATTTGGTTTTAAGGGCTATGATAAAAATGGAGAAGAATGTTGGGATTTAATTTCCAATTTGAGAATCCAGCAAATAGAGGTAGGTTTATGATGAAGTTGTTATATAGTACTTCATATAACTAGTTGTATTGCTTAAGTTCCAATATCCCAAGTGTGGAATAGAAATTTTTAATAACACTATTTGAAGATATGTAGTTTGTGAGTCATTTATAAAATTCAGTATATTGAAATCCATGAATTTTAATTTATCCTCTAGAGGGAAAAAATGGACATATTAATTCATTTCCACAGGCACTGCCTGCTAGCATGTCACTATAGTATTAAAATGTAATTAGAGTTATAATGAAATAAAACTAGGATAAAATCAAACTCTGTGTGTGTGTTTGCATCTTAAAACTAGCTGAAACCTTGACCTCTTTATTTTATATCTGAGAAAAATAGACTCAGATGTCAAATGAGTTGCCCAAGGTCACACAGCTAGTAGGTAGGATTAGAACTCTAATCTGCTTACTCTCCATGCAGTGTTCTTTCCGTTGCATCACACTTCATCTGCACTGTCCTTTACCCTTGAATCTGTTTCTCACTTCTTTTTCTTCTTCCTCTGTTCATTCTTTGCCAAGCCCCAAATTGAGCTGACCTCTATCGTCTCCCTTCTTGGTTTCTATTCATATGCTGCTTAATTTACAAGAAATTGTGCTGACTAGGTCAGTAACAGAATTGTTATTTTAAATTCACCTGGGCTGTCAAGGCTTCACAGACATCTTTTTATTCTTCCCTCATTTACTATCATCCTTCCCATAGCAGCCATTCCAAACTTTCTCTTACTTCTTCAGTCCTTTCCCTTGATTTTGGGAGAGTAGATATCAAAGAGTTCAATAGAAAGGAGGAATCCCATAGACTAAAATTCTACAAAGGAAAACAACCCAGGAAGCATGGGAAGGCAGGGACTGACTTTTGTGCCTTTTTATAACCCCAGCATTCACTTAGCACAGTGCCTTACAAATAATAGGTGCTTAATAAATGCTTACTGACAAACTGACTGACCAGAAAGAGAAGAAATCCAGTAAGGAAGAATAATGGGAGTTGGAGCTGCACAGAAGACTCACCATCAAGCTCAGATTTTTACAGTATCTATACAAAGAATGAAAGTAAGAGAAAATAACACACTCAATACAAAAGCATAGCACTTGTCCTTTAAGGATAATACTAGAAGTGCTAAAGCTCAAAATAAGTTGAGGCAAGAAAAACCAAGACAACAAAAAGGGTTCTGTATTGTTTTTAAACTATATTGGGGAAAATAATATCATAGAAGAGACAGGACTACTACTCAGGGTGGATAGGACAATGACAACTGACAACAGAAAGAAAACAAAGCTGTTTTACTTTTAATTTGCTTCTCTTTTCTCCATTAAGGAAAATGACCCTTGATCTGGAAAGGAGAGAACAAAAGTGGCTCTTAGAATAATTAAGGAGATAGTAAGCACTTAACTGTCTTTATTGAACTCAGGTCACCTGACCCAGAGCAACTACAATTATAGGTTCTGGGAAAATGGCAGATGTGACTGCTGAGTAATATTCAGATCATGGAGAATGGAAGAGATTGTGCATCAAGATTGAAGAGAGGCAAATGTCCATTTTCCTCCAAAAAAAAGTAGAATCTGAAAACTATAAACTACTGACCTTCTATTCCTGGAAAATCTAGAATAGATTAATAAAAGATGGTTAGTGAACATCTAGAAAAGAAGTGATCACAAAGAGCTATTATCACTCATGAAAAACAGGTCAGGCCAGACTAACCTTCTATCTTTCTTTGATGAGTAGTTCAGAGTAGTAATGTAGATGTTTTTAAATTAAGTTTATATTGTTTATTAATAGGCTCTAACAATAATAATAATAATCTTAGAGGATTTCACCAAAGGGGTTCTGCAAAAGTTTTGCTTACACTGCCACTTTGGAAAATTGTGAGGCCCACTGGACTAGGCATATTTAAAATTTGATAGGTATAGAACTATTTGAACGTCAAGATTCCTAGAATGGTCAATGGTTCAACTTCAGTTTGGAAGGTCTCCAGTGAATTCCCCACAGATCTAAGCTTACCCTATGATGTTTAACATTTTAAATAGTAAATTGGATAAAGACATATACATATATCACATTAGCAGTTGATATATAGCTGAGTGATTGCTAACTCACCAGATGACAAAGGACCCAGTAAGAATTTGACAGGTTAGAGCATTGGGCTGAATTTAATAAAATTCAATATGGATAAATGTTCAGTTGCTCAGTCATTTTCAGTCATGTCCAACTCTTCATGACCCCATTTGGGGTTTTTCTTGGCAATGATACTGGAGTAGTTTTCTATTTCCTTCTCCAGCTCATTTTTATAGATGATGAAACTGGGCCACACAGGATTAAGTGACTTGCCCAGGGTCACACAGCTAGTGTTTGAAGCTAGATTTGAATTCATCTTCCTGAGAATGAGTCTTCCTGACTCAAGAGCTGCTAGAAAAAATACATACTTAGCCTTGAAAATTTTTCTTCACAAGTTTAAGCTAAGCAAAACATTGATTGGTCAGATGACAATTTGTCTGACAAATCTAGAATTTTGAGTGAATATATATGTAAGCTCAATATCAGTACACCATATGATATGGCAGTTGAAAAAAAAATCAATACAGTATTACACTTCCAGGAATAAGGAGGTAATAATTACACTGTTCTCTGCCCAAGTCATACTACATTTATTGTTCAGCTCCAGATGTCACAATTTAGGAAGGATTTCAGTAACATGGAGAGTGTACCAAGGAGGGAAACCAAGATGGTAAAAAGCCTTTTATCCATGCCCTATGAGGATCTGCTGGAAGAACTAAGGACATTTAGTTTGAAGAAGAACAACAGATTCAGGGAGGACATAATAGATGTCTTCAGATTTTTGAAGTGCTGTTCTGTGGAAGCAGGTTTAGACTTTTTGGGCCTCAGAGGGAAGAGTCAGAAAAAATGGGTGGAAGATGCAAAGAGTCAGACTTAGGTTTGATGTAAAGATAAACTTAATAAAAATTGGAACTCTACTGAAGAGGAATGGACAGCCTCATGAATGAGTAGCTTGATGGAAAGTCTTCAGACAAAAAGTTACTGACCACTTATTGGGTCTGTGGTACTGGAGATTGATTTTAAGCTCTGGGTTGAACTTCAGTCTTCTCTGATTTTCATTTTCTCTAAATCTGTTGCCTCCTTCCTTGCTATATTTCAGGATTAACAAAAGTATCACTTCAAACAAAAAAGAGTGTTTCAGTGTGAAAATCAAGGGGGAAAAGAGGCTAAAAAAATAGAGATGAATTCTATCCCATGCCAGTCAGGCAATAGGCATTTATTAAGCATGCACCTTGGGTGCATACAAAGAAAAAGCAAAACAGAAAGTTGGAGGACAGTGAACAGTTTTACACAGAAAGAAGAGGAAAGAACCCTCAACACTAGGACCTAAGAAACCATTTGAGGTTCTTTCCATAGAAGAGGAAGCAGCCACTTGTCCTATGAGGAATAATAAAGTAAATCCACAAGTCAAATCAAGTCAACAAGCATTTGTTAAGAGCCAGCGATGTGCCAGGCACTGTGCTAAGCACTAAGGATTTTTTTTTAAAAGAAACAATCCTTGACCACAAAGAGCTTACAGTTTAATTGAAGAGATGTTATAACATGGAAACAACTCTGTATGAACAAGATATGGATAGGGTGAGATGGAAATAATTTCAGATGGAAGTCAGTAGCATTAAGGGGATCAGGAAAGGCTATCTTTAGATGGTGGGAATTTTAGCTGAGACTTGAAGAAAGCCAGGAAAACCAGGAGATTGAGCTAAGGAGTGAAAGAATCCTAGGCATGGGGAACAGCCAGTTCAAGAAACAGCATTACAAGAAATGTGCAAGAGGCAGCTAGGTGGCACAGTAAATAGAGCATCGGCCCTGGAGTCAGGAGGACCTGAGTTCAAATCCGGCCTCAGACACTTAATGCTAACTAGCTGTGTGACCTTGGGCAAGTCACTTAATCCCAATTGCCCAGCCTTCCCCCCTCCAAAAAAAAATAAAGAAATGTTCAAGAAACAGCAAGAAAGACCAGTGAATCATAGAACACATGGAGTGGGGCAAGATGTCAGAAAGACTGGCAAGGTAGTAAGGGGCCAAGTTATGATGGGCTTTAAAAGCCACAGAGAAATATTTTGGTGGAAAATATTCCATAAGGATCAAGGGGAAAAGTGATCCCTGTTGACAGATACTTGGGTAGCTCTTCATCCACTGATAGGATTCAGAAACGTCTTCGAAGGATAGATATGTGAGACGGAATAGGGATGCCCAATACTTAACCTAGATGGATGATTACTGTATACTTCTTGTGATTCATGTGAGCACAGTGATGCTGTGAGGAACAACCTAGAAGATGACAGCATCACAGGCAAGAAATGAAAGATCTTGGAGGCACAGGTGGTGGTGTCTTCTGACTCCAAATCCTGCATTTTTCCATTGAACAGTTCTATTGATATGTTTACATATATCAACCGAATTAGAGATCATAAAGAATAGCTGCAGGGTCAGGAAAAATAGTAATAATGACATCCCAAGTTCACAGGAGACAAAATTCAAGAAATGCGTTTGTAATAAAACACATGGCCTCATACATCTCTAAACTAATACACTAGTAGGTAACAAATGAAAAGAACTATCCAACACAAGAAAGCAAATTTGAAGCAGGACGTGGTGACCCATGCCTGTAATCACTGCTACTGAGAGAGGTTGAAGCTGGAGGACTCCCATGCTTCCATGTCCTTATCTAGACTTTGAGAAATTTACCCAGAACCCAGAGGTTTCACTCCTCTACTTAGATGTTCATGAGTTCATAAGGGGCAGTGTGGTGAAACAAAGAACAAGGGTGCCACTTGTTTTGTTAAGAGCTTGAATTTCTGACTCGCCTTAAAACCATGGTAAAGGTATAATAAACAGGTTACTATTCAGGCTTAACTGTTGAATATATTCATATATTTTCATTTCTTAGATCTGAAATGAGCCATTCATTTACCAGGTGATAAGGAAGTCTCTAACAGCCCTTGAGCTTGATTTTTATTTCTGGCAAAATTCTGCGACATATTATTTAAAAGACTAATTATTAAATGTCTTGCAAAGGAAGCTTTGAAAAGGAAGGATTGGCATTGAATCAAGAACAGGTCTTATATACTAGACTAGACTTTATTTCACTTTTTGACAAGGTTAGTAAGCTGGTAAAATTATGTAGCTGTGGTTCAACTAGATTTTAGTAAAGCAACTGATAATGTTTCATTCTCTTGGAAAAAAATAGATTTGAGCTAGACACTGTTTACAATGAAATGAATTTGACCAATATCTTATACTATTTACAAAGATAAGGTCAAAATGGATACATAACCTAGATATAAAGGGAAATATTACAAAAAAAATTGAAGAACTTGGTACATATTGCCTATCAGATTTATAGATAACTGAAAATTTTATAAACAAACAGGAGATAGAGAGCATTGTGAGGCATAAAATAGATAATTTTATTACATTAAATTAAAAAAATTTTGTACAAATAAAACAAATGTAGCCAAGATCAGAAGGAAAGCAGAAAACTGAGAAAAAAATTATAGACAGTTCTTCAGATAAAGTTCTCTTATCTCAAATATATAAAAAGAACTTTGTCAAATCTATAAGAATATAAGTCATTCCCCAATTGATAAACGTTCAAAGGATATGAACAGGCAATTTTCCAATGGAGAAATCAAAACATTTGAAAAATACTCTAAATCATTATTGATTAGAGAAATGCAAATTAAAACTACTTTAAGATATCATTTTATACCTATCAGATTGGCCAAAATGATGGAAGGGAAAAGTGACACATGGAGAGGATGTGAAAAATTAGGACCTTAATTCATTGTTGGTCGATCTGTGAGCCGATCCAACCATTTTGGAGATTTGGAATTGTTCCCAAAGAATTATGAGACTGCCTCTACCCTTTGACCCAGCAATGCCACTATTAGATCTGTTTCCCAAGATGATTAGGACAAAAGAAAAAGATCTCAAACATTTATAGCAGCTCTCTTTGTGGTGGCAAAGAACTGGAAATTGCAGGGATGTACGTCAATTGGGGAATGGCTAAATAAATTGAGGTATATGTTAATGATGGAATATTACTCTGCTATAAGAAATGATGAGCTCAGTGATTTTAGAAAAGCACGGAGAGACTTCCCCAAAATAATGAAGAGCAAAATGAGCACAGTGTATACAGTAACCGCAATATTGTTTTAAAAACAACTTTGAGCAACCAAGTCATTCTATTATAAGTACCCAGATTAACCCCAAAGATCCTATGAAGGAAGATATTTTTTTGCATCCAGAACACATGTTCACACACACACACATATCTAATAGTAGCTGTCTTAAAGTTTGGGGGGATAGGGGTAAAAAAAAAAAGAAAGTTGTGTGATAACTTTGTTGTAAAGTTTGAAAGGAATAACAAGTTGTACATAATGAATCTGCAGTTTCAGATGCAATCCTATTTTTCTATTCCACCTTTTTATGGAAATGCTTGTTTTATTTCTCAAGTTCAGAATAAAATGAATAAAAAATAATTAAATGGATTTGGAACCATATGAATGACAATGAGAAGTCATTAATAGTTTGATGTCAACTTGGAAGTTCCCAAGGAGTGTGCTTCAAGGATACATGTTTGAATTACTATTACTTTACATTTCTTATCAAAGCCTGTGATAAGGACATATAAACCATACTCATCTGATTTTCAGATGATGGGGTGAGAAGATAGCTAACACACTAGATGGCAGAGACAGAATATATAAAAAATCCTCACCATTAGATGAGATCAAATAAAATTAAATTTAATAGGAGTGGAGGCTAGGTGGTGCAGTGAATAGAGCACCAGCCCTGAAGTCAGGAGGACCTGAGTTCAAATCCAACCACACACACTTAACACTTACTAGCCAGTGACCTTGGGCAAGTCACTTAACCCCAATTGCCCTGCCCCCCCCCTCCAAAAATGCAAAAAAAGAAAAAGAAATGAAAAAAAAATTAATGGGAACAAAAGTAAAGTTTTACTGAGGTACAAAGGTTATATTTAAACCAGGATATGGGTAGTCCATAATTCAGCTAAAAAGGACCTGGGTTTTTTTATTTAGTGAACAACCACCACAAAGTGAGTCAATAATTAATTTGGCAGGGAAGAAAGCTAATATACTCTTAGTCTACATCAATAAAAACATATCACTTGAGTTTAAGAGATAATTTTTCCTTTAGTAAACATTTGATAGTAAATTAGTTGAACATTATTAAGTTCCTACTATGTGCCAGGCACTGTACTAAGCATTAGGGACACAAATGAAAAAAAAAAGCCTTCATCCTCAAGGAACTTACAATCTAAGGGAGAAGACAACACAAAAAAAAGCAAGCTGAAAAATAAGGGAGTGGTACAAGGGTAGGATGAGCTAGAGAGAAGGCATGATGGAGAAGTCCAGAGGAGTGCAGCCTATTGAATGAATGGTTGCTTGTAGCGAGCCCAGTATAGTAAGTAACATATTATGAGCATGCTGCAGTGCTCTGAAGAGAGTATTGTATACCAGTTACAGATATGGTTTGTATAGAAATTCATTTTCAAGTGTAAAAAGTATGCTTTAATTAAATGCATAAGTTATTTTAAATGAGTGAATATCATTTATCTTTGGAATTTATTATTTTTGTTGGTCCAAAATAATAAGAACATTTTTCTTACAGTTTTCAACAAGTTTTAAAATGTTTCTTGACAACTGGAATATTCAGACAGCTCTTTGGCTTAAAAGGTATGTGTTTTTAGATATATGATTCCTATCAACCCACTCTTTGTTGACATTTTGTATTTTTCTCCATTGAAAACTACTGAGTTCTACTCCTTGGCTAAATTAGTAATGTTTTCCATGTTTAATAAAATAGCATTCTGAGTAGCATTAGGGCTTATTCTGATTTTATGATCTGTATGAAATGGGGGTAATCTCTTACTACTACATTGATTTTTGAGGATAAGAGGAAGCATTACATTATATTTAATTTTTTTAAATTTTATTTTAGTTTTCAACATTCATTTCCACAAGATTTTGAGTTCCAAATTTTCTCCGCATCTCTCCCCTGCCCCCCACCCCAAGATGGCAAACGTACTTATTACTCCTTCCCCCAATCTTCCCTCTCTTCTATCCCTCCCATGCTTTCCTTATCCCCTTTCCCCTTACTTTCTTGTAGGGAAAGATGGATTTATATACCCCATTGCCTGTGTATCTTACTTCCCAGTTGCATGTAGAAACAATATTTTTTAACATTTGTTTTTAAAATTTTGAGTTCCAGATTCTCTTCCTTCTTCCCTCGTCACCCACCCCTTTGAGAAAACAAGCAATTCAGTATAGGCATGTCACAAGGCAGGAGGAAGAACGTGATCCTCCATACACAAACCCTTTCCAAATCCTTAACCATTTTACACAGAATCTTTTACTGCCTTAATGACATTCCCCTACCACCAGTGCCCTTTGTGAGACATCCCTTTGTCCCACCCTAACCTCCTAGATTTGGGGGGCGGGAGGGAAGGGGATTTATACAGGAAAAAAAAACATGAAGCTGGTCTGGTTAAAAAAAATAACATGTGTAGTTATGCAAAACATTTCCATAGTAGTCATATTGTGAAAAACTAACTGTAGTTCCCTCCATCCCCTCCCATTTATTCTATTTTCTCCTTTGACCCTGTCCCTTTTCAAAAAGTATTTGCTTCTGACTACACCTTCCCCCAGTCTGGCCTCCCTTCTATCATCCCCCCCCCTTACACCCTTCCCCCCTACTTTCCTGTAAGGTAAGATACCAATTGAGTGTGTATATTATTCCCTCCTTAAGCCAAATCCAGTGAGAGTAAGGTTGACTCATTCCCTTTCACCTCCCTGCCTTTCCCCTCCATTTTAACAACTTTCTCTTGCCTTTTTTACATGAGATAATTTACCCTATTCTCTCTCCCTTTCTCCTTCTCCCAATATATTCCTCTCTTACCTCTTAATTTTAGTTTTTAGATATCATCCCTTCATATTCAACTTACCCTGTGCCCTCTGTCTATGTGTATATATATATATATATATATATATATATATATATACATATACACACACACATATTCCCTTCAACTATCCTAATACTGAAAAAAGTCTCATGAGTTACAAATATCGTCTTTCCATATAGGAATATAAACAGATCAACTTTAATAAGTTCCTTATGATTTTTCTTTCCAGTTTACCTTTTCATGCTTTTCTTGATTCTTGTATTTGAAAGTCAAATTTTCTGTTCAACTCTGGTCTTTTCATCAAGAATGCTTGAAAGTCCTCTATTTCATCGAATGACCATATTTTCCCCTGAAATATGATACTCAGTTTTGCTGGGTAGGTGATTCTTGTTTTTAATCCCAGCTCCTTTGACCTCCGGAATATCATATTGCAAGGCCAGTGTAGAAGCTGCCAGATCCTGGGTTATCCTGATTGTGTTTCCACAATATTCAAATTGTTTCTTCCTGGCTGCTTGTAATATTTTCTCCTTAACCTGGAAACTCTGGAATTTGACTATAATATTCCTAGGAGTTTTCCTTTTGGGATTTTTTTCAAGAGGTGATAGGCAGATTTTTTCAGTTTCTGTTTTACCCCCTGGTTCCTTGATAACTTTTTGAAAAATGATGTCTAGGCTCTTTTTTTGCTCATGGCTTTCAGGTAGTCTAATAATTTTTAAATTATCTCTCCTGGATCTATTATCCAAGGTTAGTTGTTTTTCCAATGAGATATTTTACATTGTCTTCTATTTTTTTATTCTTTTGAATCTGTTTTATAATATCTTGATTTCTCATAAAGTCATTAACTTCCATTTGCTCCATTCTAATTCTGAAGGAATCATTTTCTTCAGTGAGCTTTTGGACTTCCTTTTTCATTTGTCAAATGCTACTTTTTAAGGCATTCTTCTTGTTGGCTTTTTGGGCCTCTTGCCATTTGAGTTAGTCTATTTTTTAAGGTGTCATTTTCTTCAGTATTTTTTAGCAAATTGTTGACTTGTTTTTCATGATTTTCTTGCATCATTCTCATATCTCTTGCCAGTTTTTCCTCTACTTCTCTTACTTGACTTTCAAAATCCTTTTTGAGCTCTTCCATAGCTGTGACAAATTTGTATTTTTCTTTGACTCTTTTGATGCAGGAGTTTTGACTTTGTTGTCTTCTTCTGGTTCTATGTTTTAATCTTCTTTGTCACCAAAGAATGATTTTATAGTCTGATTTCTATTCCTCTGTTTGCTCATCTTGCCAACCCATTAGTTGACTTTTCAGCTCTTTGCCATGGTAGAACTCTGCTTCCAGAGCGGAGAGTGCTGTGTCCCAAATTTCTGGAGTTTTGTGCAGCTGTTGTCAGAGCTACTTCTAGGCATCTGCCTCAGAACTGTGAGGAGGATTTCCTCTCCACAGTTGCCACAAGTTCTGCCATGTCAGCACCCCTCCTTACCCCAGGACTGCCACCCAAGACTGCGACCCAGATCCAAGTAGGGCCAAGCAAGAGAATCCTGCCTCAGCTCCAGCAAAGAAATTCCTGCAGTTGCCCTTCAATCATTCACTTGGTCCTTCCATTATTTGTGGTATTAGAGCTTTGGAAGCAGCAGCCCTGCTGCTGCAGTCACGGTTACCTCCTCCACCCCATGTGCAGAGACCAGACTGGGCTCTTCTCTTACCTAGGTCCAACAGTTTCCCCACTGACCTTTTACTCTTTCTTTGACATTTATGGGTTGAGAAGTCTGGAAAATGCCACAGCTGCCAGTGATTGAGTTCCCTGAGGTCTGTGCCAGCTGGTCTGTGCTGTCATGGCCTACCCAGGACTGCACTCAGCTCCCAGCCTAGTGCGATAGACCCTTCCTTTCAGCTTCCCAGGCTGACTTAAGCTGGACATGTATTTCACTCTGTCACTTTATGGGTTCTATAGCTCTAAAATTTGTTAAAAGTAATTTTTTTACAGGTATTGGAGGTGGTTGGGGTGTGAGCTCAAGCAGGTTCCTGCTTTTACTCTGCCATCTTGGCTCCACCCCCCACATTGCATTCTTTTAAATAAAATTTAATAATAGCAAATAATCAATATAGAAAGAACAGATGTACCTACCACTTATAATTCTTATATTTAAAATTTAAGTGTTTTGTGAAATGTAAATAAGATTCTATAAAAAGAATCATCAATACATTGAACATTGCATTTAATGTTATAATATGCTAATTAAATAGATGGAAATTATTTTTTTCCAAGTTTAGACCTTCCTAAAGGTTAAGTAATCTATCCAGGGTGACAGCAAGTTATTAATAGAAGAAAGATGCGCTTGGTCTATTAGGATTCCCCCCCCAAAAAAATCAGATTAGTTGTAAGGAATGATGTATCATTATATAACATTTATTTGATATTAGCGTCATCATCATGACATTCTTATATATGTATGTGTCTTTCCCCTTGTGTCCCTAGGGTCTGTTATGAAAGAGCCTCCTTTAGCCCAACCATTCAGACTTTCATCCTCTCAGCCATTTGGCATGGTGTATATCCAGGATATTACTTAACATTTTTAACAGGGATGGTAATGACATTAGCAGCACGAACTGTAAGTACTTAGATATCATATGTTTCAAAATCAGAGTTTTTTTTTTACCTGTAAGATATTTAAAAGAACAATTCAGTTTCATTTTTTAAAATATGTTTCAAGTGACCACTTCATGACGCTGCCAACTAGAAATATCTCTGCTTTGATCTTACTAGTTGACTGAATGGCATATTCTCCATTAACAGTATGATTACTGTGGCCTCCACATCAAATGGGACAGGAGTAGTGCCTCTGCTTAGAAAGACATTAAAATATACTGGGGGCTGCACACATTTAAAAAAAAAGTAAAGACGACCTGAACAGCCACAGAAGAGGAGCTAGTGCAGAACAGAGTTAAAACAGAGAGCCCTGCTTCCACTTTATGGGGTTTTATACTTTGACTAGTCACAGTGGAGTAGACTTAATAAATAAAACTATCTCTTAGAGACAGAAAGCCTTAATATTTATTTTTAAGGAAAAGAAAAAAATGAATTAGCAAAGATCCACTCATTTAACAAATATTGAATGGGAAATTGACATGTTCAGTTGCATTGAAGTACCTAGGTGTTGTAGAGATTAAAAAAAAAAAAAAGATAAATAAGACATAGTCTCTGCCCTCTACAAGTTTATTCTTTTTTTTTTTGCTTTTTGGAGGGGGGAGGGGAGGGCAATTGGGGTTAAGTGACTTGCCCAAGGTCACATGGCTAGTTTTTGTGTGTGTGCGTCAAGTGTCCGAAACTGGATCCAAACCCAGGTCCTCCTGACTCCAGGGCTGGTGTTCTACTCACTGCCACGTAGCCACCCTACAAGTTTATTCTTATCTAATACAATAAGATCAACATAAATGTGCAGTAAGATCAGAGAAGGGAAAAAATCACCACCACTTTGTGAGGAGGGATTATGGAGAAGTAATAATAGAAAAGCAGTAGAGTAACATGGTCAAACTTGTTTCTAAAAAACAGAGTGCTCCATAACAACCACAAAAGGAGAGAACCATTGGATCAACTAAATAGCCCTAAGTAACATATTTGAAAGGTAGATACAGTATCCATATAAATACAGCATGACTATGTCTACCCCTAGGTGAAACATAAGCATTTATTGTTTTTAATTCTAAGAATTTATTATCTTTAGATGTATGACCACCTTGAATTTCATGATTAAATCATAGCATTGACATATGTTTCAATAAACATTACTTGACCACATTAGAATGCATGTAATCTGTTTTTAACAAGTTCAGAATTTAAAGAATCTACAAAGTACTCATTAGCTCCAATAGGAAGGCATCTTAAATATGATCATGTAATTTACAAAAGAAAGCTAATAATTTTGCTGTTGCATTTTTGTCTTTCAGATGAGAAATAACATTAGACATTACTTTATTGAACCACCAGAGGTTAAGTTATTTTATGATATTATAACATGGATAGCAACTCAAGTAGCAATAAGTTACACAGTTGTACCATTTGTACTTCTCTCTATAAAGCCTTCCATTTTGTTTTTCAGGTAAGTGTATCTTTTTAAAATGCCTCAGTGGAGTTTTTTCTTTTTTAAAGAAAACATTTATTTTTAAAAGCATTTCCTTGGAAATGTGGTAGAAGAGATAAATCATATTTTGGCCATGTTATTTACCTCTGGATATATTATAAGTTTATGCTCTTTAAATATGATGGGACTTTTAAGTGAAGGTGAGAGTCAGTTTCCTGGGTGGAGTGATTTTCCCCAGACATTTCAAATGAACATCTGGTCATGATGAAAGGAGAAAAAAGCTAGGTAAACCATTGTGTGAAAGATCTTGAAGGTTTGGAGCTCAGTACAATTCCTGGAATGTAGCAAGCACTTAAGAAATACTTGTTGGTTGGCTGACTAGTCAAATTATGAAATTAATTTTAATAAAAAACAAAAATGTCTGGTTCCTATATGGAATGTTTAACTCTTCTCTCCCTTTCAATCAAAGAAAAATTAATGCTATTTCTCAGATGTATGTTTCCCATTTTCTTGGTCATCATCATAAGTTGTGAGACATCAAAAAACTTACTCTGAAAAATTGTTTAACTAAATTGTTAAATTTTTATAGCTGTACTCAAGCAATGTGGACTGGATTCTGTCTCCAGAGTCCTTTTAATGATGTCACTTGTGTCTGATTGGCATTTGGTTCAAATCATGTCAGTATTTAAAGGGATTTGTTCCTTTAGTCTGTTTTTCCATTTGTCTAATTTATCAAAATATTACATTCTTATTATTTGTTGAATTTGCACAGCCTTCATAAAATTGCATCCTATTTTGTTAGAAGTTAGTTTAGATATTTAAGAACATCCCAGGTTAAACTTTTTGATCGCCTTCTATGTCACTATACTATCTTTGATTTACTCCTTTCAGCATTTTATCAAATAGCATAGATTCTTAGATGTAATTTTCAGGGGATCTTGTTACCCATAAGTATTTTTTTGTTTTAATTTACTATTTTAGTCACTACTATGTTCCCTTAGGGGAACCAGACTGTGACACTCCATAGCACACTTATATGCAGTTCAGGTTTAGATAGTAGTATTTTGTGAATATCCAGTTGTAAAAATAGCTTATAAATTGTAATAATGTGAGAAAAAATAGTGAACTTTGTGGAATATCATAAATTGAATCTGACATCTACAAAGCATGTATTTTATTTATGATTAATAACTCACAGTTTGATGAAATGATTTTTTTTTCATTTAGCTCCTGGTATTTTTGCCTTCACATTACTGGCATCTTGGTAGTGGTATTGTTGCCAGGGAAAAAAACTAACAGAGGAAAGAAAATACAGCAAGAAGGCCACCTCTCGCAATCCAGAAAATTAGAGAAAGAAGAAAGTCCTTTGGGACTGAACAGTTATTTAGCAACAAATAACATCCGCAATCAGCAGCAAAATATATCTCCCAGATATTCAGCACTAAAACAATGATGGAGAGAATGTTAAGCTGGCTATTTTTCTTGTTTTCAGAAACCAGTTTTAGCACCTTTTACAGAGGTTTGTATTCAGCTGAAACAAAATTAAGTGACAAAAAAAGGACATATATATATATATAGGGAATATCTTGTACAATAGACTGCAAATAGAGTGAATTCACCCCCTCTTGTGCCATGTCCCTGTGGGTCATGCCTTATATGAAAATATTTCCATTATTTCAATGGGCACTCAGGACTTCAACGTATGTCCATAGGGTCATATGTGTGCCCCTTTGATGAATGTACGTTGTGTATCCTAAGGCACTGAGGGGGTAGAAACAATTGTGTCGATCTAGATGAAGAAAGGGAAATTTAACTTTTCCAGATGAATGCTTTGCCTTAAACCCTCTATTTACTGAAATAATTGTTTCTAAATGGTATTTTCATGTTTAATATTTGTGTAAAAAGCAGATTTCAGATATTTAATGTTAAATGCTGTAAAGGAAATTAGAAGGAAGAATTTTAATCAGAATGTTGTAAATGGTTTGTAAAATGCAATAAACATCTCAGTATTTCGAGGGTTTTATTACAGTTATCTCAAAACAACTTAAGTAGATTGCAGAACTGTAAACATTACCAATGCCAAAATATGGGTAGCCTAGATTGGCTGATTTTAATTATATTGTATCAGTCAGATTGAGCCCTTCTAAGATTTTCTTAAACATATAATTTAAATATAGCAAAACTGATGTTTTAAGTTGTTTTTTTTAACTTTTAAAAAAAGAAGAAAACACTAAGTGGACCTTGCAATTAGAGACAAGTTGGCAATCATAGGACCCAGATCAATATATTGTAAGTAAGTACCAGGTGCTTAGCAGAAGTGCTACTTACCCCTAATATGTCTGAATTTATTTTATTATTGTATTTAAGATATTCACAGATTTAACAACTAAATTTCTTTAAAATTTTTAAACTAAAACTTATCAGGCATAAAACCTGTAGAATTAGGAAAGGATTATTAAATAATAGCACAAAAACAGTATCATGGAAGTAAAAACATTTTCGCTTGGTTAAGAATAAAAGCAAGTTCCTTTAGGCTAATCATTGAATTATCAAGTTTAAGGGGATTTATTTGAGACTGTTGGTAGAAAAAAAGTAAACCACATCTTTAGAAAAGCTGATACAAGTAATATTTAGATATTGTATAAAGTACTGTTATTTAGCACCTTTTAATTGGATTTTTAAGTTCTCTAAGTACGAGTATGTTTTTGTTTTAGTTTGGGCCATTTTCATGTGGTTATAATTCCCTTGAAATACTACAACTTTCTAATTATTCCCAAGGGCCACATAATTCTTTTGCATTAATTTGATCATAGTTGTGACTAAAAAATAGCACAGAATTATCAGTTTTGTACAAGGACATTGGCAGGAAGCATCACAAAATTATGCAAGGTTCCTAAACCTTGTGATATTTGGTGTAAGTATGCGCAGGGCTCTTATTTTATTGAGCCACTGAAAAAAAGGAAGAAAGATATGTTTTCATTAGCTGACATTTTATTTTGCCTTATTTTCATTAAATTCAAATTTACCACATTCTCCAATTCCTTTTTGATATATTATCATTTACAAATTATGCTTAACAAATTGAGTTGTGGGCAAAACAGCCTGTGATGTAGGGATATACTAAGTAGTGGGGGGTTTTGTGGTATTTTTTTTTCTTTTTAGGAAAAGCAAAGAAAGCTAAGACACTTGCCATTCAGCAGGTCCTAATCAGCAAAAATGTAGAGTTGCCTTTTTTTGAGCCTTAGAAATAATATCACAGACTGCCTTGGCTCAGTCTCTGTTGAAACTTCTCCTTGTTTCACACCTGTCTGGAAATGTAGGTGGGGCTGGCCCTGTCCTAAGAACTTCCCAGGAAAGAATGGAAAATGAAAACATTAAGATGCACAAATAGTATGAGAGGACAGAAATGAATGTATGCAGAAAGACCAGTTAAATTTGCTGGCAAAAGAGTTTTCACTCATTGATGAATGTAGCAGAGGACCTAAGCACTCTTTAAAAGGAACCATAAAGGTACTGGTTTTATTAAGACATTTCTGGCTAGTGGAAAGCACAAGCGCTGAATTGCAACCTTGTATGTAAGTAGGGAGCAAGGGGAAGCTCAAATACCTTTCTTTTTATTAGTCTGCCTTGCCCTCAAGGAAATAATCAGCATCCATTTTAGTAATTTATTTACAAAGCTGGATGGGACCCTAGAAGATCATCTAATCAAGCCTCTCATTTTACAAGTAAGTAAACTGAGGCCCAGAAAGGTAAAACGATTTTCTCCAAGTCACACAGCTAATGAATAGTAGAACCAGAACGGTATTTCCAATTGAGTCTTCTTTTCATCCCATGATGCTGCCTCCCATACTTTTAGTAAGCAACTATTTGATCAGGTCCACTGGTAATCATCTGCTTATATGATAATACTGTAACCATTCAAAAGTGAAAATCTTTTTCAGTCCTTCAGTTTGTTTTCATAAAATGTACCTAATAATCAAGTGTCTGATTCCCTCTGCCAAATTAAATAAGTATTTTCCCCTCTGGTCCAGGAGGGATTCTGGCATAGGCTTTTGCTTGAGAAAAAATCAGTGCACTTTTTTCTGGCTTTGAATTTTCTCTATAAAAGAGATTATTTCATCCTCTGTCAAAATAGAGGAGCACCAATGCACATGTTCCCAGCATAGTGCCTGGCATTTGATAAGCAGACCTTACTAAATACTTGTTGATCGATCAATTATTTGTGAAACGTCATAAAGATTAATGTGTTGTTTCTACTTCTTTTGGAGGACTGTACTCTAATGGGCACTTGCTTTAAAAAAAAAACCGAAATAATAGAGCAGCTAGATCTTATTTTTTCATTTCTTAAATTGGCATTGGTGAAACATGCACATAATGTTACTTTGCGATGATTACACAGAAAGCGCCAAATGCACAGTTTAGATTTGAGGATATTGGACCTTTAGTGTGTGCTTTAACTATTCTTACTGTTCCATCCTTGTTTTTATTTTTTAATCATACAGCTAATTTCTATTATAATTTAACTGAGTAATCATCAATATATTGACTAAAAATAGTAAAATTTCATCACTATTTTACACAGTTCAGTTCTCTAACTTTAAAATTAACATTTTGTTTGGAATTAGGAGTAATAGAGAAAGTGGATTTGTCTGACAAAGAACATGTCCATCTCATGCCATCGACATTTGGATTTCTACTCTATTAGGGTCAGCGTGTGTGTGTGTGTACATAAAAAAACCATTTTTCTCATCTGTAAAATGAGGAAATTAAATTAGATGAGTTCTAAGGTCCCTTCCAACTCTGAATATTCTGAACCTATAACTGTGTGACCAAGGGAACACTTGAAGAAATACAGTTCATTTGTATTTTTGTTGTCCCTTCGTATTAATAAAATTGAAAATCCAGAGATCTATGTTCTTATCCCAGGTTCTTAGATTAATGACCAGTGTGTGGCTTTGGGCAAGTCACTTAACTTACCTGAGTCTCAATTTTTATTGACCTATAAAACTACAGAGTTTGATTAGCTACTAACTAGTCTCTTCAATTCCAGAAACCTGACACAATATACTAGAGGGGTTGGAGTGCCTCAGGTGTAATCAGCAAGCAAGTTCTGTGGATATGTGTAAGAACGTGACCACAGAATTGTATTCATTTAAAATCATGAAATAGAGCTGTAACTGTGCAAAAGGTTGTCATGGTAACATAGGAAAAATCCTTGAGTCCAGTGAATCAAAAGGCCTGTCATTGTAGCATTTCTGCTGAATAGATCTCTTAAAATGATTCCCTAGTAATATACCAATTTGTATACATGAGAACATGGCAGATTTTCCTCTTGCTTTCTCTGCTTTTTTTTCCTACTTGTGTGATTTTAAATCAGGAAGAAAAAAATTAACACTAAATATCCCTTATGCCCCTTCCTATGTACTGATTTTATTACCCAGGAAATAGTACCAGTTAATTAATTTTTTCTTAAATTATTTCATTATAAATTATTTAAGACATATTTCATTTTAAAATTATTTTAGCATATTTCAAATTACAAGAAGTACTGTATTTGAATAAAACTACATATTTACCATTAACTTAATCAGAGAATTCATATGTTAGATAAAAGTTGAGATAGGGTTTTTGCAAGGTTAAATATTTAATTTTCATTCTTTGTAATTTATATACACTTATTTTGAACATAAATGAAAAAGCTGGAGAGTTAATACATTCCTAATATATGCTTACTTAATTTTCCTCTTGCTACCAATTGTAATTATTCATTAATAAGTTTTCCAAACTATTGCATTATCATGAAGGATAAAAATGACATAAAAGAGAAGTAGTTTGAATTGTACCTGTTATGATTTAGGCTAAAGGTTTGTCCAGAGTTTTTATTATAAACCTGTTTCCTAAGGAGGTTTCTCAGTCATTAAAATTGCATCCAAGCTGAAAAATAAAATATCAAATTTGATATAGATAGAATTTTAAGAAACACTGTGAAATTATTCTTTGCTGCCCTTACCTACCTTATAATTATCTTAGATTGAAACTGGAAGACTTACTTGGATATGTGTTTTATTATGTCTGTTTCTTACACAAGTAAATTGATGTTTATTCCCAGTGTACAAGAAAAAAAATACTTTCAAAAAGAAGTTTCTTAAAAATCGGAGGATTTGGAGCCTAGGATGTCACAAATTTTAAGACCCACATCTCCTGCTTATGTTTGCATATACAGTGTGATAAAATTATATATTTATAGTTGTTTAAATTATAGATATTCTTTTAAAGAAAAAGGTTTGCCATGTTGCTATTTTGTAATCATACCCTCATAATCAGTGATTTAGCTGCTTTTATCTAGGCTGTTAGTGTATAATGGAAATAGCCAGTTCAGTCTCATTGCTTAACGATTTTAATATAATGTTCCTAATGATTTTAATAGTTTTTTAAATATTATGTAAACCCCAGGGTAGGACTTGAGGAAGAAAACAATTTTCCAAAATATAGCTTCAATGCATATTTTTCCTTCAAAGCTAATTTGTCACGTCTTTAAAACTGACTTTTATTGTTTTACTGCTACATTTTAAAAGGAAAAAAAAAAACAAGCTATATAACATAGAAATTATTGTGTAAAAGCCCGGGTCAAACTACATTTACCCCTTTTGAAGCCATTTCTCCAGTGGTATTTGACCATGTTTACTACCATAAATTGGATGGCCAACCAAGGAAATTAATGATTTGTCCACGTCCTTCTAATGGAGAGAGGAGTACGAGCTACCTTCTACTGGACAGTATCTGGCTCCTGCACAATCTCTATTTGAGATTTATCTCTTTCTGAAAAGTTAGTAATAATCTGTGCTGTCTCTTTAATGGAACAATTATTCATCTGTCAAAATACCTAACATAGATTTTTGTTGATCTACACAAACTTCCTAATTTTAAGCATATTTAAAATTCCGTATTGGTTTGTCTGTAAGAATAAATTTGTTTCTAATTTTTTTTCCATTTTGAAAAGAGAATTGACCATCAAATAGTCATTTGTTCCAGTCCAGCATACAAAATTTATATTATATCAGTTAGAAAAGAATGATCTCTGTCTCCAAAAGGACCTAACAGAAAGCAAAAGTAGGGAAAGTAAAAACTCATTCAGGGAATTGAGGATACTATAGTAAATTACTCCATTTGAGAAATTAGAATGTGTAATTAATTTAATTCCTGTCTTGGTTCTACTTTAAAGAGTTTTATGTCTTTGCAGAAGAGAGACCCTTCATTAGGGGGAAACTAACAATTCCAGCAGTCAATATTTACAGTATTCTTTCACTTGCCTTCCCTTGATGAAATTAGAATACAGTGTCTGTGATTTTCATTTTTATTATTCCAAAATATATTTTTTAAAAAAGTGTTATTTTTCAACAGATCCGTAAACTAGGTATTGGTGATTGGTAAATTTAAAATACCACTGTTCGTTACACTGTGATGTCATTTTAATGATTATCCATTTCTAGTCTCTGTCAAAGCTGCACTGGTAGCATACTGCAATGTTTTAAAAGGTGTTTTTAACTTCCGTATAAATGTTTTTCTAATTTGTGTCTTTAAAATTGATTAAACAGTAGTTTAAAAAAAATTTGAATGTGTTTACTAATTTCAAAATCTTCTGATTGAACAACAACAAAGTAAAGTCCTTCAGGAAAATTTTCTGTTCACCTTATTACTAGGCCTAAAAACTTGACCTGAGGTTATCATAACTGATCCCTTCACTGGATAATCTTCTGGTATTTGAACTCATGTATTCATAAGTATAACTGGATGTGTTTGTTTTAATAAAATGGGATTGTTGGAAACATGAATATTTTTCAAGATTCAAAGTAAACAAAATTAAGTTAATGCATTTTTATTAACGACTGCTCAACATACTATAGTGGCTCACATTGAATCCTTAAACAGATATATTAAAAAAAAATAACTGAATGCTTTCCTTAAGTAAAGGAAAGATTTCATCAGTCATGTCGTAACATGTGAACAATGATGATGCAGCATTGTCATGCCTCTCACTGAAGTTCATGTCAGAAGGCATAGATTTATTCAGGAGACTATATGATACAAGATAAAGAATACAGGCTCTGGAGTCAGAGAATCTGGGTTCAAATCCTGCCTCTGATGTTTTCTGTCACTTTGACCTTGGGCAAGTTATGTCAGTTTCTTGTGCCTTGGTTTCACCATCTGTAAAATCAACTAGATGGCCTCCATAAGTATGGTTCTAAGTTGTGGCAATACAAGATGACAATTCCTTTTTATTTGTTTATTTCTAGGTATAGAGAATCAAGAGACCCAAGCAAGACATAATCTGTTTGCTATCTGATCCTACAAAAATGGTAGTAGTAACTGGCTGAAAAAGTTACACCAGAGACAATTGTCCTTTAAGTAAAACCTTGAACTTCAATTTCCTAAACACTGGCAGATAATGTGTATTCTATAAACATAAATAATGCGGCCGAACTGTTACTGAGCACATATATGGGGCAGAAAAAAATTGTAATTCAGTTTTCCCATATTTTTATCAGAATGCCATATATATGGGTCTCTTGGGCCAGCCCCTCTTATAATTCCATTCCATTCTGTCTCCTCCAACAGAATATCTCCTCTTTGTACTCATTCTCACACTTACCTTCAGTCTTTCTCTGTCAACTGGCTGCTTCCCTAACTTACTACAAATCTCATGCCTCCCCCACTTGATTCTTCCATCACCACTATCATCCCATTATCTCCTGCTTTTTTGGCTAAACTCCTGGAGAAAGACATTTGCAATATATATGCCTCTCCTTCTCCTCACTGTCTTCTTAATGCTACAGTTAGGTTTCCAACCTCATCATTTAACTGAAACTCTTTCCTCCCAAATGGTTGTTTTTTTCCAAATTTCCCTATTACTGTTGAGGGTACCACTATCCTATTCTCTTAGTGCCCCAGGCTCACATCCTTTACTTCTCACTATTGCTTAACACCCCCCCCCCAGCTCCCATAGCCATTGTTTTGCCAAGGCTTGTTGATTTCACGTTTGCCACAGCTTTTAAATATGCTCCTCTCTTTCCTCTGATAATGCCACCACCCTGCTATAGACATTCTCCTCTCACCTGGACTGTTGCAATAGCCTGCTGGTTCATCTGTTTTGCACAAGTTTCTTTCTACTTAAGTCCATGCTTAAGCTGCCAAAGCGATTTTCCAAAATTTCAGGTCTGTTTCCTGCCCCTCTCCAAACACCCCATAAATGCCAGCAGCTCCCTATCATGCCCAGGATCAAATAAAAAATCTTGTTTAGTGTTCAGAGCCCTTTATAATCTATCTTCCCCCCCTGCCTTTTCAGTCATATACTTTATACCTCCCTCACAAACTCTTCTATCCAGTGACACTGGATTTTCTGTTTTCTTTCTAACCAAAGATAATCCATCTCGACTCCAGGCATTTTCTTTAGCTATGTCCCATGCCTGGAATGCTCTCCTTCCTCATCTCTTCCTCCTGGCTTCCCTGGATTCTTTCAAGTCCCACTAGAATCCCACCTTCTACAGGAAGCCTTTTCTAGTCTCTCAATTCTAGTGCTTTCCCTCTGCTGATTTCTCATTTATCCTGCATAGAGCTTGTTTGTATATAGTTGTTTGCATGTTGTCTCTTCCATTAGATTGTGAGTTCCTTGAAGCTCTTTCTTTCTTTCTTTCCTTCCTTTCTTCCTTTCTTCCTTCTTCTTTTTCCATTATTAAGCACAGTTCCTGGCATATAGTTGGTGCTTAATAAATGCTTTTTGATTGCTTAACTGAGTCATTGGTGGTAAATTCTTGTCCAGTTAAGATTACCACACTTTGATTCTAATACAAAGCTGGGCATGATGTCAGGGCTAATAAATGTTGAGAATTGGAACTAGAATGGTCTTTTGTGAATCCTCAAACACAAGGCAAGCATACATAATGCAAGATCAGTGACATTCGTCGGACAAGATTCCCTGTGTCTCTTTCCACTCTCACGCAAAACCTTGTTCCTAGTCCAGATCTAACATGAGTCAGTGCAAGGTGAGGCTACTGCCTAGTCAGAGAGGTAATGATTCCCTTCCCCATTACTGCTTTTATCATCAAATACTGGATGCTATATCAGCCTTGGATTTGTTTGGTCAGTTGTCAACATGGTACATGTGACTTAAGGCTTGTCTATTTTACATTTAACAGCCTTGCTTGTTCTGCTCCCTTTTCCCTCCTCTGTTTTACAACCTTGTTTTTCCATGCTCCCACCAAGTTAAAGTCTTACTATGGCCACTGCCCTCAAGGTACAGCAGTCCAGTCTTAATGGGGTTACAGCAGGGCCTCACCAAAGACAACTACACCTCTGCTTAATGCAGGTGATACTAATTTTTTTTTACATTCTGTAGATGGATACTATAATATTTCATATCACTTATTTAGGAATTTGCAGCTCAAAGGATACATTTTGGGAAATAAGATGAATAATCTTTTTTTCTAACAAAATGCATCAATTTCCCTTTTCTTAATTAATACATAAGAATGAACTACTTGGCCAATAAATATATATCAAATACCTACTACAAAAAACCAAAAACCCAGTCCCCTAACCTCAAGGAGTTGAAAATAGGAGAAGACAACACACAACAGAAATCTAAGAAGAGAGATTTGGCAGGGACATGATAGGCCATAAGGAAGCTAAGACGTGGTTGGCCTGGGCATCATTAAATGGAGATATTGGGAATTTTCCACCCTCTTCAATCTGATGGAAAAGCCCCAGGGGCAAGAGGGTTATGCTGCTCTTTTTATGTAAAACTTTGTATTTTAGGCTTTACTCATAGCTGTAGGATTACTTGGACAAATGGAAATAGAGGAACCCAGCTTCAAGACACAGGCCTCCCTTAGGCTTTTGTCTTTGGCTATGAGGTTTGTAAATGAATAATAGCCTTAGAAAAATTCATGTTTGTATAATACATCATCCTTTCTGGGCTTTATTTCTCCCACCTAAAGCCTTCAACCAGTTTAGAAAGCTCCTTTGAGTAAGTAAGCAGCTCCTTTGAATTGCTAAATTCTAGGAGGAAGACCATTGTTCTGCCATGTTCCAGCTTCCAACTGGCTTCCCCATTATTAATTATAAATAGAGCATGGATGAATTGAGGGAAACCTTGTTGTAGATCCCAGCCCCAACACTTATTGTCAACCCAAATAAATCACAAATCATCCCCAACTCCCATTTTACCACAGCTACATTCAACTGCTCTTTCAGCTTGCCATTACCTACAAGTGATGAACTTCTGTGTTTATGAAGTCCTAATTTCCTTAATCTGATCATAATCTTGTATCATTCTAGCTTTCCTTTGATTTACAACCTCTAATCCTTTCATTTGTTCACACTATGACTTCTAATCCCTCCACCCCTTAGTTCTTTACTATAATAAAGATAGTGTCCAGGTGGACACTATCTACACTCTCCTTCCTTTCTAACTCTACACTGTCTTCTACAACAGAATGTCTTGCCCCTTTGTCTGTTGCCAATCATGACAACAAACCCCAACCTTGGGTTACTCTTACCATCCTTCATATTGTAATGTAATGCCAAGCAAAGGCAACTTCCCAAGGTTCAAAATACCAACATAGGTGCTCTCCATTTTATTCAGTGACAAATTAAGAACAGAGAAGATCAAAACATGACATCATTCAAAATACAGCATTTACTAAGTGTGATTAAATAATCTCCAAGTACTACCCCACCCCAGGACCTTACATTCATTCAATCAATTACAAAGTCCCAGTTCTAAATACTACTCCACCCCTAGGCTGTACCTTCATTTAGTCCACCACAAAGCCCCTCTTCTCAAATGGAGATTAGTTTCCAATCATAAGTAAAGTACATTCATTTGTTCAATCATAGAACACAAAAAGGTCAAAAGTTCCCCACCCCTGGATCACAATTGAATCTACCCCACAGTTACAACAAGTTTAAGCACAGCACTTAATAACCAAATGGAGGTCTTTTCTTCATCTTGACAGGAGACAAGTTCTCAGCAATCTTTGTTCCTGGGGAGACAAAGCTTAGCAAGGCCACAAGATACATTGTCAGTCTCTTCATTAATTCATCCTCTGTCTGCAGAACAGTCCTAGGACACCTGAAAACATTAGCAAAACCCTCTCCCAGGATTTCTATAAACATACAACAAGAAAATCCTTCTTCAGGGCTTCTGAACCAACAGAAAGGTTCCCAGACCCCTGCAACAACAGCACTGTCCTTCACCAGTAGACAGTATTCACTCTCTGTCTTCAGGACAGTCTCAGTAGCTCTTAACCAACAGCCAGGTTCCAGGACTTCTTCAACAACAGGACTGTCTTTCACCAGTGGACAAATCTGGCAAAACAACATCAAAACAGACAGACAAAATACCAGCAAAACAGCCATGTCTCCTCAATCCTTGGCAGCTCCGGCGGCAGGTCTCAAAAGTACAGGGTGATTCAAAGTGGCCCCCAGCAATTCTCTCAGTCTCTCTCTGCCTCCATGAGGTGCTGCTTCCAAAAAGCTCTTCTGCTTCTCGCCTGTGTCTCTCCAAATCTACCTCACCAGCTCCTCCCAGTTCAGGACTTTCTTTTCACATCAACAAGTCCATCCCACAGTGGGGATTAACAAGCTCTGGGTTTTAACACAATCAGTTTGAAAACCAAGCCAATACAGGGGGATCTTTATATTCCATTACTATCACACATATTCACATAATTACTGAATGGAGCTGGAAAAAAAATCAGGAAACCATATTGGCCAAATCTACTACAAATTTAAGCCAGATAATCTAGACTGGATTTTCAATACAACAAAGCAATAATTTTACATCTCTCTAATTGAATAGTCATCTGACCTTCCACGGTGATTATTTCAAACCATTTAATTCCTCTTCATTTCTTCCATGGTACCTCCTTCCCTCCAGCCTCACTGACAAAGACTTGAAGCATACTTCATTGAAAAAATTAAGACTCTTTGCTGTGAACTCCATCATCTCTTCCCTCATCTTATGTTACTCAGATGCCTTCCACTATTATCTCTTCCTTCACTCTTGTATCACACACAGAGGCAGTCCTTGCCAAAGCAAACCTCTGTATGAGCACACTTGATCTCTTCCCATCTGGTCTTCAAAAGTTTGCCCCTACTATCACTTTCCCACTAATATTCAATCTCCTTATCTACTGACTGCTTCCCTACTGCTGACAAACATGCTCACATCTCCTCAATCTTTTTAAAAACCTCACTTGATCCAAGCATCCCCATGAATTGTCATCCCATATCTTTCCTCTTATTCTTGGCTCAAGTCTTTGAGAACTCAATATAAAATCAATGCCCACATTTCTTTTCCTTTCTCTTTTTAACTATAGTTTAGCTTCTGACTTCATTAAATAATTACACTCTTGGGGCGACTAGGTGGCACAGTGAATAGAGAACCAGTCCTGGCATCGGGAGGACCTGAGTTCAAATCCAACCTCAGACCCAACACAAAACTAGGCTAGAGCTAGTTGACCTTGGGCAAGTCAACCCCAATTGCCCTGCTTCACCCACCCCCTCCAAAAAGCAATAATAATAATGATTATTATTATACTCTTTCCAAGTTACCAATGATTTTTTAATTGCCAAATCTAATGACCTTTTCTCAATTCTCACATTTCTTGTCAACACTGTGTCCTTTGACGGTGTTCATCATCCACTTTTCTTGGATGCTTTTTCCTCTCCAGACTTGTGTAAAGCTACTTCCTCTCCTAGCTCTCACCTACCTGTCCTGACTGCTCCTTCTCAGTCTCTTTTACTGGATTTTTATCTAGATCATGTCCTCTAACCATGATATCACTGAAGGTTATATCCTGGACCCTCTTCTTCCCTTATACTATCTCACTAATGATCTCATCAGTTCCCATGGATTCACTTATCTCTATGCAGATGACTCCCACATCTTTGTATTTAGCCCTGACCTCTCTGCTCCAGTCTTGTGTCACCAATTTCCTTTTGGACATCTCAAAATGAATGTCCTGTATATATTTTAAACTCAACATGTCCAAACCAGAACTCAATATATTCCCTGTCATTACCCCTCAAACCATTCCTTCCCTATTCTGAACTTCTCTAGGGTACCACCATTCTCCCAATCACACAGGCTCCCAATCCGTCCCATCCTGGATTTCTCACTTCCTCTCACCCCACATATTCAACCTGTTCCCAAGTCAAATGGTATGTTTCTACCTTCATAGTATGTCTTATATATGTATTCTTCCCTCTACTCACCTGACCACTACCCTAGTTCAGGCCTTCATCTTCTATCTAGGCTACTTAACAGCCTTCTAACTAGTCTCCCTGCCAAGGAAGACCACTCTAATTTATCCTCCTCTTATCTGACAAGGTGAATTTTCTAAAGTATAGGTCTGACCGTGCTACCCAGCTTCCCTCCTACCCCCACAAAATTAACTTCCTCTGGCTCTTCAAAATCCCTTCCTACCTTTCCATCCTTCTTAGACCTTATTCTCCTTCATGCATTATATAATTCATCTATACTAGTCTTCTTGTAATTACTGACACATGTCAACTCCATGTCCTTCCTCCATGTTTTTGCATTCACTGCCCCCTGTATCTCGAATACTTGCTCTCCTCCCTTCCAGCTTTTAATTTTCCCCTAACTTGTTCCAAGTGTCAGTTCAAATCCTGCCTTCTGTCAGAAACCTTTTATGGTACCTCCCGGCTGCTACTTCCTTCCCTACCTTCTATTTACTATATAAATATAGCTAGATAGATAATATATGTATAGACATTTTCCCTGGTGATATGTAGGTGTGTATATATACATATACATATATGTATATATATATATAATTTACAATATACTGAAATTAAATGTATATTACTTTTTTTGCATATTGTCTCCCCTAAATTAAAATCTGGCCTCAGACACTGGCTGTGTGACTCTGGGCACAGAGTCTGTTTGCCTCAGTTTTCTCATCTGTAAAATGGACTGGAGAAGGAAATGCCAAATCACTCCAATATCTTTGCCAAGAAAACCCCAGATGGGGTCATGAAGAGTAGGACACAACAGAAACGACTCAATGACAGCAAATCAGAATGTGAACTCCTTGGGGGCCAGGAGCATATTTCTACCATCCTTTGTATTCCCATAGTACAGTACCTGGCACATAGGAAGTACTTAAAAAATGCTTGTTGACTGATATGCTCTCAACACCTCATAAGGAATCATCATAAAGATTTTATAAAGATAAGAAAGTATTAGCAAGTTAACATTTTTCCCACTCACTTTTGGAGGGAGCAGTAATCATATTCCCTGATTTTTCCATTCTTTTGGTATCTTTCCAGAGAAGTGCTAGTAAATATTTAACACCAAAATGTGGTACACATGACACACTTTTAAGACTAATCTTCATTATTAATATTTTTGCTATTGCTTTCTTGAGTCTAGACAATCAAAACAAGAAATCAAGCCCCAATTTGTAATGTTTAATGGATTCTGAGGTGCAAATGTTCACACTGAAAATTAAAAAATCTTGTACTAGTTGGCTCCAATATGTACCCTTTTTATCTTCCATTCTTTGAGATCTTGAAAAATTATCCCTTAGCACCCTCGGTGTCACCTGCAGCACAGATACCTTCTAGGTATGCTACCTCTAGTCTAGTTACCTGTCTTAACTTCAACTTCTTAAGTTCCATTTTCTTCTGCCTCACATTGAATAACTGTGTACTTCACATTGGGTCTTAAGTTCCAAATCATGTTCATTCCACTTTCACTGATGTGAATATAAATTGGTAACAGGCCTGGGATTAGGGGGCAGAAGGGAATCCCCACCAGCTTTCACTAGTTATGATTGCTGCACCCTCAGAATAGATTGGGGTGCCAGGATTCCTAGGATCTTTTGGACTTAGTTTTAAGATGCCAATGAAGAAAAAGATACAAAATAACTGCCCAAATTTTGCTCTCTAAAGAGACACAATAGGGATTATCGGAATATAAACCCTAGAGAAATTCTCAGTTCAGCAACAAATGTAACCATCTAGTATAAAGTAAACTACTAAGCATACTGAGGAAACCCACTCAACAAATGCAAATCTATGGCTAAATCCTTAATAATCCTAGAAATATCAGCACACAATTATTCTTATAAGTTGGAGGGCACTGGATTTGATTACCTCTTATGGGGATAGTTAGACATATCTGAACTTCATCCACAAAGATTTTCTTAGCAGAGAAAAAGGGAAAAGGGGGGGGGGAGGCTTCAAAGTCAGATCTGTGCTACTTAGCCCACCTCTAAATCAGAACAGCAAGCAGGACTGAGCAATAGAGATCCAATGTTTTATTTGCCCCTTGGGGGGGGGGGCGGGGAGGGAGGGAAGGAAGGAGGAAGGGAGAGAGAAAGAGAGAGTAGGAATGGAACCACGGGGCTTCTGTTTCTTTGGTGGTAGGCAAGAAAGAGAAATAAGAGCCATGCCATCAGGCTCTTGCTTCCTCAGTGGCAAGCTGGAGAAAGGACTAAAGTCAAGGGTCCAAACTTCAAAAACTTTCTTTGCTCCTTATAGGCATACTAAATTATATGCTACCATCGGCTTTACCATAATTAGACAATTGTCTTTTTACACTAAAAGATCTACCATGAAGAAGGCAATTTGGAAGGAAGGGACCATGAACTATATCAAGCAACCAGAGATCAATCTCACTCCTCAATTTCCACATTTGTGGATCAAGAATGTACTGCTCTATAAGCTATAATAGGGAGCCAGCCATTCCTTCAATCTGTGACCCATTGAGAATCATTTTCACAGGTTGACACTAAATGTACCAAGGGCAGGTCACCTTCGTCTCCATCCAAAGAGGCACAAAATTTCAATTGTTAATGTCATTTGTCCTTTGTTTTAGAAGAGGACCAATGGTATCATAAAGTGTTATCTTGACTTGTATGTGAATTGGATTATTGTGAAACAGGACTGCCAGGGCAAGACAAAAGTCAAGAAAAGTGGAGATGGCCCAGGATGCAATGGGTGGGTGACCTTGGCCTTTCTAAACTTAGGTCTTTCCCAGGTCTGTGACATTGCAGGGAATAGTAAAGCTAGGGATATAGTTTTAAGGTAAGTCATGTTTGCCTCAGTTTTCTTATTTGTAAAATGAGCTGGAAAACGAAATGGCCAACTACTCCAATATCTTTGCCAAGAAAACCCCAAATGGGGTCAAGAGTCACACACAAATGAAATAACTGAAATTGGTTTTGAGTGCATGATCAAACCAATTCCATCAACTCTTTCACCCCCTGAGGAGAACCTGTGAGATGTCTTTCCATTTAGCTCCAACTTCTTGTATCTTTTGGTTTCATCTATATTCTGTATTGAGGATATAATTATTATTATGGTTCTACTCTGGTTCAATTCCTCCAGGATGAAATCAGTTTCATCATTAGATAAAGAACTCAGAATACCAAGGGTGGGAGTAAGGGAAAGGGAATAAGCATTTATTAAACACCTTTTACAATCCCAGGAACTGCACTAAACACTGTACATATATTATCTCATTTGCCTCTCACAACAAGCCTGAGAAGTAAGTGCTGTTGTTTCCCTCACTTGACAGTTGGAGAAACTGGGGCAAAGAGGCTAAACTGGGGTCATATAGCTAGAATGTGTCTGAGACCATATTTGAACTTAGGTCTTCCTAACACTAGGCCCAGCCCTCTATCCACTGAGTCACCTAATTGCCTAAAAAATGTTTATAAGGAGGCACAGTCATTAAAGAGTACTAGATTCATAGTCAGGATTGACTTCAATTCAACCCATGCCTCTGATATTTATTAGCTAGATCTGATTGTGAGCAAGTCTTTTAATTTCTCTGGTTCTTGTAGCAACTACTTTACAAGTTTTTTTATATATTTAAATAGCATTTAAAATACTTTGAGATCATGCTCAGATGTTCTATTTTCTTTCCTACCACTGTCATTGTGCAAGTGGGAAGTCAACCATGTAGGACTAAAGGCCATTTGGTATTTTTCTTTGTCTCATTTGTTGCCATTGCTTTTTTTTTTTAAGCAATTGGGGTAAAGTAACTTGCTCAAGGTTACATGGCCAGGATGCTGGGGGGAGGAGCCAAGATGGCAGAGTAGAAGCACGACCTTCCCGCGGCTCCGGCTTCCACCTTCCCCAATCCATGTAAAAAGGGGACTCTAAACAAACTTTGGAGCTGCAGAAACCACAAAATGACACAGAGAAGCTAACCTCCAGCTGAGGACAGCCCAGCAGGCTGGCAGGAATCGGCCAGCGCAGCGCTCTGGGAGCTGAGCCAAGCCCCGCTGAGGCTTTAGCCCCAGGGCGGGCCTGACCAGCTGCCAGCCAGAGGGACTCCAGATCAGCAGCAGCTGTGGCACTTTCCAGATTTATCAATACATAGATGCGAAGGACAAGGTGAGAGGCCAGTGCAGTCTGGACTTTGGGACCCAGTAAATGGGAGTGCGTGGCTTCTGCCCCCGGGGCAAGAAACTGCTGAGACTCCAGCACAGCCAGCCAGCGCCACGTGGCGGCTTCAGCTCCTGGCCTGCAGAGTGTAGGGGGACCAAGCACCAGTCTGAGGGGTAATTGCTCTTGCTTTAACCTGCTTGGATCTGTATTGCAGTCTAGGGTGGAGGTCCTGGGGTGTGTGTCCAGCTTGCCAGAGAGTGTGGAGACCTCAGAGAGGGCACCTATCTAATACCTCTGGCAACTGAGAAAACCCCAGCGTTGGGATGAAAACTCCCCTGTCTGGTGGCAGAGTCCTACTGTGGCAAAAAGCCCAAAAGTCAAATAATTGAGTGGCAAAATGAGCAGGCAAAGGAAGCAAAGCAGACAGAAGATTCCAACGTTACACTCCTATTTTAGGGACAAGAAGGAGCAAGGCATGGAACAGGAGGAAAACAGTGAAGTCAGAACTCCTGAACCAAAAGCTTCAAAGGAAAATATAAGCTGGTTACAGGCCATAGAGGACCTTAAGAAGCAGATAAGAGAAATGGAGGAAAAATTGGGAAGAGAAATGAGAACAATGCAAGAAAATTATGAAATGAGAGTCAACAGCCTGACTGAAGAAAATAATACCTTAAAAAACAGATTGACTCAAATGGCAAAGGAGGCTCAAAAAGGCAATGAGGAGAAGAATGCCTTAAAAAGTCGAATTTGCCAGATGGAAAAAGAATCTCAAAAGCTCAATGAGGAGAATCATTGCTTCAGAATTAGATTGGAGCAAATGGAAGCTAATGACTTTATGAGAAATCAAGATGCTGTTAAACAGATCCAAACAAATGAAAGAATAGAAGGCAATGTGAAATATCTCATGGGAAAAACCACTGACCTGGAAAATAGATCCAGGAGAGATAACTTAAAAATTATTGGACTACATGAAAGCCATGACCAAAGTAAGAACCTAGAAAGCATCCTCCAGGAAGTTCTCAAAGAAAACTGCCCTGATGTTTTAGTACCAGAGGGCAAAATAGAGGTTGAAAGAATCCACTGATCACCTCCTGAAAAAGATCCCAAAAAGAAAACTCCTAGGAATATTATAACCAGGTTCCGGAATTCCCAGATTAAGGAGAGAATATTACAAGCAGCCAGGAAGAAACAATTTGAATATTGTGGAAACACAATCAGGATAACCCAGGATCTGGCAGCTTCTACACTGAGGGATCGAAGGGCTTGGAATGTGATATTCCGGAGGTCAAGGGAGCTGGGACTAAAACCAAGAGTCACCTACCCAGCAAAACTGAGTGTCATGTTTCAGGGGAAAATATGGTCATTCAGTGGAATAGAGGACTTTCAAGCATTCTTGCTGAAAAAACCAGAGTTGAATAGAAAATTTGACATTCAGATACAAGAAGTAAGAGAAGCATGAGAAGGTAAACAGGGAAAAGAAATCATAAGGAACTTATCAAAGTTGAACTATTAACATTCCTACATGGAAAAAAAATTGTATTTTATGAAACTTCTCAGTAGTTGAAGGCATTAGAAATATATATATATATATGTCTATATATGAGGGTATATGGGCATATGAATACATATGTGAATGTGTGTATATATGTTTACAGGTATACATAGATAGAGGGCACAGGACCAATTTAACAGGAAGGGATGATACTTAAAAGGTGAAATTAAGAGGTGAGAGGAATATAATGAGAGGAGATGGGGAGAGACAGATTGGGGCAAACTATCTCATACAGAAGAGGCAAGGGAAAATGGTTACAATGGAGGGGAAGAATAGGAAGGCAAAAGGGAATCGGTCAACCTTATTCCCATTGAATCTGTCTTGAGGAGGGAGTGAAATACACACTAAATAGGGGATCTCACCCTCCAGGAGAATAGGGGGGGGGGAAGGGGATGAGAGGGGGGATGATGGAAGGGAGGGCAGGCGGGGTGGAAGCACCCACTTTTGAAAAGGGACAGGATCAAAGTAGAGAATAGAACAAGTGGGAGGTGGGATAGGAGGGAGGGAAATATAGTCAGTCTTTTACAATATATCTACTACATTATTGTTTTGCATTAGCCGCACATGTACAACCTATACTGAACTGCTTGTCTTCCCAGTGGGGTGGGTGGCAGGGGGGGAAGGGAATGAATCTGGAATTGAAAGTTTTAAAATAAAATATTCAAATATATATATGTGTGTGTGTATGTATGTGTATATATATACATATATATACAATTATTATTACCATCTTACATGTAATTAAGAAATAAGATATACAGGCACTGAGGCATAGAGATCCAATGGAAAAGTCGAAATGGGTATGGGAGAAAATATGGGAGAGCAGATTGGAGGTGGGGATATCCTGTGGGACTGCTGTTTTGGGGGGATGGGTGGGGGAAAAATGGGGAGAAAATTTGTAACTCAAAATCTGGCGGAAACGAATGATGTAAATCAGAAGTTAATAAAGCATTAAAAAAAAAAGAAAAAAAAGGTTACATGGCCAGTTATTTCTGGGTGTGGTGCTAAGTATCTGAGGCCAGATTCGATCCCAGGTCATTCCCGACTCTGGGGCCAGTGCTCTTACTGTGCTACCTGGCCGCGCCAAATGTGTTGCCATTGCTAAAGAATTCATCACCATGTGTCCAGTTCACTGATGACGACCCCAGCTTATCAGTCCTCAAATGGTATGTTGCATGACCACATATTCAAGGCCAGTTTCCAACATGGTAGAACTTGCCAGAACTTGTCTTCTGTTAGTATAACCTTTGATTACCCAGGGTAACCTCCATGTCATCAGGGACTGGTATGAGTAATGGACAGATTAAATGAAATAGTTATTTTCTACTCTTTTATTCTGGAAGACAAACAAATGAAAGATATTGGTGAATTGGTTGTAGATTAGGACCTAAGAAAAAACATAAAAACTTCTCCTCATTAATACTGATTTTTTTTCTTATCCTAAACAACAAAGGACATGAAAAGGGATTTGAAAATCAAGATCTAATATTTTAAGGTAGATAGTGACTTTCCACCAATGGTAGCAATAAGTTAGGCAGTGGAATCAATTGTACCAGTAGATACTTGAGGCATCAGAATTGAAAGAAAATCATGTGATATATAACAGGAAAATAGCCCACATGATTCAAAGTCATGTTTTCTGTCATCTGATCTTTTGAATAAATCAGAGCAAGAAAATTACCCACTAACACTGGGTTTCTAGGAAGATTTTATATCAGAGATCATGAGCTCCTTGTCATTTTCCTATTAAAAATGAGTCATAAACCATAATGTGAGCAGTTGAAATGCTAGTTATATGCGGTTAGTTACTAATGGTGTGTGACTCAGTATGTGTAGCTATCCTTGCCCCGATTCATATTCTAAAACACTGACTTAATAGAAATCTTTCTTTATATTTAATGGCATCACATATGTGTGTATACATAAACATATATATGTATATATGTGTGTGTGTATATACATACATACATACATACATATATATATATATATATATATATATATATATATATATATATATATATCTGACTACTGGGCCATCACTCCTGAAAGGTGATCCTTTTATTCTTTCCTGATTGACTTTTTCACATTCCATAAAACATTTGTTCTTTCCTCAAATAACAACAGCAGTAACAATAGTAGCTAATTATATATAGTGTCTACTATGTGCCAGGTACATAAGCTTTTTATAAATATTATCTCATTTGATCCTCACAACAAACCTATGAAGCAGGTACTATTATTATCCTCATTTTACAGTTAAGGAAATTAAGGCAGACAGAAGTTAAGTAATTTGCCTAAGATCACATAGCAAGTTAAGTACTTGCCCAAGGCAGCATTTGAACTCAAATCTTCTTGAACTCTAGTCCCAGTACTCTATTCACTTCAATACCTAGCTGACTAGAAGTATCCAATACCACTTCCAAATCACCATCTCTCAGCAGATGGCCCTGCCTTCTCCTTTATTGAATAATTAGAGTCCATCTATGCTAAGCTTTTTTATTTTCACTCCTTCATACCGCAAAACCCTCCTGCACCTTTACTCATTTTCTGCTTCTTTACTCCAGCCTGGTGGAAGAGACTCTGTGCTATGGTTAACTTAATGTTCGTTATGCTCTTGATCCCCTCCCCTAATTGTCTTCTCTGTGATGTTGCCCCACTTATCATTCCTTGTTTTTCAACTTATATTTCTTGTTATTTACTGGTTCCTCATTGATGCTTCTAATCATGCCCAGGATTCCCTTATCTTTTAAAAAGCAAACAAACAAACAAAAAACGACCTTAGACTCTATCATTCTTCCAAACTATCGACTTTATTTACTCTGAGTTTCATTGTCAAACTTCTAGAAAGGGTTAGTTTCCACTCTGTTTCCATTTCCTACCACATATTGCCTGACCTATTCTGACCCTAACCATTCTACAGGAATTACTCTCTCAAAGGTTACCAGTGGTACTTTGATTGCTAAATATTATTTGCCATGATCTTTAACTTCTTTGAACTCTGCAGGTTTGGCCACAATGGGCCATCCTCCCTGATTGGATATTCTCTCCTTTGTTGGCTTTCAAGACATTATTTGTTTCTGGTTCTTATCCTAACTACCTGACTGCTCCTTCTCAGTCTTCTTTATTGAAATGATCTCACTCCCTAAGCATGATTACCCCCAAGGCTCTGATCTGTGTTGGATGTTCTATCTTGATTCTCTTCCTCTCTTTTATTCTCCTGGGTTCAAGTATCATTGCTACACAGATCTCTCTCTTGAACTCTAGTCATACATCTCTGGTGGACATGTTCCCCTGAACATCCCTCTGGCGTCTCAAATTCCACACATCCAAAACAAAACACATAATCTATAAGGTATGTGGCTATTATTATCAGTTGTAATAAGTAATAATAGTAGTAGTCATAGTAGGAAGAGGAGGAGGAAGAAGAGGAGGAGGAGGAGTAATTGTAGCTTTGCATGACCACTCTAATTCTCCGTCCACATATTGTATCACTTTTCCAACCCCAGTTTCATCCCAAACTCATTCCACTTCTAATCTTCCCTATTTTCATGTAGTTACAACTATTATTCCAGTCTCCCAGTCACAACCTCCTTGTTACCTTTGATTGCTCTCTCATTTAAAAATTATCATTGATTTTTAATTGTCAAATCTGATGGCCTTTATGCAGTCCTTACCTGCTTGACTTCTCAGTAGCATTTGACCCTGTTCGCCACACTCTCCTCCTGGATATTTGCTGTCCTCTCAGAGTTGTTCTGATACTGGTCTTGTTTGGTTCTCCTCTTACTTGCCTGGCCACTCCTTCTCAATCTCCCTTGATGATCCCTGATCAATCATTATCCATATCCTACCCCCAACTCCAAGTATCACAGGCTATCTAACTGTAAGTATCCTAATCACTCTTCTCTCTGTGCACTTTCTTAATTGCTGAGATTATTAATTACATGAATTTAATTACCATATATGTGCAGATCTCACATATCTTTATGTATCCAGAAGCTCTTTGGGAAATATTAGTCTGAATCTTAGACCAGTAGGGTCTATCTGTATAACTGTCATCCTAAAACCAGGGGAGATTATGTGCTGAGAAGAGATGTCATATCCAGCTAGGAGTGCAAGCAATGAGAACATCATGATGACATTACCAAGAGACCCGGTGACCCTATAGCATCAGAGGTGTATGTTCCCTTCATATGTATTCTCAATCTATAGGTACCTTATGTGATAACTATATGTGTTCACAACATAGTATGTATGTTTGTGAAAGAGAATTCCTCAGAATTATAGGAAGAATATTCAAATACAAATCTTTTTTAACTACACTATTTCATTAAATACCTTTTCTTTGAAGTAATTGTGTGGTTAAGTAAAAAAAATAAAAAATCCACACACCTATGGGGGCTTTTAGATGGATGAGGACATACAGTGTTCCTTGAATCTGTGATAGATGTTTTCCAGTTTGTCCTTATGTATGGAAAAGGAACCCCAGGAACCATACCTATATTAGGAATAAGATTGCCTTGGGCTACCAGCACAACAGGATAAGCCTTCATACCTAGACTGCCCAAGTGAATGTGGACATAAAAAATGGAGATTCCCAGGTCCATGTAGTCTAGGAACTACATATATGAAGTTGTAGAAATACCTGAATGTTTCATTTATCATTTTATTGCAGTAGTGAGTAAATTAGATTTCAGAATGTCAGGTGCCGCTTGAAAATATATTTTTCTTTTTAAAATACACCTTGACCTATAAGGAACTCTGAAAATGTGTTTATAGGCTTAAGAAAAAGTTAAACCAAGTTCCTTAGGGCTATATGATATTTGTTGATGGCGTTGTCAATGTTTCCCTTATTTTGATTTCAATTGAACTCAATCAGAGACCATTTTATATGATGGTTTGTTCTAGAATTTTTCTGTGTAATAGCAGAGTTGAAGAGAAAAGAGGGTAAACAGAAAATAGTCCAATTAAACTAGATTACTAAAAATCTCCTTGCTCCATGCCATAAGTGCTAGAGCCTGAATTCCCTACCAAAGGGATGACAGTTGGCAACTACTCATACAGGAGTGATGTAAATGCCCATACATTTAAAGGGAATAATTTCTCTTCTACACCACTAAGGCCCTCCCAGGCATCATGACAAATGTGGAGGTGCCACTATGCTCTTGTAAGCTATGGCAGGGGACAGCAAACTTTCGTAGGCCTTACCAGGACTTTGAATGTGGATGTGGGAACGGATTGGGTGTCCATTATCTTTAACCAAATGTAACAGAATCCAACGCTTAGGCATGTTGGGATTTGTAGTCTCAGAGAGAGCATTATTTTCTTAAAATGGAACATTCCTCATCTGGATTATTGCCTGTTTTGAGTAGGAGGGTGGAATTTGTTTCTGTGCAGCAGGAGATTAGAGAGAGAAGGGGAACTGAGTTACAGCAAGGAAGAGAACCATGGCATTGCTATGGCAACCAGGTCCCTGAGGATATCTTTCAGTGTGTGTCAGGACTGAGGACTAAGCATGGCATCTACCCTCAGAGCAGTCTCTGCTTTATGTGACAAAGAACCTACTGAATGACTGCTCCTTGGAAAACTGATGAAAAACCGGAACAGATTTTAAATCCCCTTAACCAATTCTTTGCATGTGTGTGTATGAGAATATGTGCTTTATATGATTGCTCTGGCAATACTTTCCTTATTCTACTTCTGCATAAACATTCATGATTGACTATGGATATTATGGACTGTTTTGGCTGTTTATGTTATGTACAAAGGTGGGGGAATAGAAGATGCTAGTTGCTAGCTTAAATACATGTAAATTAACAGGACAGCTGTGTTCAGAAAGCCAAGATTTTCATCTTGACTTGGGAATTATAAAAAGAATTATGTTATGGGTTTATTAATAACTTTCATGAGCACCCTGAAGTTAGCAGAGGAAGGAATCCACATGGACCTGAAGGCTACTACCTCAAGGTTAAAATCAAAGCTCATTGTCTGTAGCTCTATTCCATTATTAGAATGCAGTAAGGTCCTTGAGGAAAAGGACTGTCTTTTCTTTTTGTTTGTATTTGTATTTCCTGTGCTTAGCACAGTGGCCAACACATACAAAGTGCTTAATAAATAAGTGCTTTTTATCTTGTTGCCTTTATTCTGTTGGGCTTCCCCCCATCTCTAAAAAGCATCATGCCCTAGGATGAAAACATCTGATGTCCAATATATATAATTCTAGGCCCAGGATCACTCTTGAAGGTAGGATAGTAAAGGAATAAGAACCTAACCAAAGCCCTAATTCTCCTCCCCACAAAGATGGAAATTGTATTCTTTCTGAAGGATAGGCTGGATCCCAAATCAAATATCTATCTCACCATGCTATATAGGCTGTCTTTGGTCCCAATGGTTTGGGTTTAAACCATTACATATAAATTTACCAAACTGGAAATGCTTTGGAGTTTATGGTTTATTTATTTACTAACTCCTCTCCTCCTGCTCACAGAATCCCTCTAATTCTTTCTAGGTTCAGTTCAGGTACCATCTCCCTTAGGAAATCTTCCTTGATGTCTCCCTGATTGTTAGTGCCCTCTCTATCCTCAAATTATTTTGTATTTATTTGCCTTTTACATGTTTTATCTCCCAATCAAATGTAAGCTTTTTGAGGGAAAAGAGTGTGTTAATTGTTGTCTTTGTACTGTCAGTACCCAACATGGTACCTCATTTGGTAAGTCAACAAGGATTTGTTAAGCACCCACTATGTGCTAGGTATACTAAGCACTGGAAATACACAGAAACAAGCCCCAAACAGTCCCTGTTCTCAAGGAGCTTGGAGAGGATGGCATGCAAACAACTATGTACAAATAAGATATATACAGTGTAAGCAGAGGGAAGGTACTGAGAAAGGCCTCTTTTAGACGGTAGAATTTTAGCTAAGACTTGAAGATAGGGCAACTGGGAGGTAAAGAGGAGGAGGAAGAGAAGTCCAGGCATGGGGGACAGTCATTGAAAATGCTGGGGTTGAGAGACAGGATGGCAAAGAAAGGAGGCCAGTGACACTGGACCATGAAGCATGTGGAGGGGAGGAAGGTGTAATAAGATTGGAATGGCAGGAAGGCACTATGTTATGTAGGGCTTCGAAATCCAAACAGAAAATTTTATATTTGATCCAGAAGATAATAAGGATCCACTGGGGTTTATTGAGTAACATTTATTAATGAGTTGAATGTCTGATGAGGTCAGACCTATACTTTAGGAAAATCATTTTAACAGTTGAGTAGAAGATGGATTGGACTGGGGAGATGTTTGAGGCAGACTATTGCAATATTCCAGGCATGAAGTGATGAGGATCTGTAACAGGATGATGTCAGTGTCAGAGGAAAGAAGAGTACATATAAGAGAGATTTTAATAAAGGTAGAAACAAGAAGCCTTAATTAATTGGATGTAGGGGATGAGAAAGAATGAGGATTGAGGACTACACCTAGGTTGTGAGCCTAGATGAGAATGATGCTACTCCTGATAGTTACATAGATATTAGGAAGAGAGGGGATTTTAGGAGAAAAGATATTGAATGCAATTTTGGAGGCGATGAGGTTAAGATGTGTATGGGACATCCAAATCAAGATTTCTAAAATGCATTTGGAGATGTGAGACTAGAGGTTGGGAGAGAGGTTAGGAATGGTCAAGTAGCTCTAAGAATTGTCAGCCCAGAGATGATAATTGAACCCATGGAAGCTGAGGAGACCACTAAACACATAATAGGTGCTTGCTAAGTATTTGTTGAATGTAATTGCTAAATGCTTGTTGAATGTGTAAAGGGAGCCTTTTGAAGTCTAGAAAATGGGTGAGTTCACAGGCCTCTACCTTTCCTTTTTTTTTTTTTTAACCAGAAAGAAGTACAGGGCAAAGAAAACTATGTGATACAATCATTTCATTCAATTAAATAAACATATATTAAATGCCTCCTGAAGTCATCCTCTGATGCTCTGTGTTTTGGAGGTATTATCAAGCCACTGATTTCTTATTCTTGTTTTCCGGGACTTAGGACTTCATCACTGTGGGGAACTTGTGGTGTGAGAATTTCCTTCACCAAGACTGATGGGCAAGTTGCCTGCAACTTCTACTCCTAGAGGATTGCCTTGGGCACTGGGATATATCAAGTGACTTACCCTTGGTCAGGAAGGAACTATTATATGTCAGAGTGAGAACTTGAATTTAGGTCTTGTGACTTTAGGTTCAGTAGAGCCCAAGTTCTGTCAAGAACTAACTTAAAGCACGAAAGACTTTGAGTATGGGCCAAATGATAACCTGCATGTTGACTGAGGGTCCATCTAGCTAAGTTCAGGGGGATTACTAGGTTGTCTGCATGGTAATGATATTTTTGGCTATAAAAGACAGTTTGCCAAGTCAAGAATTTCCATCTGTATTGGCCAGGAGAACACCCACTCCAATGAAACTGTGGATCTCTGGAGAATGGAAGAAGGAAGTATCTACTCTTTGTAAGGTACTTTGCTAGGTGCTTGGGAAGTAGAAATAATAACACCCTATACTCAGTATGGTAATAATAACTGAACATATATATATGTGTGTGTGTGTGTGTGTGTGTGTGTGTGTGTGTGTATAAAATTTTAAGCTTTACAAAAGCATTTTGTATACATTTTCTCCCTTGAGCACTATAACAATCATATGAAGTAGTTAACCACAGGAAGACTCATCTTCATGAGTTCAAATCCAGTCTTAGAGACACTTATTAGCTGTGTGATCCTGGGCAAGTCACTTGCCCTCTGTTTGCTTCATTTTCCTCCATTGCTAAATGGTGATAATAACAATACCTACTTCACAGTGCTGTTTTGAGGATCAAATGAGATATTTGTAAAGCACTCAGTACAGTACTTGGCACATAGAAGGCATGATATAAATGTTTATTCTCTTCTCCTGTTCCCACCTGTTAGAATTGCTAGCTTCCTTCAAAACACAGTTCAGGTGCCACAAGGAGCCTTTCCTGATCCATTCAGTTGTTAGTTATATGTCCCCTACACATAAGGATCAAGAAGATCAATATTTATTAAATGTGCCAGACACTGTGCTAAGTGCTGGGGATACAAAAAGAGGCAAAAGAAAGTCTCTACCCTCAAGCCCTAAGCTCAAGGAGTTTACAATCTGACAGAGGAGACAACATTCAAACAAATGTGTGTGTGTTTATGCATGTGTGTGTGTGTGTGTGTGTGTGTGTGTATGAAACATATTTCAAGCTTTACAGAGGAAAGACAGGAAATAATTCACAGAGGTAAGGCACTTGGGAAGAGGTGGAATTTTATTTGGGACTTAAAGGAAGTCAGTTGTCAGCAGTTTAAATGTAGAAAGTAGTGCATTCTAGGCACAGGGGATATCCATAGAGAATGCCCAGAGCTGAGCAATGGAGTGTCTTGTTTGTTGAACAACCAGGTCAAGTGTCACTGAATCTAAGAGTCCATGTTGGAGGGTAAAGTATAATAACACTGGAAAGGTAGGAGGGGCCTAGATTATGAAGCACTTTGAATGCCAAACAACACATTTTGTATTTGCTCCTGGAGGCAATAAGTAGCCAGTGGAGTTTATTGAGTGGGGGTGGGGGGTTGACAAGAGTGGACCTGTGCTTTAGGAAAATCACTTTAGGGGCTGAATGGGGGATGGATAGGAGTGGGAAATGGCTTGAGGTAGAAAGACCCACTAGTAGGTCATTACAATAATTAAGGTGTGAGGTGATGCTGGCCTGTACTAGAGGGGAAGCAGTGTCAGAGAAGGGGGAATATTTGGAAGATGTTGCAAAGGTGAAACAGGCTTTGGCAATAGCTTGAATGTAGGGTTTTGGAGATAGTGAGGAATCCAAGGTGACTCCTAGGTTGCAAGCCTGAGGTGCTGAGAGGTTGGCATTATCCTCTACACTAACAGCGAAGGTAGGAGGGGGGAGGGTTTAGGGGGAAAGATGGTGAGTTCTGTTTTGAACATGTTGAGTTTAAGGTGTCTATCGGACATCTAGTTTGAGATATCTGAAAGGCAGTTGGAGATGTGAGACTAGAGGTCGGCAGAGAGATTGGAGAAGGAAAGGTAGATCAGCATAAAGATAGTAACTACTTTTATTATTTTATGTTCCTAGAACACCCTAGCAGATTGGCCCTAGCAGGCCACCAGAAGGGATGGAGCCAGGGTTTGTAGTAAGTAGCATTACCTAATAGAGTGAGACCATGATTTATGAGACCAGAAGAGTGACATGATCATTCACCTGTAGAGGAGCCATGGAGAGAGGGAGAGGCAAGATGCTACATGAACTCCCAGAGGGGAGCAGACCAGAGAAAGCAGTGTAAATACCTCACCAGATGCAAGATCCTGTTGCAAAGGTGTGAATTGCATCCCTGCAAAGTTGTATTACTTACATGTATGCACCTCCACACGTGTCCTGGTCCTACATACCCCCATAGGTATTCTCCTTATGTTTGATCACTGTGTATGCCTCTTCTTTCCACTCTTGTTGTATTTTTAGAAAAGCATACCCTGTTTGTATTATACTTACCTGTGATGGTCTCCCTTCCCTTCCCCCAGATTGTAAGTTCTTTAGAAGTAGCTGCTATAGTTTTTTATTCTTCTATCTTTAGTGCCCTGCAAACAGCAGGCCCTTGATAAATGTTTATTGCTTTGGATTGCAAAGAATCTTAGAGGTCATCTCTTTCAAAACAGGCCTGATCAGCAATCTCCTCTACAGTAGCTTTTATAAGTGGTCACCCAATATCTGCTTGAAGAATGCCAGTTTAGGTAATTTACTACTGCCCAGGACAATCCACTTTTGGGCATCCTCAACTCTATAACTTTACAGATGAGGAGTCAAATGATCAGGTCAGGTCACGGGATCAATGTCATGGGTTAGGTCCTTAGCCTCTGCCCTCAACCTCCAAACCCACTTCCTATAACATCTGGGAAGAACTGCTATTTGGTGACTGTACATCCTTGCTTCCTCTCCCCTCTCCCCCCTTTCCTCCCCACCCTCTTTCTTTCCTCCTCTCCCCCCCTCACCACTTTCTCCTTTCCTCCTCCTCCCCTTCCCCTTCCCCTTCCCCCTCCTTCACCGGCTCCCTCCTCCTCCCTCTTTTCTGTTCCCCCTCATCCTCCCCTCTCCTTCTCCACCCTTCCCCCGCACCCTCCCACTCCTCCCTTCCTCTCCTTCCCTCGAACCCTCCTTCCCCTGCACCCTCCTCCTCCCTCCTTTCTGTCCCTCCCTCTCCTCGCCCTGCCCTCCCCTCTCCTCAGATGCTCCTCCTCTTTCCCCCGCGGCGGCACGTGATCTGTCAGTTCGGAGGAGAAGGAGGAAAATGGCCGCTCCGGCAGAGCGGTAGATACGGCGGCTCGGAGTCGCCTTCTTTTCAGTCTGACAGCGTCAGCCTTAAAGAGGTCTCCTCCGCGGGGGCCGAAAGAGGGCCCAGCCGGGCTTCCAGAGAGTGAGTGGTGGACGGTGGGGACGGAGAGCGGCATGTTCGCCCTGTAGGGCGGTGGCAGCGGTTTTGTGGGGAGCGGGGAGAGGCGGCTGGTGGCGCCGGCGGGCCGGGAGAGAGGGGGCGTCTGTGCGAGGTGAATGTGAACACCGGAGGGAGCGAGCGGGCTGCCATTGTGTGTGTGTGTGTGTGTGTGTGTGTGTTCACGAAGGTAACTAGGGTGTGTGTGTGCGCGCGCGTGCACCGGAGGGATCTAGCTCTGTGTGCGTACGTGCACAGGAGGGAGCTGTGG
>NW_027187298.1:8186675-8429193 GCF_028583685.1 Petaurus breviceps papuanus | reverse complement strand
CACAGAGGAGAACGGTGTGTGTGTTCACGGGAGGGAACTGGGTGTGTATGTGTGCGCGCGTGCACTGGAGGGATCTAGCAGGGTGTGTGTGTTCGTTCACAGAGGAGGGGGAGCTAGTGAGGTGTGTGGGTGTGTTCATAGTAGTGAGCTAGCGGTGTGTGTTCTGGGAGGGAGCTAGCAGGGTGGGTGTATGTTCAGAGAGGAGGGAGCTAGTGTTCTTGGGAGTGAGCTAGCGGTCTGTGTGTGTGAGTGTGTCCGTGTGTTCGCAGAGGGAGGGAGGGAGTGTGTATAGGGTTACGTTTTTCTCACTTGTGAAATGAGAAAATTGAACAGAATGAGCTCCAAGGTCTCTTTGCAGCTGAATATTCTGAAGCTATGAAAATGTGTGAAACAGAAGAACTGTATCAGTACATGTATGTGTATGCGTGCATTCATGCATACACACTGATCTAAAACAAGACGTTCACGTATATGTATGTGCTTGCACATGGGTGTCTCCCAAACACAAGTTTTGTGTAGTCCTAGACCTGCCCAGGCCTCAGAGGGTCTTTACCTCTGCTCAGCAAGGCTGATAAACAAAAGGTGGCTGTGAACGTCAGGGTGGGGCTGCAGCTGCCGCTGTGATTTTTCTAGACTTCAGAGCCTTCCAGGTGGAGGGGCTGAGCTCCTGACCTCAGAGGGGCCAGGGCTTTGGAGAGTGAAGGAAGGGTGAGATCTCTTCGGGCTCTTAACTACCTTTGCCACCTGAGAACTTTGCTTGTTTCTGTAACTCTTTCCTTTAGGGTTTTTTTCCTTTAGTTTTATTTTAAGATTCGGATCCAGCCTCTGCCACCTACTGTTCTGTGTGACCTTGAGCAAGTTATTTAATCCTCGGTTGTAAAATGAGAGAGTTGGCTTCTAAGGTACCTTCACTCTCTAAATATCAAATTCTATAAAGCACAACTGTGAGGTAGACAAGGCAAGTTTATCACGACTGTTTTGTAGATGAGGAATCCGAGGTTGAGGCAAATAACGACATGGCCAACAAATGTCAGAGCCTGAATTTAACCGAGGTCTTTTGGCTCTCAAATCCTTTGTCCTCATTATACCAGGCTATTATATACTCAGTTTGAGATAGTGCATAGGGGCATCTAGGTGGCACAGTGGATAGAGCACTGGGCTTGGAATTGGAGAGACTGATCTTCATGAATTCAGATCTGGTCCCAGACACTTAGTAGTGATCTTGGGCAAGTCACTTGACTCCTTTTGCTTCTGTTTTCTTATCAGTAAAATGAGCTGGAGAAGGAAGTGGCAAACCATTCCAGTATCTCTGCCAAGAAAACCTCAAATGGAGTCGAGAAGAATCAGGCACAAAGTGATAAATGCAAAATGCTTCATAATCCTAATGTCCTAAATGTATATATGTGTATGTATATATACACGTATACATATTATACATACACATATTCACACATACACACACACTCCCTGAGGACCCAGTGGCCCTCAGATTAAGAACTTTAGATGGTCTTTTAGACCCTTTCCAGTTTTGTAACATACATTTTTAAATGTTTGGCTAAATTATATATATGTATGTGTGTCTCTATATTATTATACAGTTATTACAAACACCTTTACAGAATTGAGCTTGATGACATTTAACCAATCATTTTAAAATCTGAAAGCTCACATCACAGAATTTAGAACTAGAAAAGGGATCTTGATGATTTAATCCTTTTACTAAGGCTCAGAAAAGTGAAGTCAGAGGTATCCTGGTAAATGTTTAACAGCTGACTCAAGAAAAAAAAATGTACCCACAATCAAACAATAAATTAAGCCCTGATTTGTAGCTTTGGGTTTTCCAAGATGTAAATGCTTATACTGAAAATTTAACAATCAATTTGAACTAGTGCAAGTTAGCTCCAAAACACCCATGGGTGAAGTACTGTTTTAAATGCCAGTCAAATTGAAGTGACTTATTTAGCATCTCTCAAATTCCGGATTAGAACCTTAGAGTATTTGACTATAAATCCTAAATTCTTTCTGCTACACCAGACTGCCCCATTGTGGCAGTGTTCTTTAATGCCTTTCAAGGCCAGGCAGCAAGAGTTTCTTTTCTTAGATTCCTTTGTGTGGTGAATTTGAAGAAAAAAATTCTCTCTCTTCTTAGGGGGCTTCAGCCTCCTGGTGTGGAAAGAATGTAAAATGTGAATTGTGAAGTGAGTATGTTCCACTAAATCAGGTTTTTTTTTTTTTTTACCTTTTTTTGTGTGTGTCTTGGACCCATTTGGTACTTTGGTGAAGCCTGTGTACCCCATAGGTTATTCTGAGAAGAATAATGTTTTTATGTATACAAAATAAAATACAAAAGACTACAAAGGGAACCAGTTTTATTAAAATAGTTATTAAAATATTTGAAAAACAACTTGGTGGACCTCAGGTTAAGAATACCTGGACTAGATGATCTCTCAGACCCTTTCCAGGTTTGTAATGCAAATTTATAAATAACCAAATGTCATCAAATCAGATTTTCAAGGGCCTCCTTTTCAAAAATGAATACGAATAACCTCACAAAGATGTTTTCATGCATTATATCTGATTCTCACAGCCACCTTGGAAGGTAGGTAGTACATTATTGCTCCTGTTTTTTTATATGGATTTTTTTTTCTTACTAAGCTATGTCTTTGTTACAGCACTTGGCTCTTAAGATAGAGATTTAGGGACACTACCTTAGGTGCCACTCTCTTATATATGAATAGTAAATGGACAACAGAGGGGAAGCTGTGAACTCTAAAGACTCACTGGTTAATTCTTCTGGGCAGAAAGATTCTCTCAATCTTTAGCACTGGCTTGTGTACTCAGGCCCATTCAGATAAGTAGTTTATAATTTACAAGAAGTGCCTTCTTGGTTTAGAACAGATCTGTATTTAGAGAGACATAGAAAAAGCCCCAGACTAGGAGCTAAAAGACTTGGTTTCTTGTTATTACTCAGTATTGTGGAGTCTTGGACAAGACAACATTTAATTATTTCTCTAAAACTTAGTTTCTTCATTTTAAAAGCCTGGATATTATAATATCTGCCTTGCTGACAGGTTTATTGTATCAGTGAGATAATGTGTATGAAAATGCTTTGTAAGCTGTGATATTGAAGTAATTTTTCCCCCTATTCAACTTTATTTTATATTAAACTTCCTTCGCATATTTTCTGTTATAGTCAAACTGACCCGCTAGCTTTTTCTGATAGTTAATACTCCATTTCCCTCCTCTGTACGTTTGGATAAGACAGTCCCTCACCCCTACCCTTTTACCACCGTGTTGGTAATGAACAGTCTCCTCTCTTCCTTGTAGAATCAGTAAGTTTCTTTCTTACCTTGTTTTTTTTTTTTTTTGATGCAGGTGCTAATATTATAATTATTTTATGTATTTAAAAATTTTTTTTCAAATTCAATTTTCTTTTAATTTCAGTTCTGAATTTTTTCCCCTCCCTTTCCTGGCCCCTCTAGAACACCAGAAAAAAACCAAACAACTTTTGGAGTACTTTTTAAAAAAGACCTGTGCCTTGAATTTGTCTTGTCTTGTCTTTATGAACTGCTATTGCTAAGTCATCCCCTGGTGATCAGTTCTCTATACCAATATAAGTTATTTTAAAATATCCTACTTAATAAATTTAGATCATTGGGTTAAGTGTTTGTCTTTAGGTATTATTCACTGACCCTATGGCAGGACTTAAGTCATAAAAATTTCTGTTTCTTGACATTTCTATGATTCTACTAGAGAAATAAATGGAACAAGATAATTTCAAGCTGGAAGGACATCATAAAATCATAAAAAGTCCTGGAAAACTGAAACAGTAATACTTCTTTACTATTTTACTCACTGATAAAGCTATGACTGATAAGTTCTGTGTGCCTTGCTATAAAGGTGCTACCTGACACTCTGCCAGTAACTGCTCTTTGACCTTTAACAGGTCATGTGACCTCTCTGAACCTCAGTTTCTCCACGTATAAGTAGGACTTTGGTGGGTGAGAAAATGAAAAGTTGTACCGATTTAGGGGCAGCTGGTGGCACAGTGGATAGAGTGCAGGCCCTGGAGTCAGTAAGCCTTGAGTTCAGATATGACCTCAGACACTTACCAACTCTGGGATTCTTATTTAATAGCTGTTTGTCTCTATTTCCTCATCTGTAAAATGGGAATAATAAGAACACCCACCTTCCATGTTGTCATGAGGATCAAATGAGATAATAATTGTAGAGCACTTCACACAGTGCTTGGCCCATAGTAAGCACAATATTAGATGATCTCTGAGGTCCATTTTAACTCTTAATCTATAGATGCTACTTACAAATGTATTTATCCTAGCTTTAATTTGCTAGGTGTTTATACAAACACAAGTTATAAAGAATATAAGTATTTCAGTTTTGGTAAGAATATTTACATAACAGCTTCTGTATGCTGATTAACATGTATGAATCAAAAAATTTATCTTGGAGATATGTAGAATTAAAGGTACTGTTTCAGGATTGTGTGAATGGAAATTCCTTTCTGAAAGAATAGTTTGGAGAGCAATTAATTGTGGATTTAGAGTCAGAGGATTTGGGTTTGAATTTTGACTCTACCACTGATTGACAGTCTGATTGACAGTCTATGAAACTTTGGGCAAGTAACTTATCTGGCTTTAGTACCCTCTTTTGTGAAATAAAGAGGTGAACTAGCCGACTTTTGAGATTCCTTCTACCTATAAATATGTGATCCTACGTTTGCCTAAGGTAGCTAGTGTGTGGCCTTTGGGTCAAATTAAGCTTGTCCAAAATTTTTAGACACAAAAGTTTATACCTAATTAGCCAGCACTTCTGAATTAGTAGGCAAGCAGAATTTAAGCATCTGTGTACCCCTATGGTTGTATATGGTAGGTTTTATGCCAGCAGATTTGAATCAGTAAATGTAATTGAAGCTAAAAGTAATGATCTAATTCAGGTTGCATATATTTCTGATCGTGGGGCCCACTATTGAATGAAAAACACATAGATATCCCTGGTCCAAGACATAGTGGCATAGTGGAATGTTGTGGTTTGTCCTTTGTTCTCTAAGAGGACCGGTGACATCATGAGAATGATGACTTGTGCGTGAATTGGATTTAAGTGAGGCAGAGTTTCACAAAGTTACCAGCTTAAGTAAATTGGATTTGGGATCCGGAGTTCAGTTCAATTCAAGCTCTGAGACTTTCTAGCTTTGTGACTTTGGCTGCTTTTCTGATAAAATGAGGACAGTAATACTTCTAGGTACTCAATACTTCACAAAGCCATGGCAAGGACAGTGCTTATAGTCCTTATAGCTTAAAGCTATATGAACATGTAAGACTGTTGTAAAGCATGAGCCCTTGTTTATTCTCTTCCCAAAGATTTTTGCTTTAGCTTTGTCAAATGATAGATTAAACATAGTTAATTTTTATTTTAATTAGTCAGTAAGCATTCATTAAGCTCCTTCTTTGTGCCAGGCTAAGCGCTGGGGATACAAATACAAATAAACATAAAGACAGTGCCTGCCCTCAGAGAACTTATAAGCTAATAGGAGAAAACAACACAAAAAAGAAGCTAAAAAGGAGGTTGGCAAAGAAGGTACCTGATAAAGGGGTATGTTGGAAAATTTCAAAGAAGTCCAGAATTGATGGGGTTGGTGAGAATTAGAGAGAAAAACTGTGATTACCCCCCCCCCCCTCCCTGCCCTTTAAATAGAGGCCCTAGAGGCCTTCTTTCTGTCATAGGGTCTAGTCAGAGGGGAAGAGGATACTAATACGATATGAGGACCAGGCAGATTCAGTCTTACAGCATAATGAAATTTCTCAACAAGTTTCATAGTCAAGGAAGATATGTTAGAGAGTTCCAACATAGGTGCTTTGCTCATTTAAAAAGCAAACTTAATGCAATAAGGATTTTCATTTTTTTGATTTGGTGGTTTTGGGGGGAATAATTAATAAGATGTGGGGTTTTAAATTTTGTAATGAATTTATTGCAGGGAAAAAAAGCAATTGCTACTTTAAGCTTCAGTGTTGAGGATGTTATATATAGAGCACCGGCCCTGGAGTCAGGAGGACCTGAGTTCAAATGTGGCCTCAGACACCAGCCATATGACCGTAGGCAATCACTTAACCCCAATTACCCTCCAAAAAAGGCAACAACAACAAAAAAAAGGAACTTTTGCAACTTTAGGGGCGGCTAGGTGACGCAGTGAATAGAGCACCAGTCCTGGAGTCAGGAGGACTTCAGTTCAAATCCAGCCTCAGACACTTATCGCTTACTAGCCATGTGACCTTGGGCAAGTCACTTAACCCCAATTGCCCTGCCCCCTCCAAAAAGCAAAAATAAATAAATAAATTTTTTTAAAAAAGAATGTTTAGTGAAGGGGTCTGGGAAAGAGATTGGAAGCTGAGAAGTTTTCATAGGAAGTTTGATTCTATTTTCCATTTTTATGAATTGAAGATCAAGAATCGGAATGAAGTAGAGGAGTTCAAAGGGCTAGAGACAAGATGAGGTATCTGAAGAAGCAGAATCAAAATCAAGAATTCTGACAGTGTCTGGAGACTTGTTGGATATGTTTGTAGTGGAGATTCCATCTTTGAATGGGCCTTTGTGGTCCCTTCCAGCTGTAAAATTAGGTGATTCTGTGGTTCTCAATACCAACCAAATGGGGGAATTGAACTAGACAAAAAGAGATCTCAGTTGTTCTCCTTTTGACTAAGTTTGTGCTTCCCAATTTCTCCTGAAGCATCTTAATCTAGGGAACCTTGTTGGCCCTGCCCTCATTATTTTCCATGGTAACAAAAGAGACCCTACAGTTTATGTGAAAAAAAAAAGTCCATAATGTTTAGTTTTTATTTCCATTAGTCAAGAAAATATATAACGCTTTTGTTACAAGTGACCCATAGGACTACTTTCTCACCTCAGGATTTGTGAGAATGATCTGTCATTTCTTGCTATTCAAATGAATCTGTGATCTCATCAATTTGGCTGATGTAGATCACAGTCCATATATCTGTGATAAAAATAGCTATTATCTATATATCATTTTCACATTTGCAAAGCACTTTCACAAAAATCCTGGGAGGTTGATGCTATTATTATTCTCATTTTACAGTTGAGGAAATTGAGGCAGACAGATGTTAACTGACTTGCCCTAGGTCACACAGCTAGTGTCTTTGGCAGCATTTGAATTCAGATCTTCCTGACTCTAGGCCCATCATTTTCTCCTCTGTGCCACTTTGCTGATTATCTTTTACTCTTGTTCTTAAAAGTTCCCAGCTGATTGTTTGTTCTACTTGCTCAACCTCACCATGTTCCTCCATTCCCTTCTCTGTGGTATTCACTTTCATTTCTTTGGAGAATGTTGTATGTTATGTTTTGCTGCCTTACAGCATTACTGTTAGAATGCTGATATTAAAAAAAAAAAAAATGTGTTATTCTTCCTGGGAAGAACTTTGTGTCATTAAAGGCACTTTGTGGTTTCCTAAAGGCAATCCAGAGGCATCTAGGTGGCTCAGTGGATAGAGTGCCTTGTCTGGAGTCAGGAAGGACCTGAGTTCAAATATGGTCTCAGACACTTACTAGCTCTGTTCACTTCATTTCACTGGAGAAGGAAATGGCAAACCACTTCAGTGTCCTTGCCAGGAAAACCCCATGGACAGTATTGACATGTTGTGGTCCACAGGGTCACAAAGAATTGGATATTATGACTGAAAGACTGAATAGCAACATTAAAGGCAATCTAGCATACTCTGATCCTGTTCCACTCTAGTCCCATGTCATTGTTCATTTGTGCTGCCGGTTGTAGATATGAATGTGTTCTTATCCAGTTACTCTTCTCATCTCTTTTATTTTTTAGTGACAGTTCTCCTTTTCTTATAACCAGATCTGGTACTATGAGGTAGAGCCCAAAAGTGGTGTCTCTTGATGGTGAAAATGGTTTGCTATAATAATTAGCTTTTCCATTTTTTTCTCTTTCCATTCCCATCCTTAAGTATCCTTGGCAGACTTTTGCTTAGTTGATCTCTTGGCAAAGTTTCTTTGAAACTGGATTTACCCTCCACTGTTTCTCTGCTTTATGAAATGATACTGCTTGTGATTATCAGTTGTCCTCATTCAGTAGATTTTGAGGCCATGTTGCCTTTGACTTTGCTGTGTTTATCAATTAAGCCAACTGTTTATTGATTAAGTGCTTATAAAATGAGCAGTATTGTTGTAATTTCTATTGTCCATTTCGTATTTTATATTATTACTTGTTTAAATAATTCAAGATTGAGATATTTCAAATACAAACCACATCTCTTTTTGCATTAATTCTCCTAGTGTCTTACCAGTTCTAAAATTTGTTCCAACAGCTTGGTGGTCTTGTTGTACAAACTTATGTGTCAATAATTAATCTTTTCTGACTATTTAAATATAATGTTTCATTTTTTTGTGATGTTATTCAATGTCAGGAAGCTATGAATTCTTTTCTCAAAGTAATCATGATTTAAAGGTGGGAAACTTCTGGGCAGTCTATAAATCATTGGCATCTCTCATCCTTTCTTCTTGAACCTTACATTTTGATTTATTTCTTACCATCTTTTACTTTTCCCCACCTTTTCATTGAAGTAACCAATTATTAAAATGTATGTTGATTTACTTTGTTGGGGGAGTGGCAGGGTGTCAGGTTCTTCCTAAAAATTTTATACCTCTTCATCCTCTTCAGCTTTTGTTAGTGTGTAATGTGAAATTATTCTTGTGGTCTTATTTGTTTTTTCAGGTATTTATCATTAGTACTTCAGTATGAGATACCAAAAAGGCTTAACATTTGTTGTTTCTGTTTGCTTTTGTATGTACACTAAAACTAACATTGATAATTCTTCTCTTTGCCTCTTCAAGGTGAACCCATGAGTCCTCCTTTCCTTTAATTTTAAATTCCTCCTTTTTTAAATTTATAGCAAGAATGTTAAGATTAATAGAACTCACTTCCTCCAGCATTATATATCTATTTGTCTTTGGACGAGGAACTCACATTTTGAATTCATTGTTGTTCAGTTTTCAGTTGTCCAACTCTTTGTGACCCCCATTTGGGGTTTTCTTGTCAAAGATACCAAAGTGGTTTGCCATTTCCTTCTGCAGCTCATTTTACAGATGAGGAAACTGAAGCAAACAGGGTTAGGTGATTTTCATGGGGTCATATAGCTAGTATCTGAAGCCAGATTTGAACTCAGGAAGATGAATTTTCTTGACTCAAGGCCCAGCACTCTAAACCACTGTGATTCTTATAGTACCAATAGTCAAATTAAAGTTTAGAGACCATCGGAAAAAATGTGTTCTTTTTAGCACCCTTTGTTCCTTTTTATGCTGCTTTGTCACCATCTCTGTAGAAGCAGAAGGGGCTAAGGGCTACTTTGTATTTTTCTTTGTTTTATGGTTTACCATGGCTAAAGAATCCATCCCCAAGATGCCAACCCTACTAGAAGTGAATTTTTCTCTACTTAATGAGGCTGGTCTACAGAGAATAGATTTATTTGTTCACTTGTGCCATATTCAAAGCCTTTCCAGCATGGAAAAACCTGCCATAAATTAGGTTTTACTTGGCTTAGCCTTTAGAAATCCAGTGTGACCTACAAGACATAATGAAGCATTAGAGTAAGAATTTGTGGAAAATTTTACAGATAGATATATAGTCAGCTTAATTTTATACGTACACACGTATACATATAAACACATATATACATGTACACATATACATATATGCGTGTTTAAAGCATATAAATAGTATATAATAATGTAATATATTATGCAAAAGCATATTATATCAGCCAGGTGTGACTGGGTTATTAAAGGCTAAGCCATTAGAACATAAATTTCAGCAGGTTCTACCATTCTGAAGAGGCTTTCAATATTAGCCAAACAATAGAATGAATCTGTTCTTTCTAGACCACCCCGCTAAGTATAATAAGCCTAAATATCTGTGTGTATATATGATCACATATAATATATTACATAATTACATAATGCATAATCTATGTGTTATATCTAATTAAGTGGATTGTCAAAGCAGTAATAGATCATCCTGCAGGAAGAGAGAAAACTGCTGTGTGACTAAGTATACATTTGACATTGGCTATACCAACAAGTTTTTCCTACAAGAAAATACAGCTTAGCATAATAATAGAAGGGACTGTAATCAAATAAACTTTTAACATTAAAAAGAACCATATATGTGAATGAATTCTAAAGTAAAAAACAATCAATTCGCAATCTTAATATTATACAGAGACAAAAGATTTATTTTTGTTGCTGTTTAGTCTTACAGTCATGACCATGGACCATGAAACTTTGTGTTCCCATGGACCATAACATGACAAGCCTTTCTATCCTCCATTATCCCTCAAAATCCAAGTTTATGTTTGTTGTTGTTACCGTGACACTATATCTATCCATCTCAACCTCTGCTGTCCCCCTTTCCTTTTGCTTTTTATCTTTCCGAACATCAGGGTCTTTTCCAATGAATTCTGTCTACTCATTATGTGGCCAAAGTATTTAAGCATCAGCTTCAGTATTCTACCTTCCAATGAATAGCAATAGCCTTAATTTCTTTAAGTATTATTGACTGATTTGATCTTCTTGCTGTGCAAGGGACTATCAAAAGTCTTCCTCTACCAACATAATTTGAAAGTGTCAGCTCTTCAGCTCTGAGGTTTTCTTATAGACCTACTCTCACAGTCAAACATTATTACTGAAACCGTATCTTTGACTCTATGGACCTTTGTCAGCAAGATGGTGTTTCTGCTTTTTAGTATTTTGTCCAGATTTGCCATAGCTTTCCTTCCAAGGACCAAGCAGCTTTTAATTTTAGGGCTTCAGTCGCTGTCTGCAGTGCTCTTTGAGCTCAAGAATATAAAGTCTGACAGCTTCCATTTCTTCTCCCTCTATTTGCCAGGTAGTGATGGGTTCAATTGCCAAGTTCTTAATTTTTTTGATGTTAGCTTCAAGCTAGCTTTTACTCTCCTCTTTTAAATTTATCAAGAGATGTCTTAATTCCTCTTCTTCTGCCATCAGATTGCTATCTTTTGCATATCTGAAATTATTTATATTTTTCCTGGAAGTCTTAATTCTGTATTTTGATTCATCCAGCTTGGCATTTTGCATGATGTACTCTGCATATAAGTTAAATAAATAAAGTGACGATGTACAGCCATGTTATATTCCCTTTTCAGTCTTAATTAAACCAATCAGTTATTCCATGTTCTGTTCTAACTTTTGCTTCTTGGCCTGTATGTATAGGCTTCTCAGGAGACAAGTAAAATGATCTGGAACTCCCATCTCTTTGAGGACTTGCTGCATTTTGTTGTGATCAACAAAGTCAGATGCTTTAGTGTAGGCAATGAAGCAAAAGTAGATGTTTTTCTGGAACTCCCTTGCTTACCTCATTATCCAGTGAATGTTGGCAGTTTGGTGTCTAGTTTCTCTGCCTTTTTGAAAACCACCCTACTCTTCTGATAATTTTCAGTTCACATACTGTGGAAGCCTTTCTTGAGAAATCTTAAGTGTAACCTTGCTGGTATGTAAAATGAGTGCAATTGTTTGGTAATTTGAACATTCTTTGTCATTGTCCTTCTTAAGGATTGGGATATAAACTGATCTTTCAAATCCAGTGGCCACTCTTGAGTTTTCCAAATTGTTGGCATATTGAATGCAGCTCTTTAATAGCATCATCTTGTAGGATTTTAAATAGTTTATCTGGAATTCCATCACCACTAGCCTTACTACTTCCTAAGGCCCATTTGACTTCATTCTCTAAGATATCTAGCTCTAGATCAGTAACCATACCATTATGAGTATTGGTGATGTTAAATCTTTCTTGTATAATTCTTTTGTGTATTCTTGCCACTCTTAATCTCTTCTACTTCTGTTAAGTCCTTACCATTTGGTCCCTACCAATGGTAAATGGTAAACCACTCCAGTATCTTTGCCAAGAAAACTCCATGGATAATACTAAAATGATAAAAGAGATGACATTGGAAGTTGAATCCCTCAGGTTGGAAAGTGTCCAAAACATTACTGGGGAAGAGTGTAGAACAACTATACATAATTTCAGTATTAATGAAGCTACTATGCCAAATCTGAAGGGAAACTCAGCTACAGATGCATTGGGTGATGAAAGGAAATTCCAATGCTGTAAAGATCAATATTGCATAAGAACCTGGAATGTAAGTCTGTGAATCAAGGAAAGCTGAATGTGGTTAAACGGGAGATGGAAATATTTAACATCGACTATTAGGTATCAGTGAACTTAAATGGATGTGAATGAGTGAATTTAATTCAGGTGATCTCTACATATACTACAGCGGGCAAGAATCCTTTAGAAGAAAGGAGTAGCCCTCAAAGTCATTAAAACAGTGGTATTTAATCTCAAAAATGACTGAATGGTATCTGTTTGATTCCAAAGGAAACCATTCAACACCACAGTAATACAAATCTGTGCTCCAACTACTGATATCAAAGAGGCCAAAGTTGATCAACTCTATGAAGACCTACAATGTCTTCTAGAAATAACACTAAAAAAAGGTGTCATATTCATAATAAAGGATAGGAATGCTAATGTAGGAAATCAAAATATAATTGGAATAGCAGGCAGGTTTGGACCTGGCATAAAAATGAAGCAGGGCAGGGACCATTAATAAATAGAGTTTTATCAAGATAACTATTCTTTTTCAACATCCCAAAAGGCGACTCTAGACATGGACATCACCAATGGTCAGTATAGAAATCAGATTGATTATATACTTTGCAGCAAAAAATGGAGAAATTGTATGCAGTCAGTTAAACCAAGACCTGGAACTGACTATGGCTCAGATCATGAGGATCTTATTGCCAGATTCAGACTTAAATTGAAAAAAAGTTGGGAAAACTATCAGACAGTATAGGTATGACTAAATAAAATCCCTTATGAATATAAAGTGGAGGTGATTAATAGATGTATGGAATTAGAGCTGGTAGTTAGAATGCCTGAAGAACTAAGCACAGTGTTTGTAGTATTGTGCAGGAGGCAACAACAAAAATCATTCCAAAGAAGAGCAAGAAAGCAAAATGACTATCTGGTGAAGTGTTACAATTAACTGATGAAAGAAGGAAAGTGAAAGATAGAGGAGAAGGGAAAGATACACCCAACTGAATGCAGAATTCCAGAGGATGGCAAGGAGAGATAAGGTTTCCTTATTCCTTAAATAAGCAATGCAAAGATTTATTGTTATTATTTATTAAGCCACAATTTATTTTGTGAATATGTTAAGAAATGACAGCTAAAACCCTAAATGCTCCATTTATTTATGTACCATGTGATGATAATGATTGCTTTAAGATTTGTAAAGCACTTCATATAGATTCTCACTTCATCTATAAGAGTATATATGCTCTTGGCTTTTCCTCTAGAGGTAGAGTTTTGATTAACTAGTAACAAAAGATTTTGGGATGATGGTAAATAAATATAAGATCATTTTTAGGATTTATGTTGTGGTCAGAAACTGTTGGCTGCCTCTGTGAAGGAGTAAAGACAGAACTATAGATTTGGAAATCTAGAAAAGAAATATGAAATTAGTGACTGAATTCTGAGATTTCTACTAAAGAACTTTTTTTTTTGCTGTTGCTTGTTGACAAATAAAAAAGACTGATTTAAAATGACACAATGACACTGTCTTTAGAAGGTATGCATTTGTAGGTGACTTTTAATGCCTTTCTTTTTGTTTTTGCTTTCTAATATTGTTTTAAAATATACTTTAATTTTTTAATAGGTGCTGAAATATAGCTAACTGAAGCTTTTCTGTGAAGATGGCAAACCTTTTGAGTGATAGTCTGCTGACTTTTGTAGAAGAGGAAAATATTCCTGGTCTAAAAGCATTTCTAGAAAAATGCAAGGATGTAGATGAAAGAAATGAGGTAAGACAAAGGAACAAAATATTTCCATAAATTGTTCATTTAATTGAAAATAAAATTCTGTATTTTCATTTAAAATAGTTTATTTTTATTTTTCAAATAACAACTATTTTTAAAATGTCCCTCCCACTATTCCCCCTCATTTAAGCAACCAAATGAAAAAGCAACAAAAAAACCTCAAAAAACTATCCCTTCAATATGTAGCCATGTTGTCCAGCAAAACAGATTACCACATCAGTCATATCTGAAAATGAATGTGTCTTTCTGCACTTTAGATTCATCACGTCTTTATTAGGATTGAAATGATTTGTTTCATCTTCATTCTTTTGGACTCAAGGCTTATCATTGCTGTGATCAGAATTCTAAGGTCTTTCAATGTTTTCCCCCTATAATGTTGTCATCATTGTATAAATTGTTCTTTTGGTCCTGTTTATTGTTTTCTGCTTCATTTCACTAAAGCATTCCCATTTTCCTATGAAATGGTCCATTTCATCATATTTACTAATATTTTATTACATTAATATACCCCAGTTTGTTTAGTCATTTCCCATTAGGAAGACACTACTACCATAGTTTCCAATTTTTGTCTACTACAAAAAGAGCTGCAATAAATCTTTTTATACATATAGATACATCTTCATTTTTATTAATTTCTTTTGGGAGTATAGACCTAGTAGGGATATAACTGGATCAGAGGGAATGCACAATTTTGTAACTTTCTGGGCATAGTTCCAAATTGCTTTGCAGATGATTAGATCAATTCACAGTTCAGCCAACTGAGTACTAGTATGCTTGTTTTTGATAGCCCTTCCAGTATTTGTCTTTTTCTTTTTTCTCATCTTTGCCACTCTGATCATTGTTAAATGGAGCCTCGAAGTTGCTTTAATTTACATTTCTACAATTAGTAGTGATTTTGAGTTTTTTTCACATTAGTTTTTGATAGGTGGGATTTCTTTCTTTAAAAACTGCCTATTCATATCCTTTGACCATTTATCCATTGGGGAGATGATTTTTTTTTTGTCTGTAAATGATTCCTTTTATTCTTGGATGTGAGATCCTTATCAGAAAAATTTAACAGAGAATTTTTCCAGTTACCTGTTTCCCTTCAAAATTGTACTGCATTAGATTTGTCTGTGAAAAAGCTTTTAAATGTTACACAATCAGATTTGTCCATTTTATCTTTTCGATCTCTCACTTGTTTATTCATGAACTCCCATCCACACAGCTGAAAAGTGATGTTTCCCTTTCTCCTTTAAAACTTGCTCCTCCAATTATTTGACTATTGATATCTAAATTATGAGTCCATTAGGAGCTACTCATGGTGTATAAAGTGCGAATTGTTCTAAACTTCATTTGTGCCGTTTGTTGTTGTTGACCGCTTTCCAATTTTCCCAGCCGTTTTAATTATCCAGAATTAAGTCATTCTGTCAGGGCAGCTAGGTGACGTTGTGAATAGGGTTTTGACCCTGGAATCAGGAAGACTCACTTTCCTGAGTTCAAATCTGGCCTCAGATAACTTACTAGCTATGTTACCCTGAGCAAGTCACTTAACCCTATTTGCCTAAATCTTCTCATCTATAAAATGAGCTGAAGAAGGAAATGACAAACCATTTCAGTATCTTTACCAAGAAAACACCAAATGGGGTCATGAAGAGTCTGACACAACTGAAAAAATGACTGAACAACAAAACCTCTGCTAGTGCTCTTTCCATGACGTCCCACTGCTTAGGGAGGGTTGATTCTAGTAGGTTTTCTAAGTAAACTGGTATATGCAGAAAGAATAATTTTGTTTCTTCTTTGTCTGTACTTATTTACTTCCTCATTTCTTTTTCTTTCTTATTTGGCATTCAGTTTAGCATCCAACTTCAGTGTTCATCAAGAATATTGGTCTGTAAAATTTTCTATTTCGGGAAATACATCATTCTTAATTTATTAGAATTTTTGTATTAAATTGTACATTTGTATTTAGAGTTGGCATTTTTTTTTCATGGATTGAAATTTGATTCCTAAATGAGGACATAGAGCCATGGAGTCAGAAGAGATCTTTAGGCTCTGTAGCTAATTAGCAGTGTGGCCTTAGGCAATTAACCTTTCTAGATAACCTTAGTCTCATCTCTAAGATAAAAAGGTGTTGGGCTCTAATGATTTCTAAGGTCACCTAGCTCTGAAATATATTTCTTTGACCTTATAAAATCCTATAGTGATTATATCATATCTGTTTCCAGACTGATGAAAATATACAATGTAGATATTTGTCTGTTCTCTTCTTGAAAATCTCTATCAGTTGGAGACTCCAAAGTGTTACTTTTATACCTTATTGAAAAGTTTTATTATCGTGATGGTCAAAGGTTAATTTGTATGGATATGTATATGGGTCTATGTTCACATTAGTGTGGTGCATATCACAGCTAGCCCGTTTGCAGTTTATCCTCCTGTGCAGTTCTTGTTCATGGTTTTGTGTGTGTAACCTCCATAGAAATTCACTTAAAAATGTAAGCAGAAGAGGACCACAGAAAACCAAGGAACATTTTATATTTCTTTCTTTTTTATTGATAGCCATGGTCAAAGTAAAGTATACCACTGGTCATTAGCCTTCTTGTGATAAACTTCTCTATACTTAACCAGGTTGATTATTAGATAGCAGACACAATGGAAGTTGATAACTGGACCCATACTCAAAGCCTTTCTGGTTTAGTAAAACCTGCCAGAACTCATTTTTTGAGAATTTGAAGTTATTGCTGCCTCATAAGGAAGAATTAGAATAGGAGTTTTGTACTAACAGGACTTTTTTGTATAACAATTGAAGCAGTATGATAGATGCTATCAGGGAATTCAGTGACTAGAAAAGGAGGTGGGCAAGTGGGCGGTCATGTGTCAAGAACAAAGGATAAGTGATGCCACCTGCTCCACTGGTATCTCAGTTTAACTCAGTAAATGTTTATTAAACTCTTACTATGTTCTAGGTACTGTGCTGAACACTAAAGATAAAAAAAGACAAGGAAATCATAACCTAATGGGGAAAGACAGTGCACAAGAGGAAGCTGGAAAGTAGGGTCACATTGGAGTCTGTCCTCTATAAGGGAAGGTTTTGGGTTGAGTTTAGTGTTTCATCGTCTAGCCCCCCATTCAGAGGGCAGAAGAGGCTAAGGGATTTGGAAAAGTATCGAGTATATTTGAGGTTTTGTATCTAAGTGCTACATTGTTAAGATAATTAGAGGAAATTAATTGCCTATTTTCAAATTATATAATAAAACAATAATCATGAAAGGGTCAGCTAGGTAGCACAATGGATAGAATGCTGGGTGTGGAGTGAGGAAGACTCATCTTTCTGAGTTCAGATGTGACTTCAGATGCTTAGTGGCCCTGACTAACTTAACCCTGTTTGCCTCAATTTCTTCATCTGTAAAATGAAATGGAGAAGGAGATGGCAAACTGCTCTAGTATCTATACAAGGAATACCCCAAATGGGATCAAAGATTGGATATAGCTCAACAACAACAACAACAACAAATTATGAGAATTATTTGGCATATGTTAAAAACAATAGGGAAGTAGATCTGAGAAACTGAATTAGTCAAGACCCAGAAGCATTTGAACATAGCAACCCAGTATTAAATGAACCCAAAAATATAGTAGTTGGGAAAAAGCTTTATTCTTGAGAATTATTTATTCTTGAAAATCTAGAAATTAAGATTAGGACCATCACTGTCCATCTCCTCATGTCTGAAATGCACTACCTCCTAACCTATGCCTTAGAATCCCTTGCTTCCTTCAAAATGCAGCTCAAGCACCATTTTTTACATGATGCCTTTCCTTAACACCCCAGTTCCTAATGCTCCTCTCTTGAAATACCTTGTATTTCTTTCATGTTTTTATAGGTATGTTTTGTCTTCTGGTGGCTGTAAGTTCTTTGATAGTGGAGATATTTTCTTTTTTTCTTTTTTATCCTCTGTACATTCAAACTGTTTTTTACATAATAACAACATAACAAATGATTATTGATTCATCAATTGTCCAGAACCAAATAGTAATCATTACTGGTTTAATGTCAGCTTAGAAGGAATCTGTGACTGGCCCTGTGTTTAACAATTTATTGGTAATTTGGATATAAGTATAGATGGTTTGCTTATAAGATTTTCTGATGGCACAAAGCTAGGGAAGATAACTGATATATTAGATCACACTCAGGGTCCAAAAAGATATCATCTGGATTGAATGTTAGGTTGAATTTAGTAAGACAAAATTGAATAGTGATAAATGTGAAGTCTTACACTTGGGTTAAAATGAGCAGAATGGGATAGACATAAGTATAATAGATGTTTGAAAAAAATTGGGAGATTTTAGTGGATTGTAGACTCAATAATAGTTAAAATGTGATTCTTCAGTACATCATTGGATATGTTCTTACTTATGAATATTCCTCCCAGTGATATGGATTATATCACATCTAATATGTGATTATTGTCCATTTATTTCTACAGGTTCACCATGATTGAGGGGAGTTGGTGGTATTCAACATTCTCTTCCTCCAGCTCTTTTGAAATCATGTTAATACCAAGAGAGCAAACTGTCCATTAGTTATCTTTCTTACTATCTGACCCTATTGAATTAAAAATAAGAGTATATACTGGAACTAATGAATACTTATCACATGATTAACATAGGAATAAAGTTTTCTAGTGAGGCATCTTAGAAAAGGACTAATTTTACTAATTTAAAAAATCTTTTATTAGAAACCTTTGTTTGATCTTCACTTGAATTTAGTAGATATTTACTGAGTGCCTACAGACCTACTGTGAAACTTGAGATATAATTCTTTTATAGACATTTCTTATTTGGAATAGCAAGTTGTAAAGAAATTTCTTCTTTGGAAGACAGAGGAATTAAATTCTACTTCACAGCTGTCTTCATAGTCAAAATGAATCAGAACAAATAGCTTCATTTGGAAGGTTAAAAAAAAATGACATCAGTAGACATTTAAAAAGAGCTTTTTGATTTTGGTGCCATAAGGTATGTAGTCTATTCATTATAGTATATAACATAGGCTTATGCACAAAATATTCCTTAATGAATATAAATGAATATCTTTTCTAATCAGTGAATGATTATATCTAATTAAATTTGATGAAAAGTAGAATAATAATAGAATTTGCATGTATTTAGATTGTTTGGTTATGGTTCCCTCTAAAGTTTAGGGAGATACTGTCAAATATTTTGATTCTTTAACTGCTGAAGAACATTATTTTATTTTCATGGAAGTCTAAAGATACTTCCATCTGCATTTTATACCCTTTAGTACCCCAAGTAAAATATTTAGGCAGTTTTGTTTTTTCTTTCTGAAGACTAAGACCCAATAATATAATATCCAGTGCATGTATGATATATTTTTTTGCTTTTTGGAGGGGGGAAGATAGGACAATTGGGGTTAAGTAACTTACCCAAGGTCATATGGCTAGTTTTGTGTTAAGTGTCTGAGGCCGAATTTGAACTCAGCTCCTCCTGACTCCAGGGACAGTGCTCTATTCACTGCACCACCTAGCCGCCCCTGTACAGTAAACTCTTGTTAAGCTAGAATGCTAGTTAATTAGTGCTCTAGCTAATGGAATTTTTCTGGCTAAGTGTTTACCAGAAATCAGAAAACATTTTTTTTTGTTTTAATTCTTGTTGAAAATCTTTCATAAAATGATTTTATCCACTTTCCTGCATTATTATTATGTACCATATAATGAGAAAACTCATGCATTTCACAAAGAATTATTATAGTGATCAGATGAGACATTGTGAATACATTTTTGTATATTGTTAAGCATGGCACAGACATGCTAAAGGTAGTTAATAAAGTAATGTGACTAATTTTTAAAACCTTTATCAGAATTTTATCTAAATGAGTATTATCCACGTTAAACTTAGTTTCTTTGAGACCAACCATTCCAGAGTACCAATAATAAATAATGATACCTACCTTCTAACAGAGAGGTAGTGGGCTCGTTTTGTTAGATGAGATATACATTTTTGGATATAACTGTCAGGAGAATTTGTTTTGCTTGATTAAGCATATTTGTCAAAGGTTTTGTTTCTCCTGAGGCTTTGGGAAATGGAGAGAATAAATAATTGTTAATTGAAAAATAATTGATTAAAAAAAAGAAAAAACCCCAGCTAATTGCCCTGAAAGATTATGTACTTATTCCAGTAATGCTGGCATTGCTTAAAATTGCTGTAAATTCTGTAATTCTCTTTTGGAATTTTCTTTGGAACATACAGTACTTTCTTTGAAATGTTAAAAATTATGGCAGATCTTCATCCTTTCAAGAGTGTACTTGATTTTTTGCCAGAAATTACTAGGTGTCAAATCTAATTAATAAAGTACGTGAACGAGCTGAACAATCTTATTTTGTGTTTAAAAAGCAAATGTGACTATAAAATGATAAAACCAAAATTCTTGTTTCGGAAATTGGTTCTGAAGATATTTCCAAAGGAGACAATTCCAGAAATACTTAAGCATACTTGAAAATGTGCATAAGCATACTTGAAATAAGTAGCCTGCCAAAGATACAACTATAAAGGACAGTAGTAAATGGATATACGGTATGTTTGTAACAAACCAGTTTTTTTCATTTATTGCTAGAGTCCTCCTTGCTGATAAAGGACAGTGCCGTGACCCACAGTGATTATTGCTGAAAATCAGTTGGTTTGGTTTGGTGCTGTAAACGTAGGAGATTTAGTTTTTTGGGTTTAAATGTTGTATTTTTCATAAGTTATCTTTTAATTTGTCCCTAATTTCAGTCTCTTTTTGTTGTCGTGTTCTGTTCTGAGCCTTCCGTAGACAGTATTAAACATTCATGAACTTGTTAGATTAAATGAATAGCTATTCCTAGTCCTTAACTTAATTTCTGCTGAGTTTCTTTCCAGTTTTCCTCTCAGTTTTTAATCTGAGCATATTAATACTTATGCTACACATTTATGCCTTTCCTTGAAAACACCCATGAGGAAATAAAGATTTAGAGTGAGAACGCCTCTCATTTTACAGGTGAGGAAACAATCTCAGAAGGTCAAGTGATTGCCTCAAGTTACACATTCAGCAGAGCTGGGATTTGAATAGGGTTCCTTTGACCCAAATCTTGTATTATTTTTACTATGCAAAATATAGAATTTGAAAGATATATAAATTCTTTCAGATAATTGTAGATGACAGAAATAAAGACAAAAATAGAAAGCAAGCATCATTTATCATAATATGTAAACTGTCTTACTTAAAGGATAAATGGGGATGGGGGGCATGCAGAGACTGAGCTCCAAAATACTAAATTCAGTACATCCATGAAAGGAATGAGTGTACCCAAGGTGGTGCTAGGGCTAGGTTAAAAAAATATATATAAATAATCAAGAATGAGGAAGATGGGAAGGGTAGTGCCTTTGGCAAGATAAAAAAGAATAATAAGATACATTTTAGGATATAGATGGACTGTATTTACTAGGGTTACTTGCAATAACTTATAGGTATGATTTATTCTGAAGAAATTATGGAGACTATAAGAGTTTCATGGAGGGAACTGAAATATGAAAATATTGACCTTATTTTTATAAGAGAAAATATGGTAGAGTCTTTATATAATAAGCCAGTGATGTTCATTTAAATTCCTGGCAAAATTCTAGAATGTATTATTAAAGAGATGACTTGTGAACATTTAGTCTTCTCAGACTAACCTAATTTAATTTAAACAAGGTTCTTAGATTGCTTGATCAAGGGAATGTTCTACATATTATATATCTGAAATTTAGCAAAGTATGGAATGGCAGAGATGGAGAGAAATGGACTGATAAATTAGTTGTTGGTTTTGAAGTTGTTTAAATGATCAGAATAGTGATTAAAAGGTAATGTGGTATATGGTTGTGGTGGAATACCACTGTGCTAAGAAATGATGAGCAGGTTGCTTTTAGAAAAACATGAAAACACTTGCATGAAATAAGAGGGAAATGAGCAGAACCAAGAGAATGTTGGATACAGTAACAACTATATTATTTGAAGAATAACTGTGAATGACTAAGTTATTCTGAGTATTATAAATATTCAAATCAACTATAAAGGACCCCATGAAGGAATATGTTGTCGACTTCCAAAGAACTGATAAATACAAGTATGCATAGTGTGGTTTTACACACACACACACACACACACACACACACACACACACACTTCTCTCTCTCTTCCTCTCTCTCCCACTCCCTCTCTTTCCCTCTCCTTTTCCCCTCCTTACCCACTCCCCCCCATCAGATGGTGCCCTTTTCTAGCTTGGGGTGGGGAGGAGGGATGGATAGAAAGAGTTTAGAGCTTAAAATGTAATAAAAAGATAATTTTTTATTAAAAAAGGTATTTCCTTTCATCCAGCTATACAGCTGCTAGGCTTATGCCGCAAAGAGATCAAAGGAAGAAATATTCCTATATGTTCAAAAATATTTATAGTAGCTCTTTTTATGGTAGCAAAAAACTGAAAACCGAAGAAATGTCCTTCAGTTGAATAATAGCTGAACAAATTATTGTTTATAAATGTAATGGAATTCTGTTGTGCTATGAAAAATGAGGAAATAGATGATTTCAGAATGACGTGGAAAGACGTGTACGAACTGCTGCAGAATGGAGTACAATCGGAAGAACTCTTTATACTATAATATTAATATTATTAAAATATGCAATTTTGAAATCTTGTATAAACTGATGAAGAATGAATTGAGCAGAACCAGGAAACCAGTTTATAAGAACAACTTGTAAAATCAAACAACTTTGAAAACTTTAGAATTCTGACTATAACAGTGACCATGATTCGAAAGGATTGATAGCAAAATATGTTACATATCACCTGACAGAGAGGTGATGGAATCGGGGTACAGAATGAGACATTTTAAAAATACAGTCATGAAAGGAATTTGTTTTGCTTGACTATATGTATTTGTTACAAGAAAGTTCTTTTTCTTCTAATGGTGCAGGGAATTGGAGGGAAAGAAAATGAATTTATATTAATAAAATTTAATTTGCTTCGATAGAGACCTTGTGAGTGCCACAGTGGCCTGTCTTCAGCACTCATTTATTCAAAATTTTCACAAGTGACTTAGATTAAGTCACAGATGGCCTACTTATTAAGTTTTCCAGAAGCTTTAAACTTCAAGATAAAACTAATCCATTGGTTGACAGATGATGACTAGAATGATTGAGCTAAATCTAATAAAATGAAATTAAATGAGGATAAATGTAAAATTGGACTCAGAATATCAACTGAACAAATACAAGATGGGGGAAGCAAGGCTAAGTAACAGTTTATGTGAAATAGGTCTTAAGGTTTAGAGGCAGATTTAGCTTGTTCTAAGTAACTTTCTAAAAATTAGAGTATTCTCACAGCAACTATGAAAAGCCAACTGTTCATGTCACCAGAAGGGTTGCAATGTGCAAAGAATATCTACATCAAGAAATCAAAGATATTGAAATTTTAAATGTTTAAATAATATTTCTGAATCAAAGCATAATGTCCAGGTAGCTAGAGTTTTAATTTTGCCTTCGTGAAAATCCTATAAGTCTTTTGTATTTGACATGGCATTTTAATAAAAGCCTGTGTTTTTTTTTTTTTGACAAGTCATATTTCTTTTTTATTCCAGTGTGGCCAGACTCCATTGATGTTAGCTGCTGAAAGTGGCAATCTTGAGATAGTAAAAGAGCTTCTTAAGAATGGAGCTAATTGCAATCTAGAAGATGTGGTATGCAATTCATTCATATCTTGTTTATTTCTTTGCTTAAAAATCCCTAGTTATTTAAATGTTTGAAATTTTATTTCCACACATACACATTAAATGTCTACCATATCAGTTCTAGTTTTTTTGTTCAAATCTTTCTTTGAAGTTATACATATGAAGAGGAATTATAGTAGAAAGTGTATCTTCTTTATTTTAAAAAGTCTTGACAGCTATTTTTTTTAATTGCCTAAAATAAATCATTTGGGGATTTTTCTGTAGTAGATGGTGAATCGTTTTCGTAAGCATCATCACATAGTCTTCAATTTTTTGTTATAGTAAATGATTACTTAAGTTAGTATGCTATTAGGAATTTAGTGAAATGCCAGAACAAGCAGTTGTAAAATAATTTCTAAACTATTATTACCTAAAAAATTTTAGTATACAGTAGACAGATAAATCTTTATGTTGAATGAAGTTGTATGTCGATGCTAATCAAACCATTCCAATATCCTCTTTATTTTGTATGTACTTTAAATGTTTTTCTCACTTTTAAGGAAGTTTGTTGTTTTTGAAATGGTAAAATGTGTGTTTTTTAAGGATAACTGGACAGCCCTTATATCAGCAGCAAAAGAAGGCCATGTAACTGTTGTGAAGGAGCTACTTAAATGCAATGTTAATTTGGAACATAAAGATATGGTATGTATATTTCCAAATATATTGCTAATTATATACTAAAATTTTTTTTGCTTTTTGGAGAGCAATTGGGGTTAAGTGACTTGTCCAAGGTCACATGGCTAGGTTTGTGTGTGTGTGTGTGTGTGTTTGTGTGTGTTAAGTGTCTGAGGTCAGATCCGAACCCAGGTCCTCCTGACTCCAGGGCTGGTGCTCTATTCACTGCTCCACCTAGCTGTCCCAATTATATACTATTTAGAGGCATAGAGTCTTATTTTTAAATAAGTGAAATGATACTAAAGCATTTTAAACTATGCAGTTGCCTATAAGATGTAGTGAAATTTTATTCATTAAATCTATGTGAGTATAGACCTTTAAAAAATTTTTTTAAGTCAGTGTCAATTAATTTCAGATCTTAATATTCTGACATTTCTTTCAACATAACATTGTGCTTGGATAATTTTTTTTATAGGACTTCCTTGCTGCATTTTAAAACATTTGTAAAAATTACTTTGATTGTCTTCAAGTATGAATTTGGGAGGTAGAAAGTACAGTATTTTCATACTGCTCCCTTTAAAAAAAGTTGTCATTGTTGAAGATTACAGCTTTCAAGATATTATTTCAGCATTTTTAATAATTTAGTTCAGAGGAACAGACGGTCTTCATATTTACCTGGAGAGGCTTAAAAGAACTGATGCTGAGTGAGAAGAGTAGAACCAGGAGAAATTTGTACCCAGTTACAGACACAACATATGTGTGATGACCAATTTTGATAGACTGGACCCTTCTCAGCAATGCAGTGATATAAGTCAATCCCAAAAGACTCATGATGGAGAGAAATATGTGCATCCAGAGAAAGAACTAGAAAGAACTAAGTTTATACCCTGGTGGAAGCAAAATACCTGATCTTTTTCCTTCTCTTATTTGGTTTTGTGTCCTCTTTACCATTTTTCATTCCAGCTGGTACAATCCATCCTTATAACCTGACTAATGTATAATGTGAAAGTATTTACAGATCCTATACTTGACTATAAGCTGCCATGGGGGGGAGGGGAGGGGAGGGAGAGGGACAAAATGTGAAACTCAAGAAATTGTGGAATTGAATCCTGTAAACTAAAAGGAAACAAACAAATTAATAAAAAAAATTTTAAAAAATAATAATTTAGTTCAGCTTAGGCATGCCACACAATTTTCATTTTAAAGCATGAGTCTTAATTCTCCTTAGGTGGTGTTGACATTTTTAGACAGTGTAGAAATGAACAAAGGAAATTCATATTTTTTGGATTTGAAAATGTTCAATTGTTAATTATCAAGTCTAACTTTTTATTTTGTCCAATTATCTTCCTTTTTGTATTAAGCCATCCCCTGCCCACTGACTATAAAATTGGTCTGATTGAATATTCCTAGAAATGTACATCTCTAATTTGGTCTAAAATAAATCCTATAAAAACTTTGTTTAAGTTGCTGGTTAATATTTATATTGCTGCTTCTCAATCATAAAACATATATAAAAGGCTTATTGTATTCCAGGAATTGTGCTAGGAGCTGGCAATAGAAAGACAGATATGAAATAGTTCCTATTCTCAGGGAGCTTACATTCCATCAGGGAGAAATCATGTATAGAACTGAAAAGAATAGGTGATCCCTCCAGGTATTGTAGCAGTTAGTTTCTTGATATTGGAGATATTTTTATATGTCGTGTATGGCTCTGCAAACTCAAGCAAGCATCACTATTATCGAAAGTAGGTACATAGCATTGACTTGTTGGACAATGGGGACCCATATTGTGGGGATTGTGGTAGATGGAAGATTCTTTGATCCAGGGGATAATCCATTAGAGGCAGTTTGATATAGTTCAAAGAAGGGTGGATTTGAGATAAAAGAACCTGGACCTCTTCCTTGCCACCTGAGGCTTTGAAGTATGCCATTTGTTGTGATGGATTCCTTTTGCAGTTTGGTGAAGACTCTGGACCCCTTCTCAGAGTAATATTCTTAAATGTATAAAACAATAAGGAAATGAATTATATTGCAATACAGTTATCAAAATATTTTAAAACAAGATCTTGAACTCTAGACCAGGAAGAATTCTGGTATAGTGAAAAGAATTCTAGATTTGGAATTGGGAAGGCCAATCCTGGCTTTGCTATTGTACTATTCTCCTCTGTACCCTCAGCTACCCCTCCCCTTTGATTGGAAGGCTGCATACAGGGCTAACTCGTTTCCTTTATAGAGACCTCAGAACTTGCCAGCTAAGCTCTTCATTTTCTATGAGCTTCACTGCTTGGTTTCAGCTTCATGAATATCATGTTCCCTTCTGGATATCCTCTGGAAGCCACTCCACCCCATCCCTTTTAGCTTTCTTTTGTATGTTATCTTCACCCATTAGACTGTAAACTCCTTAAAGGAGGGTAGTATCTTTTTCTTATTTGTGTTTTGCTTAGCAGAGTGCCTGACACCTTGTAGGAATAATGTTTATTGCTATGATTGTGACTACCCATATGACCTTGGGTGAGCCACATAAACTTTTTGGGCTCCAATTTCCTTAGCTATAAAATAAAAGGGTTTTCAGCTATCAAATAGGTAGCAGTAATTAAAACCAGTGAAACCAAGCTCCTTGAAATCAGGGACTGTTATGGTCTTGGTATCCTCAGTGCTTAGTAGAGTGCTTGGCACATTTATAGGTCTTTAATAAATGCTTTTTAACTGACTGACTGAAACTAGTTACTGAGGAGATTGTGCAGATAGGTATATTCATTGATTACTGTTGGAATTACAAACTTGTAACTTTTTGAAGAGCATTTTGGAAGTTTTCAATGGAAATGTTTAAAAAATCATGTCCTTTGACACAGGAATTATCTTGATGAAACTTTTAGCAAGAATAAAAAAAGGGCCTGTGTTCAAGAGATTTTCATAGAAGCATTATATAGAATTGCAAAAAAACTAGGGGAATGGTTAAATAAATTGTGGGGATTGTGGTAGATGGAAGATTCTTTTATCCACATGGATAATTCATTAGAGGCAGCCTGGTATAGTTCAAAGTTATGTTATTTATGGTATGTTAATGGAATGGAATGTTTAAGTGCAACCAGGATAGACAAGTATGAAAAATGCAAATGAGTCCATGAAAAGTTTCAATTAAGTGACAAGGTCAGAAGCCTCTTCACAGGACTGAGAAGTGAATCAAAAAAAAGGAAGGAAGAGAAATGTGAGGAGCCCATTTTCCCCAGAAGTTTGTATGCTAGCTGGAGAATTATTCACATGATGATTTTTTTAAGATTGAGGAGGTATGGTCATTCTGTCTTTTTACTTCTCTGGGCCTTTGTTTCTTCATCTATGAAATGAATTGTCTGGACTGGATGTTCTCTGGGACTCCTTTCATCAATAATTATTTGTGCTTATGTTTCTTTGAATACTGTCTAAGTTGTTTAACTTTTCTGCTTTATATTAGTGCTTTATATTTAGGTCAATGTGTTTTTAAAAAAAAAATTCTCAAAACCAAATATGTATTGGTTTTATTTTTGTGCTGTATATTATGCTTATAAACTATGAAGTTTTAACTAATTTTTACCGATTTTTATTAATTTTTTCTCTCCTTGTCTCCATATGATCCCATACCTCTCATAGATTTGCTATCTCTTCTGGTCTCATCCTCCACAAAAGAGCTATTCTATCCCAGACTACTTTCCTACCTCACTCCCTATACTTGGTATAATTTATTTCTCTTTTAAATGATCTTTTTCATCTTTTAAGATGAAAATAAAATTTAAAAAAAATTTAATTTTTGTATATCTTAATGTCACCTCCGTACTTTTAATTTTAAAGGAAATATATTAATTTCTCCAGTTTAAAAAAGACAATTGTTTTGATTATTTAGTACTGTTTTGATTATCCTTTTCCTTTTTACTATGACAGTTGATGTTGTAATATACTTTCACTGACTAGATCTAGTAGTTCTTTTAATATTATCAGTTTTAGTATTTTAAATATACATATATTTTATTGTAGATTCTGTCACTGATGAAGATCTAGAAAAGTCTGGAAAACAGCAAGAGAAGCTGAAGATTAAATAGGGATAGTAAGGGAAACAGTAGGGAAAGGGATGAGTTAGTAAGTAAGACTATTTGATTGTGAGGGACGTGGTTTGGGTTGGAATGAGGGATAATAGTAGGGAAAGGGCTTAGGGAAACAATTTTAGTTGGTAGGGCTAAATTAAGAGTTATTAGCACAATTTAAAAACAGTTTTTATTTCCTATTTACTTAGAAAATATATTATTTAAAACTAACCCAGAGTCAATGGCCTTAAACGAAGATAATACTAATTTAGAAAATTATATAATAGACTAACCATTGGGTATAGATTTTCTAAGCCAGATTTGTGTCTTATTCCAAAATTTCATAAAAGGCATGGAGACTTATCTAAACTTGCCTTTAGATGTACTGGATGTCAGTTAGTATTCTACAGTATTAAGGAATTTAGAAAACATCAGTAAGGAAACACAGCTACATGCTACAAATTAAAACCAGCAATGGAGTCTGTGATTCCAAATATACCTGTATCCATTGATGGGGTATGTTTAGATAAAAGATCTCATATACCCTCTTCAATGATAATAAGGCAAATTTCATACTTTTTCATGCCTACAGAGTGGCAGATAGCTTCAAAAAGTCAGCAGCTAAGACACAACAGGCTGTTATCAGAATAAGCAAAATTTTCCAGCACAGGTAGAAGGAGCTAAGGTATACAGAAGCAGCTAAAAAGGAAGTTAGTAGTCTAGGACCAAAACATGGTAAGAGTAATGATTTTATAGTTGAACTGAAATAATTGAAAATGAAGCACTGAAGAAAGAAACTAATGGCTACACTTTACATTTATTTTTTAAAATAATATTTTATTCCTCCCCAATTACGTGTAAAAACAATTTTTGACATTTTTTTAAGTTGAGTTCCAAATTCTATTTTTCCCTCTGCTCTCCCCCCTGAGATGGTAAGCAGTCTGATATAGGTTATACATGTGCAATCATTTCCATATTAGTCATTTTGTATAAGAAGGTTCAAACAAAGACAAACAAAAAAAAGACAAAAAGAAAAAGAAAGAATGTGTACTTCATTCTGTATTCAGACAATATCAATTCTTTCTCCAGAGACAGATAGCATTTTTCATCATGAGTACTTTTGGATTGTCTTGGTTCGTTGTATTTCTGAGAGTAGCTAAGTCATTCACAGTTCTTTATTGTGTAGTATTGCTGTTAGTGTGTACAATATTCTCCTGGTTCTGCTCACTTCACTTTGTATCAGTTCATATTAAGTCTTTCCAGGTTTTTCTGAAATCATCCTGCTTGTCATTTCTTATAGCACAATAATATTCCATTACAATCATACACCACAACTTGTTCAGTCATTGCCCAATTGATGGGCATCCTGTCAATTTCTAATTCTTAGCCACCACAAAAAAAAAACTGCTATGAATGTTTTTGTGTGGGGTACAGAGACCCTAACCCATATTGACTACTCGGAAACCTCAAAGTGAGGATAGGAAGTTTATTAGAATCTCGCAGGAAGTGGGCGGTCCAGTCGCTGGAACAATGCCCAGGAGAGGAGGCTGCTGTACAGAAGCTAAAGCTGGGTTAAATAAGAAAAGGGTTACAAACATTAACATAAATTATTACTAATGAGGCTCTAATCTTGTTGGATAATATATGTAATACATGAAGTTCATTACGCAGGCACAGTAACAATCTTAGAATACTGAACCCCCTTCAGTCTTACCCTAGACACATTCTTATCAGGACTTGAGTGCCCCAAGGCTACTGTCTGTTCCTCAATTGGTCAGATCCACCTGTTGCTGCCAGCTCCCTTCCATTCTTCATTATTTTTAGTATTATCTAGGAGTTTTAGTCTGAGAACCAGGGACTGAGCTTCTTTCCCAAGGTTACTGCCTATTCCTCCTTATCAGCAGTCTTGTTCAGCAATTCTTGCAGTTCTATAGAAACTTAACTCTTCTATGGTAAGCTGGGTTAAAAGGGCTTACTAGAATAGAGCAACTATATAGAAAGATTTCTAAAGTTTCAAAGTCACATAATTTCTAGAAAAATGGAAACTTAAGCCTAAGTCCTAAGGACTGACTTACTTTACAGATAGTCTCTGAGAAACCACACTTTTACCTGTCCCATACATTTTTGTACAAATAGGTTCCCCCTTCCTTTTTTTTTTAACTCTCTTTGAGATACAAACCTAGCAGTGGTACTGTGGAGCAAAGGGTATGCACAGTTTGATTGTCCTTTGGGCATACTTCCAAATTTGCTCTCCAGAATGGTTGGATCAGTTCACAGCTCCACCAGCAGTGCATGGTGTCTAGCCCTAGCTTTCCCACATACCTTCCAAGATTTATCATTTCCCTTTTTTTATATTAATGGCTGTACTTTATATTATAAAGCCCCATCTAGTAATTCCATTAGTCCATAATAAACTGAATTCCAATAGGAGTGGATTTAAACATTTAACATTTGTAAAGGGAACCAGACTTTCAGACCATCTAAAGGGTAGTGCAGAGGGGTTTTAAATGTAATTATGGTTGAATCATTGTTAAATCTAATAGTCTAAATCATGTAGAAGAAGCTGTCCAGGAGATGTCAGTAAAACCTCTCCAGTATGCCAGATTAACACATTTAACCTTGCATGAATACTTTGAAAATATGTCTAGATCCAGCCCCACCCTTCCTACAGTCATATATATCTTGAAATCAAATTACAACACCCTTGATGTCTTGGGTAACCCATTCTGTGATCCATTTACTTCAATCACATTATGGGATTGTTGAAATACTGTAATAGTACAACTCTTGAATCAGATAGCATTAAATATTAGATTTGGAAGGAGATTGAGCCAGAGGGAAATATTTTACCACTGTTTTTAAAGTATCACATAAATAGGGGCGGCTCGGTGGTTCAGTGAACAGAGAACTGGCCCTGGAGTCAGGAGGACCTGAGTTCAAATCCAGCCTCAGACATTTAACATGAAACTAGCTGTGTGACCTTGGGCAAGTCACTTGACCCCGATCGCCCTACCTTACCCCTTCCAAAAAAAAAAAAATATATATATATATATATATATATATATCACAAATATAACTGTGTCCCAAAGGAGTGGCCATTATTAATAATTATTTTAAACTATAAAAAAGATAAAAGGAATTGACCCTCCAACTGTAGATGTATATCCTGGGTAACACCATGGGTAAGGTTTATGCCTCCATCTTGTCTAAAGGACTCATCAATTTCAGTATGAGAAGTAGGAATCAGTAGGAAACAAAAGGACTTCATGCCTACTGACAGCAACAGTGAACATAATTTCTTATTGCACTCTGTCCTGCATGAAGCCACACATAAAGGGAAAATGTCTGTGGTGGCCTGACTGGATAATGTAAGTAAGATTGCTGTACCATATGACCAGGGACCAAATGTGTGTCTGTATTGATTGATGACTGGGAGAAGAGGATGCTCTCTATACAATTTGAAATATAAAATTAAGGGACCGCAGTAATATCTGAGGAAAATACCTATTCTTACCTTGCAGTCACCATTGGGGTTCTATGACACAAATTCTGCCAAGGATGTAGTAAAGGATGACTACAGACTTAGACCTCATGGATAAGTTTAAATTGGCTCATTGGTAGAAAACTGTTATCTTGCCCCACATCTGTTTCCACCTTTAGAACTATCTGGTCCTCAAGAATGCCCTCAAACTTTTGAACAGAACGTTTTTTTAAAAAAATGCCAAGACATTACTACATTTTCCCCAAAGAGCCCATTATTGAGCTTCCATATCTCCCATATAAAATGGGGTGGATGAACCTACTATTGCTAGTTGTAGCAGCAGGTATCAGTCAGGTGACTCATGGGATGAAGCTTCTGGCATCAACTTATCTGAGTTGACTGTTCCACTATTCTCTTAGTTAGTGAGGAACAGAATCAAGCATGACCCTCAACCAGGAGACCTGACTATTTATTTAAATGGCTTGATGGAAGAAGAATTTCAAAATGAGAGCACAGTAGCATTTAGCATCTGGTCTTGGCTGTAGAAATGATTATCACCTAAAATTCAGTTGAGTGGAGAGCAAATACCAGTTGTTCTTGTTCTGTGGCTGACTGACAATCTGTTGGCCCTGAAACAGTGGAGAGAAACTTGAAATAAATACTGAGACACTATTTTAGACAGTAGTTATTCAGCAAACCTGATTAGGGTAAAGCATATTTAGTTATCTTGATCACTATAACATAAAAAATTTTTTGAAAGAAGGATCCTTTACCCGATTCACAGACTAGTGATTCATTCACAGAGCCAAACTGGTCTGTGTCTTATTGAATGGAACTAGGAGATTTGGCTTTGTAGATAAGCAGTGTTATTTATGTGGGGCATCAAATGAAACACTCCTACATGTCCTCTGCCTCTGTTCTTCTCACCTGACTGGGTCTGTTATGTGATGGAGCAGTGCTTTTTTTAAACAGATTTAGTTAATACTCTTAAAGTGCCAGGAAAAACAAACAAATTGAGATTTGGGTAAATTTAACCCTTCTAGGACTGAGAGAGGCCTTAAGAAACTGGATTTCGTAATCTTGGACAATTTTCTGTATTCACACCATCATGGATGGCATCATACTCTTTGAAAAAAAGATATTCTGCCTTTCAGTCATCCAGAGCCAGCAAAATTAAGAAATATCAGATAGTTTGCCAGCCTCTGACCTAGGAAAGCTACAGGGTATACTCCAGCATATTGATAGGGCCTTAGGAGTATGAGATCTATATTATGTTCTCCAAATTAAAGATCAGTATGAGGTATGCTAGAATGATGAAGAAGCTGATGATATGGAACTCTTATCCGATGGAACAGGGATATATATACATAGAACATATATTAACCAGAGTTAGGCAGTATGCAGAATGAACTCTTGAGATGAATATAGTGAGAAGAGACTGCGTTTACTTATTAATTTATGCCCAATATTCTATCAATTTCCCTTGTGATCTATTTAGTGATTAATATTCATCTCTTTGGATTTTATGTTGCATTCTTACTGTTACAAAGTTTTTGATTGTAAAAATGTAGCATATGATTGAAATGCCTCTAGACCTGTTAATTTACAAATTAGTATTTTAAACCATAATAATTGACTTTTTGTTATTTTATAGACGAGGAAACTAGAGCTCTAGGAATTGAAATGATTTGATCAGGATCATAGAGTTAAGAAGTATTAAGTTATGATTTGAACTCAAGTCTCTTGAGATAAAATCTTGTGATTTTTTCATTATAGTCTGCCCTCTCTCCACAGTCTTAAATGTCAGTATTACTGGATAACAGGAGTCTTTACATCTATGACATCTAGTACCTAATAGACCCTTACTAAATAAATGTATAAATTTAATCTCTAGAGAGCAGGATATCTTTTTAGCTATGCAGGGTTTAAAGAGATTGTTCCAAAGTCATGATATATATAGCATTGTGTATTACAGCCTTCCCCTGTAAGGAAGAAAAGCTCCTAAAGCTATTGTGTCCTAGTAGCTGTGATGTCTTGTAACGTCTGTGGATTCAGGGTGAGTCATTGAATGTAATATGGCTTCCCAGGAAGGAATCTACAGTGCTACCAGTAGTGCATCTGTACGGGTGCAGAGTGCTTGCTGAGAGGGAACAAATCAATACAACAAAGCCTCTTTTCCAGTTGCAAGTTAAATGCTATAGAGGAGTGCTTATGGCAGCACTGTAAGGAGAGGCAGTGGGATGTAATGGAAACGGTGCTAGATTTTGAGTCAAGATACATGGGTCCAGATCACAGGTATACTCCTTATGATATCATGGGATTTCAGTTTCCTCATCTATAAAAAAGAAATGATTGAATTAGAGTACCAAAACTTGTATCTCAAAATCCCATTGTCTGTAAAACCCTAGTATGATTATAATCCTATTAGGAAACCTGGTTCCTGTTCCCTGTACTATTGTTGGTTTTGTGATGGGACGGCAGGAAAATAATTTCAATTCTTCATAGTGTTACATCTGCTCATTCCTCTTCTACCCTTTCTCACAATGATTTTGTTAGGATTAGTGCTAGCTAATATATGTAAGTGCTTTTGTTTCATAGGCTAAATGGCTTATGATAAATCTCTACTGGAAAAAATAGAGGTTTTTATAATGTTCTTTGTTTTCTTTAGGGAGGATGGACAGCTCTTATGTGGGCATGTTATAAAGGTCGTACAGAAGTAGTAGACTTGCTCCTTTCAAAAGGTGCCAATCCAAATGTCACTGGACTGGTAAGTTTTCTTTAATAATCATTCATAAAAGTAAATAGTTATATTTCTAGAGTTTATTTTTTCTATTACATAAAAATAAATGTTGATGAAATAGTTGTTCCATTTAAGAAAATTTCCTCACAGTTGCTGGATAGATAGAATACTAAAAATTATCGTGAGCAGTAAGAAAACTACTGAAAATTTATTTTTTCCAATTATTTACCCTTGATTATTTTTTAGCAGTTATTGTAAGGCACGTGTTATTTGTAAGAAATCATAAAAGTAAAATGCTGATATTTTAAATATTAAGTGATCTCACCAGTCATGGTAGCATATACTTATGATCCCTGGTACTAAGAATGCTGAGTCTAATAGATTGCTTGAATTTAGGAATTCTGAGCTGCAGTTGGGCTAAAACCTATTGTGTGTTCACACTAAATCTGGCACCAATATGATGATCCTCCTAGGAGCAGGTGACCACCAGACTGCCTTAGGTGGAACAAACCAGCCCAGGATAGAAACAAAGCAGGAAAGGCTTCTGTGCTGATGAGTTGTGGGATTGGACCCATGACTAGCCTAGGTGAGATAGGAAGACCCAGTCTGAAAAAAAAAAAAGTAATTTTTGGAGTTTAATTTTTAATTTCCTTTAATTATAATGAGAGGCAAATTCTGTCTTCTTAAGCATTTAGAAATATTCATAAATTCTATATGCCATGTCAGATTTCAGTGGAATTTAGTACTTCTGTGCTACGAATGTTTAGTTATTTGAAAGACTGATAAAGAAAGTTTTTATATTCTTATGTCTTATACCCGCTGAACAAGTTACTCAAATGAAATGTATTTGGTATGTAAAATTCTTCAAGGCTGATTGTGTCCTTTATTGATTTTATTAATAATTCAGACTATTTCTTAGTATAGAGAAGTGTGTTTGTAGGGGATATGCAATATATAGATTTAACTTTTGCTTTTTTGACATTTATTTTGAGCATTTTTGATAACTTCTTACTAATTATATAAATATTTGCTAAATATAAATGTAAGACCATTAATATACTAAATATATAACCATAAAAGATGACTCCTTATGTCTAAGATTTTCTTTATGTTTTCAATATTTCAGCAATACAATGTATATCCAATCATTTGGGCTGCTGGGCGAGGCCATGCAGATATTGTATATCTGTTACTGAAAAATGGAGCTAAAGTCAATTGTACTGATAAGGTAGGTTTATTTAAAGGTTTCTCCTGATCAGCTTAGAATTGATATTATCTGGGGCAGCTAGGTGGCTCTGAGAGTAAAGCCCCAGCCCTGGGAGTCAGGAGGACCCTGACCCGAGTTTGGTTCCAGCCTCAGACACTTAACACCCACACGCACACACAGCCACACCCACACGCACACACAGCTACTCCCACACACCCACCCCCCCCCCCCCACCCCCCCCCCACACTCTAGCCCTGTAACCTTGGCCAAGTTACTTAACCCCAATTGCCCCCCAAAAGGCCAAAAAAAAAAAAAAGAATTTATATTATCCCCGTCTTGGTATATCCAAGAACTGGGAGGATACCCTATGAAGGAACAGGCTTTGATGGAGGAACTTCGTTCCTAATGCTAATGAGCTACTGGTTGACAGCTCTGGTTGAGGGAGAAGTCACTTAAAAAAATAGAACATAATGCCACCTTACAGAGCATCGTGATTGTAAAAATGTGGTCTGCTGTAAAATATTACTTGCAAAAGATTGTTTTTTCAAAGTATTAAAAAGAGGCACATGTTGGTAGCTATTAATACTCTTTATTACCTTTAGATAATAATACTCTGAAATTTTTTTCAGGCTTTTAGTAAACTTTCTCTCTCAGACACCTAGATTATCAGTCCTCAATGCCCTCAAAACTGTCATCTCCAGCATGAACCTCTTTCATCTATATATACTTGTTCTAGTCAAAGTGTTCTATCTTTGTTTTTTTCAGCACTATTTCTGCTTCAAGGCAAAATGTGGTGTTTCTACTCTGCTTGAGAAAAGATATCATTGTATACTTTTCAAAAATTTCTTTTCCATTCATTATCTCTTTGTTAACTTTCCTTAGGTTCATTATTCTTTATAAGGTTCAGTTAATTTTAGGCCTTAATCTTCTAGGTACTACTGTTATAAGGGCTTCCTAGTTTTTTGTATTCAGTATGTACTCTCTTGACTTTTGAAGACTTCATTAGGTAGAGTGCTTCTCTGGTAGCCAAACCTGTATCTGTTTAGTTAATTCCCCCTTTTATTTTTCATTGGGCCCATTTGTAATTGTATTTTTAGAATCTTGTTCTTGTGAGCTTCTGATTCTTTTTGCTTAAGCATCCCTTTTAGAATGTTGGGCTGTGGGACTGATTATGCCTATCTTTTCTCTGAGCTTCTTGAACATATTTGAGCAACAGTAAGTGGACTAGTTGGGCTGTATGCAAAGTTTCTGTAAAAGAATATGGGAAAGTAAGATTGAAGAAGTAGCTGGTGATCAGGTTGTAGAAGATTTTGAATACTAGTTAAGGAATTTGAACTTTACTCTTTGGATGGTGGGGGATTAATGATGAAATATTTTTAGAAAATTAATCTGGTAGTTGGTCATATAGTGATTGGAAAGTGGTAGAAAAATGGAGGTTGAAGTTAACAGTTTAGGAAGCTGTTGTAATAGACCAGTTATGAGATGATGTGCTCAGGACTAGGAATATGAGATTTAGAGGCAGCAAGACTCATAGAGATAATTTAGTCCAGCCAATTCTACAGATGAAAAAGCTAAGACTCAAGGCAGGTAGAGGATTTCCTCAGGGTCCTATCAAGTCTGAAAAGAGGATAAGTTTCAGAGTCAGGTTTCCAGTGTTGCTTTTCTGACACCAGAGCCAGTGTCGTTATCCCCCACAGGTGGTGGCACAGTTATTCCACTAGAGTGGTGGCAGTAGAAACAAAAAGAAGGAAATCAGATTAGAATTGCATGGCCTCCTTGATTGATTGCATGAGAGAGTGAAGATTCAAGGATAATTCTGAGGTTTTGAGCTTGAGTGACTGAGAGAATTATGTCATTAAAAGTCCTAGGAGTCTGGGGTAAGAGCTCACTATTTGACAAAAAATTCTGGGAAAACTGAAAAATAGTATAGCAGCAACTGGGCATAGATCAACATCTTACACCATATACCATACCAAAATATAGTCTAAATGGATTCATGATTTAGATATAAAGGCTGATACTGCAAGCAGTTTGGGAGAACAGGAATAGTTTACTTGCCAGATTTATGGAGAAGGGAAGAATTTATGACCAAACAAGAGATAGAGGGCATTAAGAAATGCAAAATGCATAATTTTGATTACCTTGAATTGAAAAGTTTTGTACAAACAAAGCCAATATAACTAAGATTAGGAGGGAAGCAGAAAATTGGGAAAGAATTTTTACAATCAATGGCTCTGATAAAGGCCTCATTTCTAAAACATACAGAGAACTGAGTCAGATTCATAAGAATACAAATCATTTCTCAGTTGATAAATGGTCAAAAGATATGAACAGGCAGTTTTCAGAGGAAAAAAATAAAGATATCTATAAGCATATGAAAAAATGCTCTAAATCACTATTGATTAGAGAAATGCAAATCAAACAATTCTTAGGTACCACATCTCACCGGGGAGACTGGCTAACATGACAAAATAGGAAAATGAAATATGCTGGAGAAGATATGGGAAAATTGGAACACTAATGCATTGCTGGTGGAGTTGTGAACTGATCCAGCCATTCTGGCACAATTTGGAATTGTGCCCAAAGGGCTATAAAAATGTTCATACCCTTTGACCCATCAATACCACTTTTAAGGCTATATCCCAAAGAGATCATACAAGTGGGAGGAAGACTTGTATGTACAAAAATATTTATAGCAGCTCTTTTTGTGGTGACAAAGAATTAGAAATCAAGGGAATGCCCATCAGTGGGGAATGGCTAAACAAGTTGTGGTATATGAATGTAATGGAATACTATTGTGCTGTATAAGAAATGAGGAGCAGATGGGCTTCATAATACCCTGGAGAGATTTATATAAACTGATGCTGGGTGAGGAGAGCAGAACCAGGAGAAATTTGTACACTATTACAGACACATCGTATGTGTGATGACTGACTTTGATAAACTGGGCTGATCTCAGCAATGCAAGATTATAAGATAACTCCAGAGGACTCATGATGGAGAGGCTATCCAAATCCAGAGAAAGAATTATGGAGTCTGAATGTAGATGGAAGCAAACTACTTGTTTTTCTCTTTCTTTTGTTTCGTTCCTTCTTTCTCGTTGCTTATTCCATTGTTTATAATTCTTCTTTACAACTTGACTAATGTTTAATGTGAAGGTATATGCAGAACCTATATTGGATTGCATGCCACGATGGGGGGAGGGGGACAGAAAATTTGAAACTCAAAAACTTGTGGAACTGGATGTTGTAAACTAATAGGAAATAAATTTTAAAAATATATCTATATATAAAAGTCCTAGGAGACATCTGAAGGGGGTGCTGGTTTTGAGAAAAAGTTAATAAATTACACATTAGGCTTGAGGTGATGGTAGGATATTTTTATGGAGATATATAGTGGCCAGTCTAATTTACAGCATCAAAATGATTAAAGTTGGAGATATAGCTTTTGGAGTCACATAGAATTGATAGTTTGACCTATTAAGGGGCACCCTTGACTTGTCTTATTGAGTTGTCATATTTTCTAGAAATACAAGACACAGAGTATACAGGAGGCCCTGAACATGTCAAGGGCAAAGCCACCCCTGTCCTTCCTACCCCCTTGCCCTCAACTGACATAATTTGGTGTTTGTACCCCTATCTGGATTACTTGTATGTCCTTGAGAGTCAAACCAGCTACAGAGAGAGGCACCAGTCAGTCTGCTCCAGACTGAGAAGTTGTGCAGCTGGAACCCTTGTAGATAAGCTCTCCTATCCTTGTGGTTTAGCAGGGAAGGGAAAAGAATGGTGCTTTTACCATTGCCTTTTCAAGAGGGGACTAATCCTTTCCCCATCCCTACTACTCTCTTCCTCTTCCCATACCATTCCCTTTTAGGAGGGAGATTACTGTCTCTCCTCTTACATTTGTTGCAGTTTCATAATATGCAGGCTTCTGTTTGGATTGTGAACTCCTTGCACCTGGAATTCCATATACATGTTCATTTCTCTTGTAATAATCCAGTTGCAACACATGTCTTGTGGACTGGTGCTATTTTTTTTTCCTGGTTACCAGATCCATGTAATTTCTTTCTAATTGTGTGCTGTTAATACCCGTGACCTAGGGCAAGTCACTGAACCTCTTCTGGATCAATTTTCTCATTGTGAAATGAAGGGATTAGTTTAGGTGATCTAAGATCTCAAGCAGTTCTAAATCTTTGATTCTACAATTCTGTGAAGGGAAGCAAAGGTCACTGGAGAATGGTAGTAGTGTGAAGGGTAGGTTTTTTCTTTTAGGATGAGGAAACTTAAGCATATTTATATTCAGAAGAGAAAGAATCAGTACAACTAGGCAGATTAAAGGGGTAACAAAAAATGGTTTAGTTAATGGAGCAAGCCATAAAGGAATCAGGAGAGGATGAGGATCAAGAACATAGTAAAGTAGGAGTTAGCTTTAATAAGGAGGTCACTTTTATACTCTGAGACAGGAGGCAGAGGAAAAGAATTTAATTAAAAAATGGAAATATTGAGGTTTTGGTAAATGGATTTAGATGGAAGAATGAAGGATCTTGTACTACACAGCCCCGATCCTCCTAAAAGAGCAGGAGACAAGTTTTTCTGCTGAGAGTGAGGAAGACAGAGGTGGGGTTGGAGGCTTGAGGAATGTGAAAAAATTTGGAATTACAGTGGAGAAGAAGGGAGTTCATAAAGAATGAACAAAAGATTTACCAAATAATAATAAAGGCCTAATCAAAGCATGAATTTGTATGATTAAAGTGATGAAGTTCTAAGATTGACATAACTAGTATAGTTACATAAATCATTTCAAAGTATGATTTTAATCAAATTGAATGTGAATATTTTCTGACATATACTTAATAGATAATATATGTTAATTATTTAAAATTTTTCTTACAGTATGGAACAACACCCTTAGTTTGGGCTGCACGTAAGGGCCATTTGGAATGTGTTAAATACCTGCTGCATATGGGAGCAGACGTTGATCAAGAAGGAGCTGTAAGTTTGAGCGTGTGTGTGTGTGTGTGTGTGTGTGTGTGCGCATTAAAACTGGAAGAGCCATAAGATGTCATATTTTTATTTATCCAAGGAGAAAGATGATTAAATTTTAGGCAGTGAAAATAAATATCTCTGTGCATATATATGTGAAGTTGTTTTCCACATTTTGATAGAATTAATATGGAAAAAATTTTCTTTTAAAGTAGTCACATAGTAGATAATTTACATATTGTGTTTTAAATTTTTGCATTAAGGAATTTAATGTTAACATAAATATTTTTGTGGGCTAAAGTTAATTTTAGTAAATGGCAAAACTTACAATTTCTAAGTAAAGCAGAAAAACCATTTTTTTTTCAAATTCATAGTTTTAAAGATTATTTTGTATACTTTATTAAAAAGACTTTCTTAAACATTTTAAAATGAATCTTATTTTTGTATTTGGTAGCATATAGCTTATATTGCCTTTTGAGCAAACAGATTAAAACTGGCATGGAGTCAAAGTTGAAGCTTTATACATTGTTAAGCATATCAACATATCTTTTGATCATCCATTAGTGACAGATATTATGCTACATAATACTTTGAGATATTGAAGAAGAACCTAAGGTTATTTTCCCTTGAAGAGTTTTAATTGGGGCATATACTTCATGAACAGTATAAAACAGCACATGATGAAATGCTAAAAATGTGTTATGGGTAAGGTGTAGGTATAGTATTATAGGAATTTACAGGAGAGATTACCACTATTTTTTATTACTACAAGAGTATAATAAGGATAATTAACTGCCTGATTCTTTGATCCAGCGTTAGTTTCTTGAGGGCCAGCTTTATATCTACCCCTAATTAGGATAAAATTTTCTGAGAACTAGAACATGATTTTAGGTAATTGGCATTAACCACCAGTTTACATAAGCCTTTGTATACTTAATTCAGTAAACATTTATCAGATACTTAGTTTTTAAATGTTACTCTGTTGGTATCTGACAATACATAGTTGGATATGATAGACTTTGTTGGGTCAATAAATGGTTATTTTACATAACTATTGCTAATATTCTATAGTTATTAACTGCTGAAGTACAAGTCAGAAGACAGCATGATTTTTTAAACTGAAGAACATTATGGACATTATGGAATTTGTTGAATCAATTCATATTATATTAATTGGTTCTTGAGACTTAAGATCTGGATAATTAAATTAACAACTCAATTTTATGTACGGTACCAGTTTAGAAATTTCTTTCTACACAACTCTGAGAGGTAGAATCCAAAGAATCATAGGATTCAGACCTGAATTCAGATTTAACCTTGAGAGACCGAATGACTTTTCTTCAGGTCATGGTCCAGAGAGATCACAAATCCTCATATGGAAATTGTTTTAATTTGAGAGAGAGAAATTAAAAATCCCTAGAGAATGTATTATTACCTATTTTTTTAAAGAGTAAAATCTTAAGACAGAGTGAATTCCTTGTAGAAAGATAGGTGTTTGGGAATGACGGTCACTCTTTTAGAGTACAAAATAGTGTATTGTTAAGACCTGAAAGTCCCATTTCAGAAAAAGTCTTGAGAGTTGCTGAGACATATTGGCTAATAAGGTTTTTAAGCTAACATGAAAGATAAAATGTACTATATTTCTTGATACTGGCTTACTCCTGTTACCATATTGATATTCTTACTGTTTTTATAATATGTTTAAAAACATTATGGTAGTAATTTGAAATCAATAACTTATTTTTGATAAAAAATTTATTTAGAGCATATTATCACATCCTGATTTATGTATGTCAGACTTTGATTTCACAAAACAGGTAGTTTTGATTGTCGTTTAAAGCTTGATTATATTATAAGAGAGTAAGTTGCTTTTTATATATTAACTCTTTAAACACATGTGTATGAAGAGGTAATGAACCCAGTAATGAATCTTTAACAACTGAGCATTTTATTTCTTTATCATTAATAGATATATTACATTACCTATATCAGTGAGATAACAAAGCCATTGAAATATCATTAGTATTTCTTTGGTTTCATTTTGATACTAAAGGACTTTTATCAAGTATATCAGATTTGTGAGAATGACAGTCTTAGAAATATAAGTGGTCTTCAGTATGTACTGATCTTTTTTTTTTTTTGTTAAAGAATTCAATGACTGCACTTATTGTGGCAGTAAAGGGTGGCTACACGCAGACAGTAAAGGAAATTTTGAAAAGGAACCCAAATGTGAATTTAACAGATAAAGATGGAAATACAGCTTTGATGATTGCATCAAAGGAGGGACACATTGAAATTGTACAGGATTTACTTGATGCTGGAACATATGTGAATATTCCTGATAGGGTAAGTGATGGGTCATGAAAATTTCCTTCCAAAGAGGAATAGCTACATTAACTAATGAAATTGATTAGAAAATGTCTTATATTCTCATGCTACATATTCTTCAGATGCTGTGTATATATATATATATATATATATATATATATATTTTTTTTTTTTTTTTGCCATTAGTTAACAGATTTCTTTTAATTCACCTAGAATCTATTGTTTCTATTATGTGCTAAGCACTGTATTTGGTGATTGGTATATAAAGACAAAAAAAAGCCAGTCTCTTTGAGGAGCTCACATTCTACTGAGAGAAATAGCATGCATGCAGAAAGTGTGAAATTGTTTGCTTTTTTTGATCTAACATGATTTTTTCAGTATAGGGAACTCTTACGAAGAAATGCCCCCCCCCTTTTTTTTTAAAGTACAGATGAGGAAATTATGGTCTTATAGAGGGACCTGGGTGCACTGAGAGTTTGGGTGACTTTGCCCTGAATCAGAGTGGGTTTGTATATGTCTGAGGTGGATCTTCCTGACTTTAAAGTGAGCTGTCTACCACCATGATACCTCTCTTTAAATGTAGTGTTTATACATATTTTAAAATACACTTTGAAATCAACATCATTAAAAACTATTCAGCTTATGCCAACGTTTTGTGGTCTTGTTATTTGAAAGTCTTTGTGTAATATTAGCATATAATTACCCTTACTTTTCTTGCTTACTTTACATTACCATAGACATCAGCAATTTAATATTTATTGCTCTCAATCTAATAGTTTAGTTTAATTGTCCTAAGTAGGAATACTTAGTAATACATTAAAAGTGTATTTAAAAGACTAACCAGTAAGAGGTTAGAACAAAAGTAACATAAAAACAAAATGTCTCATTTTTTCAAATTTAATAAGTATTATTTTCCACTTCCAGGTCCCTGATGAAAATAGTTGCCTTCAATTCAACCATCAGCTTTATCAATACCTTGTGTTCCACACTTGTAGTTGCATATTTTTTTTTTTAGGGAGGGGAAATTTTGAGTTTTTGTTTTTAAAATGAGGTCTGTATGTCATCATGGAATGCCCAGGTAGGAGGGGGATGTTGCTAAAGGCTCCTGCCCACAGCAAGTACTCCTTTCTCCATTACCTTTGTTACCTTTGAACACTGAAGTAAGTAGAGACACCAAGTCTCCTGCCTTATCATTCTATGTGGGAGAATGGGCCTTCATTCTTGACCCCTCAGGATTTTGGAGGCTTCCTTACCCCTCTAAAATAACCTACTGCTGCTTGTGGTGGAAATATTATCTGTTCCACAGTGTCTCAAACCTCTGTAAATCACTGCATGCTACAGGACCTCATTTGTAGGCATTTTCAACCAAGAGCTTCCTTCCTTGTATGGAGGGACTACTTTCCCCTGTCCTACTTTACCAAACTCTAATGTAATAGTGTGTCACTTTTCTACTAACCATCTCATCCCCAGACTTCAGCTGTAGAATCATGGCCTCAGACACCAAACTAGCCAAAAGTCAAGTGCATATCATTGTTCTAGATATCTTCTGGGTGTGTGTCATCTCCCATGCCTTAAAAGGAAGCAAAGGAACTGTAGTAATTTTTGAGCTCAGATGGCCCTTGGGGACCCAGTCTTTAGGTATTTACTGACCCAGGCACTAGACCTGATATCTTTTCCTAATTTACTTCCTTTTTTTCTGGAATTGGAGAGAGAAGATGCCACCTTTTGACTCTAATGCCAACTTCTTTCAACCAAGGATCTTGATTTGTTACTTGCCCCACTCCACCTTATCCTCTCCAGTTTCCCTGATTTTAATGTCGCTAACTTCTGAGATGAAAACCCTCTTCTGATCACTCCTTGCTTTTTCATCTCCATCCACTCCAGTTTTTTTCCATCTTCAGTCTTTGCCCTCCTCTAACCTTCTCTTCCATTTTGTGTACCCTCTTTAATCCTGGTATCATCCTTTAAAAACTTTCCTTCATCCTAGATTTCTTACTTTCACATTCTTCCTAATTTCTGGCATTGATGGAAATTTGGGTATCTCTGGGAAAAAATATACCTTTGTCTTTCCACTACAGTATGGAACATTCCTTCTTAAACCCCTGCCACACTGGACCAGGAGAAAGAGCAGATACACTTTATGCTCATTGCTGCTTCCAGGCCATGCATTTGCACTGTCATTCAGCAACTTTTCTTATTTTTAAGGTTCACTTCCTTTACATTTGTCAGCTTCCAGATCTTTCTCTTTTCTCAAGGAGTTTCTCAGATACTAGTCTGGTTTATAATTTTCTTCTCTACTCTAAACCTTACCCTCTTTCTTAGGTATTTCAGGATGTACATTATTCATGTTACCTTGAACACCATTCTTATGACTTAGATTATCTCTCTACTTCAACCACCCACAGCAATAGTCAGTCACATTTTAGGTTATACCATAATCTTAGGTTTCATGTATCATCTTGGATTTGAATTTCTTTTCTCTGAACACAATTTATTTTTCTGTTGCCTCCTCACCTTCACTTCTCTTAAACATTCTTACCACACCATCTAAGCCCTCTGCCCTTTCCTCTTCTCCTAGTACATTGCCCTTGATCTGGCCTAACTTTCTTCTTTTCATAGTCTGGATTTTATTGTTGATTATTTCAGTTGACATTATTGCATACCCCAGAATCCCATTCATTTGCCTTTGCTACTCAGAACTCTACCCTGGGCTATCCTTACCATTCTCTTTTCTTTGCTTCTCCTAGCAGTCTAGTAAAACCTACAGATCCCTTTATTTAAATGCTTGAAATAAAATAAATAGGATTACAAAGGAAACTTATTTTATTGAAATAAAGTTATCAAAATATTTTTAAAAGCTCAGGTTCATGGACCCTGGATTAAGAACTCCTGTACTATGATGTTATTGAACATTGCTGGAAAAAGTCATGTAACTCTACTAAGTCCATTATGAAGTTTTATTACCTTATCTCAGATGGGCCTTTATTACTTCATTGCAATCTTAATTTTTTTCCTGCTTGACTCGTTGTCACACACCCCGCAGTGGTTGTGATAAACTTTCTCTTTTTTCCTCAGTCCCCCCATACTTCTCCTACTTTCTCCTTTAAAATAAAGGACCTCTTATATTGAGAAAAAAGTCCAAATGGACATAATCTCTCTCTTTTCTCCTCTTGCAAACCTTAAAACACCTCTACATCATTCCTCATTCTTCATGAAGATGTAGGGGGCCCTTCTTCCCAAAGTTAATCCTTCTTGTGCCTTTGGTATTACTCTCTCTTATCTCTTTTGGCTATTCTATTGCTTTAATCTTAATTTTTTCCTTATTTACTGATTCTTTCCTTGTGGCTTGGTATTGGGGATGGTACACTGTAGTCAGGAAGACTTGTGTTTGAATTCCAACTCAGAGACATTTAATCTCTCTGATCCTCAATTTCGCATCTGTTAAAAGAAAAAAGTGGGGGGGAGGAGAATAATAGTAGCACTTCTACATAGGGTCATAATAAGAAGCATATGAAATAATGTATGTAATGTACTTTGTAAACCTTAAAAACTATACACATATTATTGTGTTATGACACCATGCATATACCTCTTCTAAACTTTAAAAAATGTTCTACCTTGCTTCAAGCCTATAATAATTCTATTTTTACAATTAGAATGCTAGAAAAAAAGTCATCAGCAGTTATTGCTTCCATTTCTTCACTTCTGTTTACTTTTCTACCTCTATGTTCTAGTTTCTAACCCTCCTTCTGAATTGAAACTTCTCTCAAGGATTGCCTGTGATAGCTTAGTAGCTTAATGTATGTTTCTCCCCTCCTGCCCTCCCCCACCTCTCATTCTATTTAACCTCTTCAATTTGGCTACTCTATAATAAAATTAAGATTAAGATCCCCTAGACCAAGAGTAGGGAACCTGTGGCGTTGAGGTCACATGTGGCCTTCTAGGTCCTTGGGTAAGGCCTTTTGACTAAGCCCAAGTTTTACAGAACAAATCCTTTTATTAAGGGGATTTGTTCTGTGAAGTTTGGATTCAGTCAAAGGGCTGTACTTGAGGACCTAGGGAGCCACATGAGGCCTGGAAGCAACAGGTTCCCCACCCCTGCCCTCAACCATTGTAATAGCCTCCCTGCTGCCATTCCTCACTTTCTCCAATCTATTTCCCATACAGCTTCCAAGTTAATATTCTTAAATCACAGGTCTCACTATGGTACTATAAAAATCTTCAGTTACATTCTTTTGCCCCTAGCTACATAGGAGTCTGTAAACTTGTTTTAAAAAATGTTTTTATAATATTTCAGTATAATTGTGGTTTTTTGGTAATGCTATATATTTTAATCTTATGCATTTAAAAACATCTGAGGAGTCTATAGATTTTACTATATTGCTAAAAAGGGTCCATGACACAAAAAAAGTTAAAAAAAAAAAAAACCCCAAACCAAAACCCTTTTTCTAGGATAAAATAGTGTGTAAATTTTCTTAGCCTGGAATTTAAAGCTCTGTAACAGCTCATCTGTAACTCCTGTTCTCAGGAATCTGGGATACTTGGTAGGTTAAATATCTTGCCCTTGATCACTTAACTAATATATGTCAGAGGAAGGACTTGAACCTTGGTCTTCCTGACTACAAGACCAGGTTGCTATCTGTTATGCCATGTTGTCCTTCTGTGCCCTGAGAAACTAGATAACCAAGCTCGTTAGAGTCGAGTATCAGATAAGAATAAATAGATTTTGTGTAGACAATTTAAATTTTTTTTTCCTTTTTGGAGGGTAATTGGGGTTAAGTGACTTGCCCAAAGTCACATGGCTAGTTTTTGTGCTAAGGTCTGAGGCTAGATTTGAACTCAGGTCCTCTTGATTCCAGGGCCAGTGTTCTATTTACTGCGCCACCTAGCTGCCCCTTGTGTAGATAATTTAATAAGCAATCTTGTGAATAAGGTTTATGCACCTTAGCATGTGGACTTTGTGATACCTTTTGGCTTCTCAGATGTTTGTTTGCTTTGTCTCCTGGTTCTTAACGGTTCTGGATGGTTGAAGTTGTTATATTGAGACCTAGATAGGTAATGTATCATTTTGATTTTAGTACGAATGAGCTTATGAGGAGCTTATCATAAGGAAGTTTTTGTCTCTCTTCTCTTCTAAGTATTACAAACATATTGTTATAAAGACTTAAGGCCAGCTGAATCTTTCAGCCAGGTCTTATTTGGCTTTAAAATGTTTATTCCCATAATTCCAGATCTGCATGGGATCTCAGTGAACAGTTCTTTCAGCATTGACATTGCCCTGAAATCATTGCAATCTAAGTTCATACAGAGCTCATTTATGTCAGAAAATTAATTTACTAATTTTTCAGTATGGGGTTTTTCTGATATAAAACCCAAATATTTATTTCTCTTCAGAGTATTCTCTTCTTAGTACCAGAATAGTTAGGAGCACCAAGTTCATGATCAGAAATTACATTTTGAAAATAGTTATAGGAGCAAAGGGAGTCATATAATCATATATGAATCATATAACCATATAACTGTATATGACCATATGATCATATAACCATATAAGGAGTATTTTCATGAGCCTTTTCATTGACCTTCTAAAAAGTTACCCTTCTTATACTGTGTCATCATAGGCGGAGGGTAAGGGAGAAAGCATTACCCTTTGAATGGGCTTGGGACATGCCGACACGGTATTACTGTCTTCCTTTTTCTAGATTTTACAGTGGCCATTACATTACCTTTCTTTTTGTACTTATTGTTGAATCATTATTCCAATATATATGTCATGCTATGATTTACAAATTTTTGTTGTGTGTGTTGGCAACTGTATCGATAATGATAGTTTGTCTTTCCCTAATGTTGTACTTTGAGGCTTCATTGTTGCCTAAGCATTTACTCTAGTTTTAAAATCTGTACCAGCAAGATACAAACTTTAGCATGTTCTTCCAAAGTGAAAAAACTTGGAATGGGTGTCATTTTAGAACTAGCCTTGTTAAGTTTAGAGAGGCTTACAAGAAGGTTATCCACCAAGTGGTAAACTTTTAATTACAGTAGGTCACAAAGCTGTCTCCTAAGACATGGAGGAATTGCAGTCTATGTTGGCAGAGGTAGTACCTGGAACCAAAAACTTATAAATCTTTTGGAGTACTAAATATATATGCTTTGCTCCAAATCAGATTTTTAAGAAAATACTATGTTTTATTAAATTTAAAATCTAAGTTTATCCTTTCTTATCATCAATTAATTGTTTTTCAGAGTGGGGATACTGTGCTAATTGGTGCTGTCAGGGGTAGTCATGTTGAAATTGTTCGAGCCCTCCTACACAAATATGCTGACATAGATATTAGAGGACATGTAAGTACAACTACATCATTTTTAGTTGGAATATAAATGAGATGTCTTAGCAAACATCTACTATCTTAAAAACCAAAAACTTTAACTTGTAAAACCTAGCAGGTTTTGTATGCTTCTGTTATTCCAAAATTCCTTTGGAAAAAATCCTGTGAATAAGGGATAGGAGTAAACTGGACTTGTAATCTCATTGAGATAGGGAATTCCCAACTGAAGGAGTATTCTTTGCTGGTGCAAAGGAGCTTGCTTTTATTTTTAGATTCTCCCTATCCGCTAACTCCTTTTCTGTTACCAGCAAGCATGCTCATATATCCCCTGTTCTTAGAAAACCTTTATTTAACTCTTCTAAACTCTCAAGCTTTTGTTTTCTTTTCCCTGCTGAATTCCCAGAGTATCCAACGCTAGTTCCCTCCGTTTCTTATGACTCCTTATTAATTCTGACCCTCTACAGTCAAGCTTGTGAAGTCACCAGTGTGATGCAACCACTCTCTCTAAGGTGACCAGAAACCTCTTAATCCAGCTAGTCAACAAGCATCTATGAAAAGTTTACTATGAACTTTTTTATTATTCTTTATTATAATTTTTATTATTATTGTGCCAAGGAATGAGGATACAAAGAAAGGTAATAAACCCCGACCTCGTCCCCACCCTGAAGGAACGCACAGTTGGATGGGGGAGATAATGTGGAAGACACAAGGTAATTACGGAGCAGGCGGGGCAGCCTTAGAGAGGAGAGCTGGAGCGACCAGGAAAGGCCTCTTACAGGAGGTGGCGTTTGAACCAAGCTTCGAAGGAAGCCAGGCAAAATTAAGTGGTGGAGATGGAACATTGTAGGCCTGGGGGACAGGTAGTAGAAAGTCACAGAGATGCAAGATTAAACAGGAAGTAGACCATTATGGCTAAAGGAAAGTGTTCGAAGACTAGAAAGGCAGGAAGGAGTTGTTATGAGGAAGTTTAATTGCAAAATGGAGAAATTTCTCTTTGATCCTGGAGGTAATAGGGAGCTCCTGGAGCTCATTCGTCAGGTTAGACTTGTTTTGAAAAACCTTTTTGACGGCACCATGGAAGGATTGAAGTGGGGAGAGACTTGTTATAGGAAGAACAATTAAAAGGTTATTCTGATAGTTTAAGTGACGAGTGTTAAGGGCCTAAGTTGGGTTGTCATTCTGTGATGGGAGAGAAGGGGGCATATACAAGTGCATTGTGATGGGAGTAATGATAATGATTGACAATGGATTGGCTATGTGGGGTGAGTTAAAAGGAAGAGTGTTATAAGTCTGTGTGAGTGAGAGAATGGTGGTGCCCTCAGAAGTAGTATAGAAGTGGGGAGGTTTGGGGGCAGAGAGACATTGAGTTGTCTTATGTATATATTGTGTTTGAGATGTCCAAGAGGCAGCCTTACGTGTAGCTTAGCAGAGAGAGTAGAGCTGCATATGTGGATATGGAAATCAGTCTGGCTTTAGATATTTGAACCCCTTGGGGCTGATGATATCATCAAGTAAAATAGTGTTAAAAGAGAAAGGGTCTAGGACTGAACCTTGGACATCACCCACAGTGAGTGGGTGTGGTATGGATGAGGAACCAACAGAGGAGCTGTGAAGAAGCCTTCTGAAAGATAGGAAAAGAACTAGGAGACAGCTTTGTCACAAAAAACCTAGAGAGGAGAGGATCCAGCAAGAGCAGATGGTCAGTAGACTCAGATGCTTCAGGGTCAGGTTAGGGAGTATCAGGATTGAGAACAGGCCATTAAATCAATTAATAATCACTCAATAATATTTATTAAGCATCTACTATGTGCCAAGCACTGTGCTAATGTTTATTAGATTTGGCAATTAAGAGATTTTTGGTAACTTTGGAGAGAGTTGCAGTTAAATAATGAGTTTAGAAACCAGCTTACAGAAGTTTTAGAAAGAGTGAGAAGAGAAGTTGTAGAGGCACTATTGACACACTGTTTTTTAAAGGAGTATAGCTGCCATTGAGGAGAGAGATATAGGATGACAGTCAATGGGATTAGGTAGATGAAGTGAGAGGGTTTTTTTTTTTTGAGGGTGGAAGGCAGGGAAATTGGGGTTAAGTGACTTGCCCAAGGTCACACGGCTAGTAAGTGTGTCAAGTGTCTGAGGTGAGATTTGAACTCAGGTCCTTCTGACTGCTCTATTCACTGCACCACCTAGCCTCACCAAAGTGAGAGTTTTTAAGGATGGGGCAGTCATGGGCATGATTGTAGAGAGCAGAAAAGCAGCTAGTTGACAAAGAGAGATTCAAGATGAGACAGTGGAGAAGGGAGTGAGGGCATTTTTCTGGGGAAGATGGAATGAGGATAGGCCAGTACTTAGTACCTGTATGACTATGGATAAATTACTTATGTTCTCTTTGCCTGAGTTTTCTTGTCTGTAAAATGATAACTCTGGTACCTACCATGATTGTTGTTAGGCATAAATACAATGATGTATGTAATGCATACCTTAAAGTGAATAGTTATTATTCCTGCCATGAATGTTAACCATGATATTTTATATCCCCACAGTATTCCTTTTTACATTATGTTTTGTATTAAAATATCTCCTTATTTTATAGGATAATAAAACTGCTTTGTATTGGGCTGTTGAAAAAGGCAATGCAGCAATGGTAAGAGATATCCTGCAGTGCAATCCAGATACTGAAATATGCTCAAAGGTATGTGCTTAGCTTAATAAAAATTCAAATAAAACAGGAGTATTTAGTTCCTTTGGTCTCATCATATCATTAAAAAAGGTTCATTTTTTTGTAGATTTCTCTTTATAATTGAAAATCTTCAGGCAGGTACTATTCTAGTGAAGATAGTCCTAATTTATCCACAGTAAATTATGGTTACTACATGGGAGCAAGTGGTTAAGAGTTGCACAGAATGAGAAGGTGTAGATGGGATTGGCATTATTAGAGCCTTCATCAGTATGGATATAGATATATTTGAATGGGGGAAAGTGTCTAGGCTGTTAGGATAAAATTCTGGTCTGCAGTATTTTTCAGATTTGCATTTTGTTGTATCTAGTTGGCAACTTAAAGTACATTTTAGCAATATTAATATAACAATATCATATTATAATAATTACATTATCATAATATGTAATAATATAATTTAATAATGACTATATAAGTAATTATAATATTAATGAATATAAAATTAATTTCCTACAGCTTAGTTAAGAAAAACTTTTATTTTAAGGCAAATTTTTAGCATGAGACCATCTTAGATATACCTCCTTTTTTTTTTTAAAGATTTGTAAATTCTTTAAATCTGTAACATTTTAGTGTAATTTGTTTTTAAAAATATCATTGCTAATTAAAGTTTTTAGGTTAGTAAACATACAAAACATCTCTGTCTTTAGGATGGTGAAACACCACTTATAAAGGCCACGAAGATGAGAAATATTGAAGTGGTTGAACTTCTGCTAGATAAAGGTGCTAAGGTGTCTGCTGTAGATAAGGTAAAAAAGGGGGAAAAACCCACAAACTCATACCAGCAATTTTTGTGTAGAGGTAATGTTTTGGATGACAATGCTTGGTTTGACCAGTTTTGTCCATTCAGGCTCATAAGTGTTATGTGTATGATTGCAAAATTGTATTGTCTTTTCAGTTGGTATTAGTATGTAATATCAAAATAAGGGACTAGTGTAAGAAAAAATACGAATTTCTTTTTATATTTGTTGTAGTAGTCTATTGTTGCACTAGTATTTGAACCCTTTCCAACTTAGTGTAGGAGCTGTGAAGTTTGTGTTCCACTGGGAATAGCCTTTGGGAACCCAAGCCCTTCTCCAAATTGTGATAAGGCATTGAAGTGGTATGTTAGTAGAGGATATATGTATTACATTTAATAACTTACAGTCAGAAAACATTTAAAGAACATCTTGATTGTGAACAAGTTAAATACCAATTTGAACGATTAGCTATTCATTCAAGTTATTCCCTAGGGACTTTGATAAAGTAATATTTTGCATGTTACTTTGTATTTTGAGAGGGCCAGCTAGGTGGCAGAGTATATAGAATGCTGGGCCTGGAATCAGGAAGTCTCCTTTTCCTGAGTTCAGAGCTGACCTTGGACACTTATTAGCTGTGTGACCCCGGGCAAGTCACTGAACCCTGTTTGCCTGTTTCCTTATTTGTTAAATGAGCTAGAGAAGAAAGTGGCAAACTACTCCAGTATCTTTGTTAAGAAAACCCCATTTCTTTTGTTAAGAAAAACCCAAAAGGGGTCACAGAGTCAGATACAGTTGAAACACAACCAGACAACAAAATTGTATGCTGAGAAAATAGCAGGCTCTCGATTAAATACTTGATTAATTGGACAATTCTTCTGAATGTTAGGTTTTTTTTTTTCAATAAATATTTACTTACAACTTTTGTAATGTGTATTTGTCACTCTTTGCCTCCACCTCAGATTCCCTTTTTTTTCTTTAAGATGCGTTTTGAGCACCATCTTCTTTATGAAGATTCCTTTCCTGATCCCCCCAACTTCTAATGCCGTTCCTTCCAAACTGCCTTGTACTTAACACTTTTTAAGAATAGGATTTTTTTTTGTTCTTTGTATTTGTGTTTTCCAGTGTTTTGATGGTGCAAATAAATAGTAAGTGCCCAATAAAGGGTTATGGATTGATTGGTGGTCCTCACCCTTAATCACTTAAAAGTAGCAGGAAATAGTTGTAACAGTATCTGTAGTAGAAGGAAGTATGTAATAACTGACATGAGTAGTACAGATCAAGATTTTAAAGATTCAGAGGCATTACTTTTGTTTAGGAAAATCAGAGAAGGCCTTTGAGCTTGGTCTTAGGGGATGGGTCAGTTTAGATAATGATAGAGGAAGATGGATCAAGGCATGGTCATTTGTATTCTAGGCAAAATGGATAACATGAGAAAGGTATGAAAGCTCCATGTATGTAAAAGGAATAGTACAAGTAGTTTAAATCAAATTAAAGAGATTGAAAGTAGTATTAAATAAGTCTGGAAAAGTAGATTTGTTCTGGATTGTGGCAGAACTTGAATACCAAGGAATTGAATTTAGAGTTTATTTGGTAGACATTAGTTTTATGAAGGGATAAGAGATGTAATCTAAGTTGTGGCTGTAGAGTCTGGGAACTGTTTGACCCAAAGAGCCCACTGTTAGCTATATGTCCCAAGGAGGTCAAGAACAAAAATAAAAGATCCGTATACCAAATTATTCATAGCAGTACTGTTTTGTGGAAACATGGAATTCATTTAGGATGCTATTTACAGTACTCTAGACATGAGCTCTCAAACTTGGACGTTAACTGCAGAAATAGGAAGGACTTCCCAGTCTTCAAATACTCTTTCCTCAACTCTTTGTCCTCTACTGTTTTTGTTTTTGTTTTGTTTTGCTTTTTGGAGGGGGGAAGGTAGGGCAGTTGGGGTTAAGTGACTTGCCCAAGGTCACATGGCTAGTTTTTTTGGTCTGTGTGTTAAGTGTCTGAGGCTGGATTTGAACTTAGGTCCTTCTGACTCCAGGGCCAGTGCTGTATTCACTGCGCCACCTAGCCATCCCCCCTCTACTGTTTCTTGCAGCAAATTGACTTTACTGAATTGTATTCTTCTAGTTCCCTTCCTGCTTCTCTATTTCACTGATTTTTCTTTGAGATATTCTAGACTTGTCTCCCTGATAGAATGAGGCCTCCCCAAGGGCATGGAGCTATTTATACTCTTTTGTCTTTGAATCTCTAATGCTTAATGTAGTCCTTGGCATGTGGTAGACATTTAATAAATATTTGTTGATTGATAGTAATTCTCTGCCCTCTCTAATTCCTGCCAAGCGAACAAAACCCACAAAACCTTACACCCTGTTCTTTAAATATTATTTCTGGTTCTTTTTGGTCTGATTTTTTGAGAAATTTGTCAGTGAAAGGAAGGAGAGTTTGGGGAGTAACTGAAGAGAATCAAGAAATTCTTTTTTTTTAAATAATAGGAGAGACTTAAATATATTTGTAGGAAAAGGAGTCAGTAAAGAAAGAAAGAAAACTATATTACAACACGGAGAGGGATTAATTGAAGTAGTAAGGTTTTGGAGAAAATTAGAAAAGATGAAAACCAGTGAACAGATGGAAAGAAAACATCTTTCTCTTACAAAGGAGGGAAAGATTAAAGTAGATAAGATTAGAGATATTGTTGTTGAATGGCTAGGGGAGGACCTGGTGATAAATGGAATGGGAAGAAGAGTACAAAGAGCTTTTGCCAGATAATTTCAATAAACTAAGAGGTGAGTTCTTCTAGTGATGATGAGGGATATGGGTTAGAATCATTCATTTCAGAAGTATTGAAAAGTTTAAAAGGTCTGATGTGTGACTGAATTAAGAGATGATTTAAAGGATTTCCAAATGGAAAATGAAGCCTTTTAAGGTTAGATTATGTTAATTTGTCACAGATCTAGTAGCATATTTTCCAAACTTTGGTACAGCATTGCTAGATTTCCCAGGAATGGAGTTATAAAAAGAATAGAGTTGGAATGAGACAAGTTGATAATTGGCATAGAAAGTATAACAGTCACAGAAAATGAAATTCAGCACACTATAAAAGAAATAATGAAAAAAGGAAATTCTATTGTAGACAGATTTAGAGGAGAATCTAACCAAATATTTAAAGAGAAATTAATTCCCATGACACCCAGCTCATCCTCACTGACAAGAAAGTACTTCATAAAATATCTTTTATGAGACAGATAGGTTTCGGGTACCTAAACCAGGCAGGGCCAAGCAGAGAAAGAGACATATTGAACATCACTAATAGATACTGATACAACAATTTTAAATAAAATCATAGTGAAAACACTGCAACAGCACAGTCAAAAATGGTTCTTTATGACCAGGTTAGAATTATCCAAGAATTCACAAATAGTTGTGATGATTTGGAAAGAAAGTGGAGTCTCTTTGATTAGGAAGAGGTTAAACAAGTTTTTTTTTTTTTATATCAGTGTAATGGAATGTAAGAAGCAATGAATATGAGGAATTCAGAAAAACACAGGAAGATATATCAACTGTTGTAGCACAATGTAAGCAGACCCAAGGAGACAAAAGACATAATGACTAAAATAATGTAAATGGAAAGAAAAATAGTAATAGAATCTCTACAATCCCAAAGACTATGCTTGACCCTAGTTGGATTTTCTTTACTGTTTTTTAAAAATTGTTAGCAGGAACAGTTCTGATATGTTAGATAGGAATGAGATTAAAGGGGAAGAGATTTAGGGGTTGGGAGATTTTGATTTAGAATAGTAAGTGTAGATGAAAAGGAAATAATGATACTTTTAACTAACTCTCAGGTTTCTCACTTAGTTTGAATTTGTGAGTTTTGATTGTGTATAAGTATATGAAAACCCAAATATTTGTCATAATTTTATAGAAAGGAGATACTCCTCTCCATATTGCCATTCGTGGCAGAAGCCGGAAGTTAGCAGAACTTCTTTTAAGAAATCCAAAAGATGGACGACTGCTTTATAGGCCAAACAAAGCAGGAGAGACACCATACAACATTGACTGTAGCCATCAGAAAAGTATTTTGACTCAAATATTTGGAGCCAGTAAGTATTGTTTTATGTCTGAGTGAGTTTATTTTTCTTTAATGAAATACATTTCCTTTATGAAAGCATAAATAATCAAGTATTTCAAGGAATCTGTGTTAATGACTGCATGCATTCATTGATTTAATTGATCTACCTGTATTATATCTATGGAACAAAAGTTTCTGAACTACTTTTATATTGTCACATACTTGAAGTAGATATTCTGTGAAATATTAAATATGCAAAGTTTTAACCTGGGAAAAGATGAACATTATAAAGTAAGTGTTCATATGTGGCCTTTCAAATATACTAGGGAAACTTAAAACACAATTTATTAATATTTCTAATAGATTCAGAAAATAATTTGAGGTGTAAAGGTTCTAAAAACCCTTCCATTTAGTTTCTTATTTTGGCACACATTTAATTAGATTTAATTTTTAATTTTTTTTGTTTTCCTTTGTTCTGTGAATCCAAAAAAGTAATAATATTTCATATTACTTTCAGATGATATAAGTAAAATCATCGTTTGATACAATTGTGTGATATTTTTAATTTGCAGGACACTTGTCTCCTACTGATGCAGATGGAGACATGCTTGGTTATGACTTGTATAGCAGTGCTCTGGCTGATATTCTTAGTGAACCAACTATGCAGCCCCCCATTTGTGTGGGACTGTATGCCCAGTGGGGAAGTGGGAAATCTTTTTTGCTCAAGAAATTAGAAGGTAAAGTGATTGAACTAAATTTATATGCATTTATCTAAAGAGCATATTCCCAATAATTTCTTATATAGTAAATTTTTAGATTATCATTAAAAATATTTTCAAAGGAAAGACTTATATGTAGGATTTTGTGAAGTGTGATATAATCCCTGTTGTGGCACTCCAATCCCTGACCTTACCTGAATGAATTACAGTCTCTAGAGGTTGGTCTCAAATCATATCTCTTGAGAGGAAGGACTGCTTTTGTTTTTTACCTTTTTGTATCCCTAGTATTTAGTGCTTTGGGTCTGGCAGTAGTAAGTGTTTAATAAGTGTTAATTGACTGACTGGCTTATTTTGATCCCATCTATATAGTTTATTTTGAAACCTCAGAATACAGCTTGTGTCTAGGTCTTCACCAACATGTGTGGTTAAAAGGGTCTTAGCTTGCATGCAATCATGCAAGGCAATAATAAAGCATAGTAGGCACATGACAGCTTTTTTTTTACTTCACAGAAAATGTAAAAGCACATAAAAGATTCATAGTGGCCCATAAATAGTAATATTATTTTCCCCTTTCCATTGTTTCCTTTCACCCTGTGGACCTTTTTACGGTACTACCTGAAAGGGTTGTACTTTCCTTAGGAGAAAAATGAATTTGGAGTCGCCAACATTCTGGTGACCCTTGCTTTTTGCCCCAACCATTTATAATGGTCTGTAGCTATATAGTCCTAAGAACTTGAACTTTTTTCCAGAAGGAAGTGAACCTAGGTCTCATAAAGAAGCAACCTCTTTCCCATATGAATTGTACTAGTAGAATAATTTGTGCTAGCAGCAGATGGCAAAGTCCAGGTTTTTGCTTCTCCACATCATGGTTGTTGATCCTCAAGCTCTAGGGCCAGATCTGTGATCCTCCATCCAAGAACACTAACATTCCTCTAGAAGGCTTGAATTCTGAAACTGACTATCTGATGACATAGATTCCCTCTCAACAACAAAAATACCATTCCTAAGTCTGAGAGGTCAGGTCCCTCCTTCTCCACAACCAAATCCAAGATTCCCTTCTCTTTTTAGGAGATTTTGTAATATGGCTCCATTGGCTTCTGCAACCACTTGGATAAGATGTCCCATCACTTTATCTCATTGCCAAGGCCAGGGAAACCTTGTGCAGTTGTATGTATGAGTGAGAGAGCATTTGCAACTGATTGTACATGGTATTGCTATCCTTCCCTTCCCCTTCACCAGTTTTCCAGTTTCCTCTTAAGTCTGTATTTTGTGGTACAGGCACAGCTATCACTCAATAGCCTGAACGAGTCAGATCATTCTGAAGTACTGAGATTCAATCATCCATCCTCAGTAAGTCAATAAGTTGATTGAGTATTCAGTGTTCATTGCCCCCAAATGTCCATGATTTGCTCATCGAGCATTTTCATTACACAGGTAAAAGTGACAAATAATGCTTTACCTCTGCAACCAGAAGTAGATTAGGTAAACTTGATCACATTTATCTCCTATTGAGACAGATGGAGACATACTTGATTATGAAATAGGCAAGAGTGCTCATGTGGAATTGTGTGTGCATATTAGGGAAGTGGGAAATCTATCAGTTTAAAAAAATTGGAAAATGAAGTAATTGACCTAATTGGTAGATTTAAGCCTGCTTTCAAGGTGCGTTTTCAAAAAGTTAACACACCAAGAGTTTTTGTAAGCAAATTGTTTTGTTGTAACTTTCTTGAAAAAAAAAAGAAAATTTTATTTAGAATGAGACATTAAAAATTACTAAAATGGTCTTATTCTCACTTTTTTCAAAGTGTTTTACAGATGTTTTAAAAATATTAGAACTTAAAATGACTTTGTATCTGCTTATTTCTATTCTTAAGAGTTTTATCCTATTTTTCTTTCAGATGAGATGAAGACTTTTGCTGGACAACAAATTGAACCTCTTTTCCAGTTCTCCTGGCTTATAGTATTTCTTACACTGTTGCTTTGTGGAGGATTGGGTTTATTGCTTGCTTTTACTGTGGACTTGAAACTTGGAATAGCAGTGGCTTTAAGCTTCTTGGCACTTCTATATATATTCTTTAGTAAGTCTTTGCTTTTATTCTTTTCACACATTGAAAAACATGTCAGACTTCATTGTTTTACTTAATATGATTGATGTTTTGATTTTTTTCGTTGAAAGTTAAGATTACAGGGCGGCTAGGTGGTGCAGTGAGTAAAGCGCTGGCCCCAGAGTCAGGAGGACCCGAGTTCGATTCCGGCATCAAACACTTAACACCCACATACACAAAAAAAAAACTAGCTGTGTAACCTTGGGCAAGTTACTTAAATGCCCTCCAAAAGGCAAAAAAAAAGTTAAGATTAATATTGCTGGAAGTGTAACATATAATAAATAATATGAGTGGAAAAATTTAACCATAAATTACATGCATTTGCCTACTAATTGTTTTTACCATCCCAGTTGACTTGGAAAAATAAAAACTATATTCTATTTGGTTTCAGTGGCCTTCAAAATCTATGTAAAATTTCTTTTACCAGACATAAGCATTGTTATAAGAAATCCTCTTAGTAATATATTACTTCCGTTAGACTTTATTTAAATAAAATTGTGTCATTATATTTTTCTAGTTGCAGAATTGAATAACTTTTCTAGTTTAGGGGAGCACTTGGCTACCACTGCATTTTTCCTGAAACAAGAGAGATAAAAATAACCCTTAATCAATCCCTCATCTGAGTGTTGTCTTCATCTGCAAGAAAAGAACTATTTATGTATTCTACTACTATATGAACCATAGATTTGTTTTTCTATTATGTTTTCCTTAGGCTAACATTAAATAAGTCTATAGACCCTAAATATACACTAGTGAGAGGTGGGTGGTGGATAGTTTAATTGAATGGCTCAGGATTATGGCATCTGATATAGGCAAGTTGGCATTAAATAGTACATAATTCGCTTGTGAGTCATTGAATGAAAGCTGACTACTTGAATTTTATTCCTTGGGGAAATGAAAGTGAAACTGATTACCTAAAATTATTTCATTGGGTTTATTTTTGCATTTCAGCTGTAATTTACTTTGGTGGTCGAAGGGAAGGGGAAAGTTGGAATTGGGCCTGGGTGGTAAGCACTAGGTTGGCAAGACATATTGGCTACTTGGAACTCCTCCTCAAACTGATGTTTGTAAATCCCCCTGAACTTCCAGAGCAAACTACAAAAGCTTTGCCTGTCAGGTGAGCTGAATGATTTTTGTTTCTCATTTCTTTATTGGAAATACTGTGCTATGTTCAGTCAAAAGTAAAAATTTAATGGATTAAGGAAAAAATTTCTCTTCTGGTTATGTTAATTTTTTAGTATGTACAAAATTGCATGCAACATAGAATTTCAAAAGTTTTCTTTGGTGGTATAATATGTAAGTGTTAATAATTTGTTGCCTTGGAAGAGTTAATGTTTTACTTGTTTGTAGACATTTCCTAATTAAGCTTAATAGTAAGTTGATAAAGATTTTATATTCATAATTGTATTTTAGATATGGAAACTCAGAGACAAAGATGCCTTAGTCTTCTCAGAAAATCAGCTATACTCATAATAGAAACTAGATTATGAGTAATTTTATTTAGAATTCTTTTTATTTTCTTAAATTTATTTTGCAATTTGAAAGTAGTATTTACTATGAATTTTTATCTTGTTCCTTTTGGCTTCAGAGCATAGATCAAAGAACAAGAGGGAAAAGTTTCAAAAAGTTGAATTCAGCCTTGATGTTAGGAAAAACATATTTGCCATCATTAACTATCTGAAGGCAGAGTGAGGGGCTTCAGGAGGTAGCGAAATGGTTTCCTCGATTGGCAGGATGACTACTTAGGATCATGTAATCATAAATCTAGAGCCACAGGCACTTGAGAGGCCATCCAGGCAAACAGTTCATGCCAAAAATGGAATATTTACTGCAAGATGAGCAACACATGGTTTCTTAGTTTTTGCTTGAAGAAAACCAATGAATAGAACTTATCTCCCAACCCTCTCTTCACTTCCCCCTGCCAAGAGAACACATTTCACTTTGATTACATAAAGAACTGAAGAAAGATTCACCTGCTTTTTCATATGGAAACCTGGTCTCAGATTCTTGAATGCACTGAAACTAAGAGAATCAGAGAGGCTGTGTAGAGGACTGATAATAGGCAGATGGTACTAGGGCTCATTATGGTGTTGATCAATTTGAAATTATGTGAAAAAAAGATATTCTACTGTTTATATCCATTGACATGGTGATCACATTCCTCATCTTACTATAAGGAAATTTAAAAAAATAAACCTCCAATATATGATAAAATATTTATAGCATTTCTTTGCCAACCCAAAATTCAAAACAGAGTAGGTGCCTATTAATTAGAGGAATGACAGAACACAAACTATATATAGTACATGAATGCATGAGACATTCTTTGCATTAAGAAATGAATTTCCTCCCAATACCCAACATACTCTCCCTTCTAATATCTATCCGCCTCTTGGATTCTAGACATAACTAAAATTCTACTTTCTTAAGGAATTCTTTCCTGATCAGTCTTAATTCTAGTGCTTTCCCTCTCTTAATTATATCCAATTTATACTCTGTGTGTGTGTGTGTGTGTGTGTGTGTGTGTAGATCTACCTGATTTTCTTTTTGTCTCTAACCAACTATCCAGCTTGCATGGATAGTTGGACATGTTGTCTGCATGTTGTTTCTTCCATTTAGACTTTGAACTCCTTGGGAATAGGGACTGTTTTTGGCCTTTCTTTGTATCCCCAGCACTTAGTACGGTGCCTGGCATATAATAGTAGGTGCTTCATAAATGTTTATTGATTAATCCCTGAATATGAGGAATTCAGAGAAACTTTGAAATATTTGTTTGGATCTAATGTGAAGTAAAATAAAGAGATCCAGAAGAACAATAAACACAATTCCAGTAATAACGTACCTGAAAAGAATAATAAAAATAAAAGTAACTCTGTGTAAGTATAATAACCAATCTAGTCCTAAGAATAGCCACTAAAGCACAACTTCCTTTATTTAAGCACCAAGGTATGGAATCATGAGGACAGAATGTTGAATATATTGTCAGACTTAGTCATTGTTTCAGTTTTTGTTTTTGGTTTGACTTTATCTTTGTTGAGATGAATGGTTCAATTCCAGAGGTGGGAGTAGGGTGCTTTTATTCAAGAATGGAAGTGATGTAAAAAAAAGGCATTTATTAAACTTAAGAAGTTTTAAAAAATGTAGTTTGTTGATAAGGTCTGCATAAGTCTTTATGGGCAGCTAGGTGCATGCAGTGGATAGAGTGCTGGGCCTGGAGTCAGGAAAACCTGAGTTCAAATGTGGCCTCAGACATTTAGTAACTGTTTAACCTGGGGCAAGTCACGTAACTCTTTTTACCTTGGTTTCTTCACCTTTAAATAAGCTGGAGAAGGAAATGGCAAGTCACTCTAGTATGTTTTCCAAGAAAACTCCAAATGGGGTCACGAAGAGCCAGACATGACTGAAACAACTGAACAACAACAACAGCAAAAAACCTTTTTATGCATATTATAGGAAGAGAGGGACTCTGAGGCATAAAGGAGGGCGTGCATGCCTGGTGTGTTGGGGTGACTCGTTTAAAGACTTGGAGATGGGAGATGGAGTGTGTTTGTCTGGAATGTAAAATCACTGTGTATGGGAAGGGAGAGTAATGTCCAGAGAGGTTGAAAGGCTAGGTTCTCTAGGACTCTGAAAGTTAAGCATGGAGTTTATGTTTGATCTAGAGGTGATAGAAAGTCCCTGGAGCTGCTTGAGTAAAGGATTCTCATAGTTATATTTCTATAAAGGAGTATTACTTTGGTAATAGCATGTAGGTCCAATAGTATTTATGCATCTCCTTACTACCTGATTATCTCATAGTCTCAGTTTTGTTCTTACCTCTTACCCACTTCTTGATACTGGTATTTCATAAAACACCCTATTACTTTGTAGTGAAAAGAGTGTTTAACGTGGGGTTAGGAAGATCTGGGTTTAAGTCCCATTTCTGATCCTTAGCCTCTGTAACTATAGACCTGGTAGTTGGAGTTATTCTCTTATCCTAACTGCCTCGCTATATATATATGTAACCTCAATCCTAGTTTCCTCACATATAACGTGGGGGTGCTTGCAGTACCTACCTCACAGGGTTGTTGTGAGCATCAAATAAGAAATGTATATAAAGCTCTTTGCAGAGTTTGAAGCATTATGTAGATGCCAACAATTACAGTTTATGGAATTTAGAAAAATTGATTGTGATTTTTGAAAATATCTATGATAGTGACTCTAGAGAGAGCTAACCTTGAAGCTAGGGTCAGGTTCTGGCTTTGTGTTGTTTATTGTTTAGTCGTGTTGTTTCCAACTCGTTGTGACCCCATTTGGGGTTTTCTTGATAAAGATACTGCAGTAGTTTGCTATTTCCTTCTCCACCTCATTTTACAGAGGAGGAAACTGAGGCAAGCAGGGTGAAGTGACTTGCCCAGGGTCAAACAGTTAGTGAGTGTCTGAGGCCACATTTGAACTCGGGAAGATGACTCTTTCTGACTCCAGGCCAAGGCAGTCTATCCACTTTGCCACCTAGCTGCCTACTTGACTGTATCCCTAAGCAAAACATAACCTCTCAGTAGTCTAGGCAATTCTCTAATAAGGATAAAGAGGATGTTTCTTCACCTGAGAGTTCCTAGACCAGTGAAGTCAAAGGTATAGTTCCTATATGCTATATAAGCATAGCCATACATATCTTTAATGTACATTATATATTTATGCATAATACCTATTTAAAACTTAATTTAACTACTTTCCTTTTTGTATTGTCTCATAATCATTGTCCATTGAAGTGTGCTAAGAACATGATTTCTTTCCTCCCTCCCATTAATTAGAAAATTGTTTCCATCTAGCTTTACTACTCCTTAATTAGAAGATTGTTTCCATCCAGCTTTACTACTTAACTACATTCTCTGGACACTTGTCATCTCTTTACTTACTGGTCACATGACCCCTCTGAGCCTCACTTTTTTTTTAGTTAAAGGAATTGGGAAAATGGGCCCTAAGGCCCCCTTTCATATTGAATATTTTGTGATCTTTTTCTTCTCATTGGATAAAAAAAAATTTTTAATTAGAATTTGTCAAACCTAATTCATGTTCCTTGATTTTTTGAAAATGTAAAGGTTTTTTTACATTTTTATTTAGAAAAAAGATTAAAAGACAATGAAATAATCCAACTGGTTTATAAGACTGTTAAAATTTGAATTTTATTCAAATAATGACAAAATATATTTTTCTTCCTTTAAAAGGTTTTTATTTACAGATTACAATAGGCTCTCTAGTGTGGGTGGAGAAACTTCATTGGCTGAGATGATTGCAACTCTTTCTGATGCTTGTGAAAGGGAATTTGGTTTCTTAGCCACAAGACTTTTTCGAGTATTCAAGACTGAAGATACACAGGGTAGAACTTTTATATTTCTCTGTTTATGTATTTTAGCATAATAGTTTTGTTTATTTCTTTTTACACATTTTAAATTCCTCACAGTATGTTATCTTGTATCCTAAATAATGGCCAAAACTCTTTTTATGTGTTACAGGAAAAAGAAAGTGGAAGAAAACTTGCTGTCTCCCATCTTTTGTCATCTTCATTTTCATCTTGGGATGTATTATTGCAGGAATCACTCTCCTTGCTATATTTAGAGTTGACCAAAAACATATGACAGTGAATGCTATTCTTATATCAATTGCATCTATTGTTGGTTTGGCCTTCATCTTAAACTGTCGTACTTGGTGGAAAGTACTAGACTCTATCCTAAATTCTCAGCGTAAGCGTCTCCATAAAGCTGCCACCAAACTGCACAAGTTGAAAAGTGAAGGTTTTATGAAGGTAAGTAAACAATGAAATATTTAAAACAAAAGCTCTTGCTCATGAATTTTCTAGGATTATAAGCATTGAGCTGTGTTTAAAACATTGTGAAATCTTTAAAATTTTTAGTTTTAATTTCATTTGGAATTAAATTCAGGTACATTACTTAACTGTGCATATATGCCAAACCCTTCTCTTTTCTTAGCATCTCTTATCCTCCGAGATCAATTATTATTTCTACACAGATCACTTTTAATGGCCACTGTCTACATGAAACTTCCTGATTTCCTTAGCTACTTGTTTTGTTCTTCTCCCTCAATTTACTGTGTATGTACTTGTAAATTCATATTGTCTTCTTTGATAAAATGTGAGCTTCTTTAGGGCAGGAACTGTTTCATTTTTGTCATTGTATCCTTACCATGTAGAATAGTGCCTGGTACCTAGTAAGTGCTTTTTAAACATTTGGTGATTGATGAATATATATCCTACTATGTATATTTTTCTACATATGCTACTCTATATCCCATATCTTTAGCTTCAGTACCATATTACCAATTGACTTCTGGACCTTGGAATTGGATATTCTATAGATATCTCAGACTCAGTGTTAAAAACAATATTCATTAACCTCCATCAACTGAATTTACCTTTTTCTTTTGAGGTCACCACTGTTCTTCTGGTTATGAAGGTTCACTTCCTTAGAGTCATCCTCTAATATTCATTCGTTTATTGTCCACGCATCTACTCACTTGTCAAGTCTCATCAATTCTTCCTTTACAACATCTCTTGCATGCATTTCCTTCTGTCTGCTTACATGGCTACCACACTAGTTCAGGCTCTTATTACAGCTTTTCCTGAACTATTATAGTAGCTTTCTAATTGGTCTCTTCATCTCTGATCTGTCTTCTGCACAGGTCTGACCATGTCACTCAATTCCAGTAACTCCTTATTACTTCTAGGATCAGTACAACTTATTCCATTTTTGACGTTTAAAGTCCTTCACTCCTGTCTTCAGCTGACCTCTACAGCCTTAATATACATTCCTTTTCCTCCTTTAGTCTTGCTGTTTCTCACACACAACACTTTATTTCCATCTTTATGACTTTGTTTTGATTGTCACCCATGCCCTGGAATGTCCTCTCTTTTCATCTCGGCCCTTGAGAATTTATACTTTCTTTGAAGCTCAGCTCAAACCCCACTTCTTACATCAGGCCTTTCTTTATGCTTCTAGCTTCTGTTGTTTCCTTCTTCTCAATTACCTTGTGTTTCTTTTATACATACTAATCTATATGTATAGATCTCACCTTTTGAAATGTAAGTTACTTAAGGGCAGTCACAGTTTTATTTTGTGTGTATTCATGTGTATTCCCAGTGCCTAATATAGTATTTGGCATGAGAAGGCGATTAATAAATGACTATTGGTTGATTTGCTAGAAGTTAATTTTTGAGATGGAATACAAGTAATAATATCTTTTTAAGACAAGTAAACTATTTTTTCCAAGGATTTCAAAGGGCTTTTCAGGGCTTTCCATAAATAGTAATTATTTCTTTTAGAACAGAAAAAAGGAATAGATATTTACTCTGCCCAGGGAAACTGAGACAAGACAGAATGGCCTACTAGAAAAAACATTGGTAGTTTGGAGACTTGGGTTCAAGTTCTGTTCTGTCCTTTATTAGCCGTGGGTTTCCCTGAGCCTTAGTTTTCTTACTTGTAAAATGAAAGCCCAGGATCTTGATCTCTAAGTTCCCTTCCAGTGTTGAATTCTTTAATTCTAAGTACCTTGATCATAGCTTTCAGGTAGACTAATGTGTAAATTATCTGTCTTTGATCTGTTTTCCAGGTAAGTTGTTTTCCTGTCATATATTTCATCTTTAATTTTTTTCAGTCTTTTACTTTGTTATGTTATTTCTTGATATCTCATGGAGTGATTAAATTCCATTTGGCTAATTCTAATTTTTAAGGAGTTATTTTCTGCAGTAAGGTTTTGTACCTTTTTTATTAAGCTGTTAATTCTCTTTTCATAACTTTCTTAGTTAACTCATTTCTTTTCCCATTTTTCCTATACCTTTCTTATTTGTTTTTTTAAAATCACTTTTACTTTAGCTTTTCTAGGAATTCTTTTGGGACTTATGTACAATCTGCATTTTTTCCTTGAGACTTTGCTTGTACATGTTTTCAAGTCATTTTTTCCTTCTGTGTTGGTCTTGAGTTTTATGGACAGCTTCTTCTTTTGTTTATTTGCTCATTCTTCTAGCCTACTTCTTGACTTTGGACTTAATGTTAGTGTTGGACTCTGGGGGATGTGGGATATCTTACCTGAGTTTGTCACTTTGACAGCTCAGTCTGGGGAAACCTATTTTTGGTGCTTCTAAATTGATGTGATCTAGAGAGAGATCTGTTCACAGCCATCTTGGTCTGAGCTCTGGAAGTTCCTGACCCAGGTTTGGGTTTCTTGACTTAAATGTAGTTGAGTTGCAGTAGACTGTGACTACTTTCAGTCACTTTAGGTTCTGTAGTTTCAGAGAGATGGAACTACTGACTGCCCTTTGATCTTAGTCTCCTGCCCTTGTTTTTCCAGTCTTTGTTCTGGTCTTAAAGTTAGAACTGAGTCATTTCTTTGATTTTGGGTTCACAGACACACAAGCTCAGTTTCTGGAATTTGTGTTCATTATTCATCTAGGGCCCTTTGTTTGGTAACAGCTGTTGCTTTCCATTCTTGGATCTGTGACCTAGAACTGGATGTAGAGTGACAGATCTGCTAGATGGCTCTTGCCCCCAGTGCTACTTAAGGAGTCCCCTGGGATTCTGCCCTGGTGCTTGTTCCTGTCTCACTGCAACTACCACTACCCTGTGCTCCTGACCAACCTCTACCCAACATCTTTAGACTTTTATGTTTATCTTCCTAAGTTGCCCTGGGCTGGAAAAATGACTCTGTGACTTTTTCTTGACTTTCTGTCAGTCTGGCATGTTTTCTAAGTTGTTGTGGAGATGTATTGATAGATCTAGGCAAAAATTCCATTCTGCCATCTTAACTCCACCCTCTAAGTAACTTGTTCAAAATGATGTAGTATCATCAATGAAGCCAGAATTTGAAGTTAGGATTCTATACCCTTAAGTCTGTATTTATTTAACTGTAATATTTTGAATTGATATTAAAATTAAAAATAACTTTCTTTTATGAAATATGCCATTATAACTTAAATGCTTTCTTTTGAGCAGGTTCTGAAATGTGAAGTGGAATTGATGGCTAGAAAGGCAAAAACCATAGACAGCTTCACTCAGAATCAGACGAGACTAGTGGTCATCATTGATGGGCTGGATGCTTGCGAGCAAGACAAAGTCCTACAGATGCTAGACACAGTATGTTTTCAGGCATTTTAACTTATTCAAAGAGTTTTATATACTTGGTGGTTGGCTATAGAGGCCAAATTTGATATTATTTTAATTGAAGTAAAATTGAGAGTTTTATATTAAGTAGATTCCCTGGGGCATATTATATTTCTTTTTTTATTAATATTCTTTTTTATGAATAATTTTCAACTCTTTGCATGGTTTTGATTTATCATTAGTAATATAAGATAGAATTTCTTATGTGGAAGCTTCAAGCTAAAATATTTAACATTGCAAAAACAGATCTTACAGAAGATAAGACAGCTGAAAAAGCAGTATGGTAAAGAGCAATGAATTTGGAATCAGAGGGATACATACTTGAATTTTGGCTCTGCTGTTCACTAACTCTTTGACCTTGGACCAATCATTAACCTCTTAGGGGCTTCAGTTCCCTTATCTGTAAAATGAAGCTGTTAAACTAGATGGCCTCTAAGTTCTTTTCTAATCTTATAACTTAGATTTTAAGTCTAATGAGGATTTGTGATAGAAATGGCTAAGGTCTTTCCCTAAGGGTTTCTGTGAGTCACCACATATGGTTATGGACTGAACTGGAAGTGGTAGTGGGGAATCCCAAGTGCTCTTAAAAACAGACCATATTAGGTATACTTCTAAGCAGTAGCACCGAGTGCCCCACCATGGATCATAAAGGTGAGTAAGAAATGGTACCTGTCCTCAGTGTAGTTGAGAAAAAGGCTATAAAAATAATTATGGAAGGACCAAATCATAGAATAGTGTGTATATTGGAAAGTGGAAAGGGAGAAATGGGGAACCTCTGGAGTACCTGAAGAACTACCCCTTACCCTCTCCCTCCAGCCCCCCAAGAAACACCTGAGGAAATTTGAATCAGAGTGGAGAGAAGTGATCAGTAGTCAGTCAGTTGACAAAAAAATGTACCGTTGCACTGAAGGCAACTAAGCTTAAAGAAACTATTTCAACTCTTACTCCTAAAACTTTTTCAGTCAAAGCAGTTTATACTAAAGATGTTTATAGTGAATCAGAAAAGATACACCTCCAGAAGGAAAGATGCAAAATAAGAATATTTTGAGTGATACATCTCTATCAGCAGGACTTAACCTCAAACAAAGAAAAGCATGGATTTTCTGACAACTCTCTTCTGTGGTCACAAAATATGAAATTTCACCTTGGAAATGTCTGTGACCAAGCTGATGACTAAATGTTGTGTTTTGAGATTGATTGGGTTGTGGGGTAGATGTGATATTAAAAAACTTGATTTTTTAAAGAATCACTTAAATGTATTGTGGGTGCTACTTTTAAAATTGGTATATCAATAACTGAAAGTTTAAAATTAGAGATAATTCATACTTTATGTGCAGATTTCAAGACATTTGCTAATTTAATTGTTATATATGATTAGTTTCAAAGGACTATAGATAATAAAAAGGACATGTGATATTTTTGGAAGAACTGCATATTTAGTCAAAATTATTAGCACATTAAGGAGGAAGCACTATGTTTCTTTTTAAATGTTCAAATGAAAAGCAACTATATAACCCCAGCTTTACCGAAACTGTTTAGCTTCCATAAAAAACCTTATAGAGAAGAATTATTGTATTGGGAGGAAAACATTACTGCAACACTGATTTAAAAATAAATTAGACAAAATAGAAATATGACAGCTTTTTTCCTGTGTATATTTTTTGTTTAATAAAATGCAAAAAGCATGGCTTTACTCTTAGTGCTACAGAAGCTTAGCTCTTAATAGAAACAAAAAAAAAAAAACCCATCAACTTCTTGACGTGATAGTTTGAGTAACCCTGACAGGTCTTATCTTACTTTCATAGTTTTCCAACTTAAGGAGTCATTGGGAGAGTAATTTAGTATTTTCAGTGTGCTTCTTTGAATTATCTGTATAAAAAAGCTCTGGTAAGCATTTACTCTAGAGCCTAAGGTCAATATTAAGGAATCTGCTTTTGAAAAGCAACCGACTATCAAAATGGATTCTCATATCTATCTATCTATCTATCTATCTATCTATCTATCTATCTATCTGTCTGTCTGTCTGTCTGTCTGTCTGTCTGTCTGTCTGTCTATGTCTGTCTATTGATAAATAGATATATGAATAGATATATATACTCATACACACATGTGTTTATATACATGTGGACATATATTTATTTATACAATACATACATATAAGCACATGCTTATACACACAAATATTTATTAAATACATTTTGCTTTTTTTAATTTTAAAGGAAATTACATACCAGAATTTATTAATATCTTATAAATCTGATGAGAGATACACTTTATACATTTGTTAGAACATAAAACTTTTTTATTTACTTGATGAAATCTAATTTGAACTCTAGCAAAGTTGATTTTCTCATTAATATGCTAGTGTAATAATAAGCTAATATTTATAAGTTTTGGTAAACACTTCATAAATTTTGTAAATATTCACAATAAGTCTAGATTTTCGGTTATGCAAGCAGTGTTATCCCCCTTATTTCTATATACATATATATGTGTGTGTGTATATATATATATATACATATACATATATATATATATCACTGGCCCATTTCAGGTATTAAAAATAAAAGAAAGTAAATCTTTGAAGTACATTATGAAAGATGTTACTACTTTTCCCATGAGTCTGTTAAGTTCTAAGAGACTTCTTTTTAAATTTTTAATTGTATATGTAATGTTAAGTTTCTTTGAGCTATGAGCCATTTGGAAAAATCTACACTAGCATTTTTAAAAGCTTTTCCATGGATAAATGATATTTTCTTGCAAATTCCTTCAATGTTAAATTTGAAGGTGGCTTCAGATGCTTCTACTAATGGTAAATGTCGATTAAGATGCTGCATGACTTTTAATTTATATTTCTGATACTTTTATCCAGTTGCATCTGTATTTAAGATAAGCCCCAAGTAAAAAACTGAAAATGTATATAGAACTATTACTTCTTCCTTATTGACTTAAACACATCAAGATACATAAATTTTACATTTAGATGCTTTAGACAAATTTTGCATTTTTGTCCATTTTATTATTAGGTTTAAAGTGGGAGTTCTTAATCTCTTTTTGTGTCATGGTCTCCTTTAGCATGTGGTAAAGACTATGAAACTGTGGATCCCTTCTCAGTAAAATGTTTTTAAATGCATAAAATAAAATACATAGGATTATAAAGGTAACTAATTATATTGAAATATGCTTATCAAAACAATTTAATAATCCATTTTATAGATGAAGCAACTGAGGCTCAGAAATATAAAGGAAATTCCCCCTAGTCACACTGCTTTTTTTTTTTAAAGCAATTGGGGTTAAGTAACTTGCTCAAGGTTACACAGCCAGTTATTTTGTGTGGCTGTTAACTATCTGAGGCTGGAACTGATCCCAGGTCTCCCGACTCTGGGCCAGCGCTCTTACACACTACTAATAAATATGTGAATTGGGAGTTGAATTTGGGTCTTTTGTCTTCTGAAAACCAGTGCTTTTTTCCATCACTGCTTCTTGAAGAGATTTATATCGTTTCTTCAAGAAGCATTTTAGAGATCTCAAGGAAGGGAAAGATGAAGGGAGGGAGGGAGAAAGAGATGGAAGAAAGAAAGATTTATTAATCACCTTCTATGTGCCAGCCACTATGCTGAACACTTTTTACAGATTTTATTTGATACTCGCAACAATCCTGGAAGGTAGGTACTATTATTACCTCCATATACAGTTGAAAAAATTGAGGTAGATAGAAATTAAATGATTTGTCCAGGGTCAAAGCTAGTGTTTGAGGTCATATTTGAACTCGGGTATTCTTGACTTGCAGGCGCAGAGATCTAGCTACCTCAAAAAGGACAAATATTTCATTTGAATCATGTAGATTGTAAACTCTTGAGAGGTGTGGATGATGTCTCCTATTGCATTTCATAGCACTGATTGTTGCCCAGTATAGGGTTTCTTATTAAATTAATTTTTATCAAATGTAGGTGTATATGTGTGACTATATATGTCAATATATATGCATGTCAAAATATATAATATATGTATGTAAACTTCTCTTGTGTTACAGGTCCGAGTTCTGTTTTCAAAAGGTCCATTCATTGCTATTTTTGCAAGTGATCCACACATTATCATAAAGGCAATTAACCAGAACCTTAATAGTGTCCTGCGTGATTCAAATATAAATGGTCATGACTACATGCGCAATATAGTTCATTTACCTGTTTTCCTTAATAGTCGTGGATTAAGCAGTGCAAGAAAATTTCTCGTAGCTGCCACTTCAAATGGAGAAGTTGTTTGTTCTGAAAACACAGGTAAAAACTAAATCTCTAAACTATTAAAGTTCTTAGACCATCTAAAAATTAGATTTGCATTTGAAGTGAATACTTTTAACTTAATACTTTGCAGAGTTGTGACTGCTTACTTTAATAGTAACACAGAAGTATTTTGGTGTGTAAATTGTTTGTCTTTGTAAATTATTTTAAGGATTACATGAAGATGCTGACAGAAGAGTTTCACAGAACAGCCTTGGGGAAATGACCAAACTTGGCAGCAAGACAGCCCTCAACAGACGGGTAAGATGCTCGTTTTCAGTCAAACTCCTGGGTTGTTATAATACATTTGAAACAAAGGTAAAATGTGTTATTAAAATCTTTTATAGCTGTTAAATTATCACTTTTCAAATGACATTTATCATTGAATTTCCTTTGCAGCAGCTTCAGGTTAGCTTTCAGGGACTGTTTGAGCATAGAACCATAGTAACTCAATTCTACTGTTTACTTAGGTGTGCCCCATCTTGCTCCTTCCATCTGTTTGCTCTCTTTTTTTTAGTAACTTCTTTCACTTAAACAATATCTGCTTCAGATCCAAGTAGTGTCATAAAACAATTTGCCTTATAGGTGAGTTTTACGACTATCACTTGTTCGGCATCGAGTGAAATTTGGCATAGACAAAATAGATAGGAAAGTTGTGTCATCATACTTTTAAATTTGCAATTGAGGCTTTGCTTACAATCTGTGCTACCTCCCCCCGAATCCAATTTCAGGAAGACCTGAGTTCAGATCTGTCTTCAGACACTTACTAGCTGTGTAACCATGGGTGAGTCATTTAACCTTTGATCGCTTCAGTTTCTTTAATCGTAAAATAAGGATAATAATAGCACTGACCTCCCAGAGTTGTTGTGAGCATCAAATAATGTTTATAAAAAAGTGTTTATCACAGTGTCTAGAACATATAAGGCACTATATAAATGCTTATTCCTTCCCCTCTTGCCAGAACTGATTCTTGTTCTAGGTCTACCACTAACTTACTGCTTGATATTGGACAAATGTTTACTACTGGTGAGAAGCAGTGTAGGGTAGTGAAATGAGCTCAGGGTGTGGAGTCAGAGGGCCTAGGTTTTAATTCTGCCTCTTCTGCTTACTATCTATAGGACCTGGGCCAAATCATTTACGTTCTCTAGACCCCAGTTTTAACATCTCTGAAATGGAGGGATTAGACTAGATGATATCTAAGATCTCTCACAGGTTTAAATCTGATTCTTTGATCCTGTGATCCTATTGTGATATGTATTTTGATTTTTAAAAATGATTGATATCTGACCCTGAGAAAAAATGCCTTGAGCAATTAGGATAAATAATTGTATGAGCTTAAAGTGAATGGAATTAGCTATAATGTTCCCTCTTTTAGACAAAATCCAAATAGTGGATGCACGATAAATATTTTACATTTAAAGGGAAAATCTGAACTTCAAAACTCATACAAATTAGGGAGTAATTATCATATCTTTAAAGAGTGATCTTCTTCATTGGTCACGAGGCATGTCTCTTTACAAAATTAAGTATATACATGTTTTATCCCTGGACAAACCATCACCTCTTTCTGCTCAAGGCAATTCTGTAATGCGCTGTTGCATAAAAGGTGTAAACTTGACGTTTTTCAGGAGTTTCCTCACCTGAAAGAAAGTGGTATAAGAAATTTCTTATACCATTGAAAGGATGGGTCCAGCCCCTCTCACTATTTTATTTTTCAAGTTTCTTGATTCTCAGACTTGTCACATAAATGAATTCTCATTTGCATTGTGGGGCTTTTTTTAGGATACTTACCGAAGAAGGCAGATGCAGCGGAGCATCACACGTCAGATGTCTTTTGATCTTACAAAGCTATTAGTGACAGAGGATTGGTTCAGTGATATCAGTCCTCAGACTATGAGAAGACTACTTAATATTGTTTCTGTGACAGGCAAGTCTTTTACTCTTGTTTGACAGTCTCCAGTGACATTTTCAGAAGCAAATTAAAGTAGCACAATGTGGTGTACTTACAAGATTTACATTGCTAAGAATGCAATAGAAGCTATTTTTAAAACTGTTTCTTATGTCTTTAAAGCCTCATTCCATAATACAACAAATGCTTAATGAAATAACAAGAAACCACACATCAAAAATTCAACTTATGTTTGGGATGTTAAAAAGCATGTTGATGAATCAAACATTTGAAAGCTCAAATGGGTCTTTCATCTCATTGATAGTATTCTCCCCAACCATATAGATCAAAATCCATGTTTGTCTGCTCATTCTGAATGGTTTGGTTTCTTTTTTTTGTTGTTGTTCTTTAATCAGTTCACCCCAGGGTTCACTCTGTTTGCTATAGGCTTTCCTCGGTTTCTTTGAACATTGTACTGATATCAGGGGATCACAGGAGCTATCTAATGGTTTTGCAAATACTTATGAGTGCTACAGTACAAGATGACCAAATGTCTCATGAAATGATGATTCTTATTGTCTTTGGACACATTATTAAATAAACTTCTCCAAAGAATCAGTGATTTGTTGTTGTAATGTCCTTTTGCCTTCTGTTTTTATTTATACTGAGAATGTTAATTAATTAAGATTAATGATTGAGTTCCCCCAGAGATATGTCCTCTCATTGATCTGTTAGAGTTTCTCTCCTCTCTCTCAACTGACCTCCAACATTTACATTCTGTCTGTTGCATATATATATATATAACAGTATTGTCTTGGTGGATAGACTAAAATTACTTTGAAGGCAGGGACTCTTTCTCTTTTGTCTTTGTGTACCAATTGCTTAGCACAGTGCCTGCATTCATCATAGTAGGTGCTGAATAAATGCTTGTTAATTGATTGATTGGATACTGGCTAAGGATCTCATATGTAGAATATCAACATCTTAGCTCCATTTATCACCCTTTTGTAAAATTTTGTGATTATCCCTGCATGAGTGGAATGGAGCTGGATCATGGGTTACTGTGACCACCAGAGAGGTCCACCCTAAGTGTGGTGTGGAATTCCTACTACTTAGAAAAAGTCTGTTACAGTTACCATACTCAAAGCCCTTTCAGCATTTTAGGACCCACTAGAGTCTCTGTTCTCTTGTCATAAATATCAACAATACAGAGTAATTTCCATTCCATGATGAGTCATTAGAGTAGGATTTTCTAGAGATTTTTCTTATGATAGGGGAAAAATCTGACTTTGAACTCAGATTAAATTTTATATAAAGTTTTATATTTATATAATTTGCCATAGTAATAATCACATTAGTGTAGGGATTTAATATTTACAGAACTAGTTTTGTAGTAATTATCTCATTCATTGAAAGAACAGAGTTTGAATTTTATAGAAGATAATTGATCAGCACATATTTATTAAGCACCTGTGAGCTAGACTCTGAGGATGCAAACAAAAAAGGGAGACAGTTCTTGTGTCAAGGAGCATTTATTTGACTTGAGGCAAGAGTGCAATATGTTCATAGATAAATAAACATACTGTACATATGGAATAAAAACAAGTGATTTTTTTGGAGGAAAAGAAGAGTGGTTGGACCTAACATAAAGGGCATTCAGGAAGGGCCTTTAGAAGTTGGTAGTATTGGAGCTGATCTTGGAAGGGAGTTGAATTCCCAAGCAGTGAAGGGGAAGAGAACATTCCAGGATGAGGGGAAGTCTTATAAACATAAAGGCAAGATGGAGTTCTATAAATATAGGGAACAGGAAGCAGGCCAATTAAGTAGATTGCCTGGGTGATCAGGCTGCTCTGAGTTCAAACTTAGTAGCTCTGTGACTTTGATTAAGTTACTTGCTCTCTCAGCCTCAGTTTTCTTACATGTAAAATGGGAATAATAATAGCATCTACCTCCTGGAATTGTTATAAGGATCAAATGAGGTATTTGTAAAGCACTTAGTGCCTGGCACATGGTAGACACCATATAAATACCAGCTATTAAAGTAATTATAATAATAGTAATTAGTAATTATTACCTAAATTGTAAAGAATTTCAAATGACAAATAAAGGAGTTTGTATTTTATTCTGGAGTCAATAGGGGGCTGTTGAAGTTTCTTGAGCAAGAGGAGTGATATGGTCAGACCTGCATTTTAGGAATAGCATAGGATCATAGATTTACAGCTGAAAGGGACCTTAGGTGTCTTCAAGCCTAATTCTCTCATTTTGTAACTGAGGAAATTGAATCTTAAGACAGGTTCAGGATCATACAGCTAGTAAAGTACCAGAGACAGGGTTTTAAAATAGATCTTCCTGACTTCAGGACCATCTTGCTCTGCACTATGTGATGTTGCCTCTTTCATTTGAGTAGCTCTGTGGAGGCTGGATTAGAAAGGGGAGATATGCATGCTGGAGGACCAGTTAGGAACCAGTGATCCAGTTAGGAGGTAATGAGGCCCTGAACTAGGGTGGTAGAAATGTGAATGGAGAGATGATGAGTGAGCTACATGTAATGGGGGTAGAATTGATAAGACTTGATAGCTTATTGATTATTTGGTAGTAAATGAGAATGAAAACTTGAGGATGATGCTAATGTTATAAGCCTGACTGAAAAGATGGTGGTGTCTTGACATAAATAGAGAAGGTAAGAGCAAGGGTTCATTTAGGGAAAAAATAATAAGTTCTGTTTTAGACATGTTCAGTTTTAGACACATATGATACATCTAGGTAGAAATGTCTAGGAGACACTTAAAGATAGGAGGTCATAGTGAGGGCAAATAGCAGGGTTCGGGGTTGTATGGCAGAGGGAGAGGTGGAATGACAGGGAGCTTCAGAGGTTATGAACGTGGAAGTAAAACACTTTGGGTGATAGCAAAATCAAGTGTGTGAGAATCTTTGTGTGTAGCCGAGGTGGGGTGGTGGAATAAGTTTTGGGAAATGAGTAAGATGAACTAGGAGCTAAGGGATTTGAGGGGGTGTTGATAAGTATGTTTAAGTTTCCTAGTTTTATGAAGATAGGAGTTGAGGAGAAAAGACTAGGTTAGCCACTGAACTTATTGAAGAAGGAGAATGTCCTGGAGGTTGTAGATAATTGTTACCAGAATTTGATTGGGTTGATTAAAACTCAAAGTTGGAGAGATAACTGAATAATTGAGGTAGGAGAATCTGAAAGTGACAGTGAGTGAGAGGAACAAGTGAAAGTACAAGTGCAAGAAAAAATGTCTACAGAGACTGTGCAGCACCAGGAGGGAGCCAAGGCTCAGCCAGAAGATGAAACAAGTGGGGAAGAAAAAAAGTTTAAAAAGAAAGTTTGTTACCTATAGAGTGCATATACAGGAGAGCATGATTGAAGGGATGGGTGGTTTTGAAATATGCAATTTTGGTAGGGTTTGGATCGAGGGGAATAAGAATAAGGGAGCAGCAGAGGGCAGTGGAGAATGGTTTATATAAAGACAAGGATTCAAGATCATTGGAACAGGGAGGGTATGACTGGGTGGGAGTTTGTTCAACATCATTGCTGAATGAGTTGGGGAAGTTAACTCAGGGTTTTGCATCTGGGTGGTCTTTGTAATCTGCTCTATTGAGGAAACCAGCTGGGGGAGTTGGTGGAATAGTATTGCTCTCCTATAACTGTAGGCAGGTTAGGCCAGGGGATAGGTGGAGGAAATAGGAAGGAATGGTGAGTCTCTGCTGACTATGAGAAGGAAGGATCCCTCTGCAGGCAGGAAGGGTCCCCTGCAAGTGGAAAGAGAGTAACCCAGCAGACCTGGCCTGGGAATTAGAGGGCAGGTCAGGAAACTTGCACACGATGGAAGGAATCTCTCTGATCCCCTGATGGAAGGAAGAGACCATGTCAGGAAACTGGCTCAAGACACCTTCTCCTCTCTACACACACACACATGCACGCATGCATGCACACACACACGCACACACACACGTACGCACAACCACCCTTGTTCCCCACCGCTCCACATAGATTCTCCCTTTGGTGAGGAGCTAATTCTGCAACCTCTCCTTTGAAACTCATTCTAAATTTATCACCCAGTTTATATCATAGTGGCAATTTTCCCCTGACTTTAAGGTCATTCTTCTTCCTTTCTCAAATTCTTTTGCTCTTCCACAGTACTTCTGCAATTTATGACAGGGGACTTCAGCCTACATGTTGATAGTTCCCTAGCCATCCTAATATCTCAGCTTCACTTCAACTACATATAGGTATGGTTACAATCTAGTCTCTCCATTTACTAACAGATGTTTCACTTCCATAATCAAGAACTGTGACATTGCTTTATCTTATCCCAGCCTTTTTTTATTCCATCTTTCCCTATACCTTACCCCTCTTAAATCTAGTCTTTATTCTCACAATGACCTCCAATCCCTCCAGCTCTCAGGCCATAACCTTTGCTCTTACCTCCCTTTTCTCCCTACCTTTTAGTCAACTAGTTCAAACATTATAGTATCCTCTACACTCAAATTCCATGCCACCTTATTAAATCACAACTCTGAATGACTCCTACCAACTGTCTCTTTTATTCCATCTCACATATTGCTAAGTGGAATTTCAGGAAATCATGTTGCTGTGCCATCTTTGTTTATCACAAATTTAGTTTTCCAACTCTAGCTAGCGCCCTGACTTCATCTAGTAGGTTTTTTATTACTGCCTGATTCTCAAGGCAAGTCACTTAAATGCTTTCTGTCTCAATTTCCTCAAGTGTAAAATGGGTATAATAATAGCACCTACCTCCCAAGGTTGTTTTGAGGATCCAATGAGAGATTTTTTGTAAAATGCTTTGCACAGTGCTTGACACATAGGCACTTAATAAATATTTGCTGATTGATTAAAGAAATGTGCTGATTTCCCCGGGTCCATTGCATAGAAAGGCAGAGTATCTAGTGCTGGAGAGGATGGTAAGGGATGAAGTGTCATTTGGTTTCTGTGTCTGAAAAGAGTTTGAGAAGAACAGTTTTATTTAAGAAACAATTTAGTTGTAGTGTAGAAATTCCTTATGGCCTAATGGAAGTGTAGGTTAGTGAGTACTAGGGAAATGAGAAGAGTAGGGCCAAGATAGAAAGGGATGAAGTTATAAGAGTATAGTGTTGGGGAAATGAGATTTTTCCCAGGCAGTCATTGATTTTGTATCCTAGAGATGCAGAAATGAGGAAGAGAGAGGTTGGTAGCAGTAATATAATTGATATTTTTAGTTGTATTCAGCAATTTCAGTAGCAAATTTTATTTTAAAAGGTAAATATTATTTGTTTAAAGGACATCTGATTCATCAAATTAAAAATTTTAAAGTCATCATTTAAGAAGAATTAAGATTTAAACTTTTAAAATGAAACAGTTGGGGGTTTTTGTGGGTATTTTTGGAATTAGTTTATATTGTGGGTATAAACTATTCAGTCAGTTTTGTAGTATAAATACCATGCAGATAAAGACTATATCAGATTTATGAATCAAAATTTTTTTCCTAGTTCTTTTCGTTTCTAAGTGCCAGAGCAGCAATATATTTAAATCCTTTAAGTTCTTTTCATAATATCTATGAATTTCATTATCACTGTCATGATTTTGTTTAAATGTTTTCATGATCTTACCAGTTGTTTTTTTTTTTGTCTAGGACTAAAATCTTTCATTCATGACACCCTGGCTCTAAAGCATCTTAGAGATTTATTTAATCTCAATGACTTTGTTAACCAGCATAACCTGTTTTCATAAAGCCAGTCTGTACTTTGACTTGCTGAATAACTTGCTCCAGAGGTCCATATATGAATCATATCTAAAGTAGATAATATTAGGATTCCTGAAATGTACAGAAAGATACACATAATCTTAGGATAACTTAAGATATTAGAGCTCTGGAATGAACATAAAAACACTCTTATGAGATCTCGATTTTCATTGTGTATATGTATAAAATACCAAAAAAAAATCATTATCCTAATAGCCATAATCAAATTATTTTATAGTTGCTTAAAGAATTAGAAAATTCACAACAGCTCAGATCATCACAGAAGATAAAAGATAAAATCAATGTTTGACATCCTTGCTGTTTCACTTTATTTAGAGCAAAGTTAAATTATGTCATTTGTCTCCTGGACAATTTGCTAAGTTTTTTTTTGCTTGTACTTATGTCAATTTACAAAACAGTGTTATGTTTTCATACTCTATAGGACGATTATTGAGAGCCAATCAAATTAGTTTCAACTGGGATAGGCTTGCCAGCTGGATCAATATTACAGAGCAATGGCCCTACCGAACTTCATGGCTCATACTGTATTTGGAGGAAACTGAAGGCGTTCCAGATCAAATGACATTAAAAACCATCTATGAGAGGTACTATAATTACTAACTCATGCTTTTTTATGTTTAAATTGAATTGAATTTGTAGTTTCTTTATGTGTTAAAAGAGTTCTGGGAGAGTATACAAAGTGAATATTTGTATATTGGATCAAATTTTTCTTTGATATTTGCTATAATTTCAGAGTTGTATTCCCATATATCCTTTTGTGCTGGTATGTAATAGATTCAACATTTTCATATAGGAATATTTTGCCTTTGTCAGTATAGCACATGTACAAGACATTTTCCAAATTAATATTTAATATACACATCCTTGTAGATGGACTTACACATGTAAATGCACACATACAGACACATACATATACACACATACATTTCATTGAGCATTTTTATTTACTACAGGGAATGATGAAACCAGTCATACCACCCAAACTTTCATTTGGTTATATAGGAAAATGTCATGCTTGGAAAACCTATGTGGAAGTGCTTTCTCAGGTAGCTTAAAAAATACTAATTATCCCTGATTATCAAGCCTCCTTAATCGACACAAAGTACAGAGGTCAAAAGTTTTCCACTCCTAGGTCACATTGTCTTAATCTCTTCAATCAAAAAGTCTTCTTTCTTAAGTGGAGATTAGTTTCCAGTTGTCCTTAGTTAGTAAGTCCTTAACTCAAGTGATCTAAATGTAAAGGTCAAAGTTCTCCACCCTAGTAAATCATGATCTTCTCAGTTTGCATTAAATACACAACTAGAGGTCTTTTCATCTTGACCTGAGGCTGGCTTTCCACTTCCATGGTTCGCCTTCAATGGTCTCAGCTCCTTTTTGTCCAGCTCCTTGTCCGATTCTTGTTCCACATTGAAACTCACAGTGTCTAGTCCACCTCAAGTCCTTCACATTTCCTGTTCCTGTGAACACAAAGCTTAACAAAGCCACAATAACATTCATACAGATTGCCAGCGTCCTCCTCAATTCACTTTCTGCCTGTGAAATCAACATAGACCCATTAACAAGGTCTGAAGAATCAGCATGTTCAGAATCATTAGTATAGCCCCAGGACCCCTGAAACTGTCAGCAAGGCCCTCCTCCAGGATTTCTGTGAACATACAAAAAAATCTTCTTTCAGTGCTTCTGAACCAACAGCAAGATCTCAGGGCTTCTGTAACAACAGCACTGTCCTCTGTCAGCAGATGAATTTGACAAAGTAACATCCAAACAGACAATGTACCAACACCACAGCCATGCCTCCTCCCAGCTTTCCTCTCTTCTCATTTCTCAGTTCTCAGGTCAGTCCTCAGGTCTCATTTCTCTCCTCAGTTCACAGTTCAGTTTTCAGTTCTCTTCTCTCTCCCCAGCAATAGCAACCCAGCCTCCAGATGCTCGTTCCCAGAAGTTCTGGCCTTTCTCACTTTGGGCTTTTCCTTATATATGGCATTAGGTCCTCCCTGTTCTGCCCCTTTCTGTTACTTCAACAAATCCATCCCACTTTGGGATTCATAAGTTCTGGGTCTTAATACTCGACACAGTTATGAACTTGAAACAAGGTGCTAAGTACCTGTTAGCTTGCCAATACAAGGATCAGGGAACATCTTCAAATTCCCATTACCATTACAATGGCTTCCCATAATTTTATCACGAGGAGTTGACCCAAAGGGCTGGAAGCCTTTCCTTATTTCTCCTGACATCATGAGGATGCTAGTAGAGCACTCTATCTGGGCCTTTGTCATCTCTACTCTTTAGGGCATGACAATTTTCTCTTTCTTTGCATTTTCCTGATGTCCTCTTCTACTCTTTTCTCTTTCAAATTACTTCATTGGTTATAAGTTATAGTCTCCAGAAACCTGCCATAAATCTGCATTGTTCTCTGTTTCATCATTTTCAATTCTTTGGAGACTATGCAATGTATCCCAGCCATAGGTCAACTCTGACACAATATTAGTAGTAAAAAGATGAACCTTTGTTTTTGGGAAACGGTGGGATCAATAAAGGAGCTTTTTAGCTTCTAAAAAACAATCTATCCTGCTCTATTCCTCCTCTTTAATTCTGGGCCTAGGTCATCCATTTGTACTATCTATCTATATTATAGATACCCACGAATAGTCTATTTAGATTATCTTTCCAAAAATATGTTATAATCTTAGCAGAGGATATTCTTCATCCACTTAGCTTTTCCTTTCTGGATAAGGAGGCTAAACTTTTTTCAGTGGTTATATGTTTATTTCAGGAGCCACTGCAGTCAGTGCAAAGTTTAACTCTTCCATCACAGTGTCATCCACAAACAAGAGCATCTGGAGGACTTGGCCATTGCCAGTGTCCTTCCTCAGGTGGCCTCTGCACTAGATCACTTCCATTACAGTGGCAAACACCTTGGAACATAAGGCAAACCCTCTTTTTGAGTGTTGCCTGATATTTATTATTAGAGAGTCATTGAACAACATTGTTTCTGTTTTAATATCATTCAAACAGTCTTGAATGATTTTGCTAAATGGATGGGAAGCTCCTGGTTGGAAAAGAGCCTTCAAGGTGATGTTCTACTCTACCAACTAAGGTATTTTTGCCATTATCAACAAACATTAAGCACAGTGGGATTGTATATACTCTACTTCTTTCATTTAATTTGGAGGTGGTAAAGATGTGATTGATTGTAGTGTCACTTGGTTTTTTTTATATTTTATTTCCCCAATTATATGTAAAAACAATTTTTGACATTTTTTTTTTACAGTTTTGAATTCCAAATTTTATCCCTCTCTTCCTTCTCTTCCCCTTCCCCGTAGTGGTAAGCAGTCTGATATAGGGTATACATGTGCAGTCATGTAAAACTTTTCCATATTCGTTGTTTTGTACAAGAAGGAAGGAAGAAAGAAAGAGTATACTTCGGTCTGTATTCAGACAACATTTCTTTCTCTGGAGGCAGATAGCAGTTTTCATCGTAAGTCCTTTGGGGTTGTCTTAGATCATTGTATTGCTGAGAATAGCTAAGTGACTTACAGTTGATTATAATACAGTATTACTGTTAGTGTGTACAATGTTCTCCTGGTTCTGCTCACTTCACTTTATATACTCATACATATATACTTTGTATACTCATATATATATTTATATATAAACTCAGTTTATATAAAAGTCTTTCCAGGTTTTTCTGAAATCATCCTGCTTGTCATTTCTTATAACACACTAATATTTTGTTACAATCATATACCACAACTTGTTCAGCCATTCTTCAATTGATGGATATCCCCTCAATTAGGTCCTTTTCCCTTTTTTCCCTGATGTCTTTTGGATATAGACCTAGTAGTGGTATTGGTGGATCAAAGGATATGCACAGTGTTATAGCCCTTTGGGCTTAGTAGCATGTCACTTGTTACTGTCTCTATTCTGTACTAATAAACTTATTGAGGATATCTTTGATTTGTATAGAAGAGGAATCTTCTTTTAGAAGGAAAAAAACTATAAGCACTTAGGTTTGTGTTTGTTATTATTCTCATGTTTACCTTTTTTGATATTAATAATTTCAGAGATTTTTTTCCTATCCACTTGTTGGATCTTCAGATACTTGGTGAATTCATTCCACAGTGTCCTCATAGTTGTGTTACTTCCAGGCTGTATCTTCTATATGTACACTTAGTCTATTCTGACTGCTTTTTTCTTCTTTGTTCTCTTTAGTGCCATTTTTACCCACTCTATAAACATATCTAGTACTGTGAGTTTAGAGCCTAAGTTGAGTACCTCTGCTGTTCTTGATGGGGAACAGGGTTCATTATGAAAATCTTTGCAAATGTTTTCCTTTTTTTTCTTTTGTTTGTTGTCTTTGTTGAGCTTTCATCTTTAAATTCTCTTAAGATAACTTGACTTAGTTGAGTCTCTTGCCAAACTAATTCCTTTTACTCTGTGAGGTAGATGTCATCACAGTCTTATCCTCATCCAGTCATCTATCATCTTTGCTCCTAAAAGTTTTACAAATGTGTTTAGAGTAGAAAGAGTGCTGGATTTGGAATCAAGAGGTCCTGGATTCAAATTCTGTCTTGTCACTTAAGACTTTAACTTCTCTGGGCCTCATTTTCCTCAAACCAAATAAACATTTATTTAGTTTCTGTGATGTGCTATGCTAAGCACCAGGGATACAAAGAAGAACTAAAGATATATCCTGTTCACAGAAAACAATTATGTTCAAATAAGATACATGCAGGATAAATTGGAGATAACCTCAGGGAATTCACTAATATTAGGTAGGAATCAGGAAAACGTTCCTCTAGAAGGTGGAATTTTAGCTGGGACTTGAAGGAAACAGAAAGGAATCGTGGGGGATGATAACCAGGGAAAATACCCAGAGTTGAGAGATGAGGTTTCTTGAGTGAGGAACAGCAAAGAGTTCAGTTTTACTGGGTTGCTGAATACAGTGGTGGGGGATTGATGGGATGTACTATGTAAGAATACCAGAAAGTTAGGCAGGTGCTAATTTATTATAGTCTTAAGCTACAAACAGGATTTTGTTTAGGAGTTATATAACATATATTTTCGTGCCACCAAATGCAGGAAAATATATTAATTGTGCAAATCTGCTGTTTAAACTGGAGCTTATTGGCCTCCTTGGTCCTATACAGAAGGGCTAATATTTTTAAGTTGAAGATTTAGTTGTAAATTAATCCATCTTAGAAAGACTTTTTGTTCATTTGAATTTAAAGTTGGTTATTCTTGTTAAACTACAAACAGGATTTTGTTCTTGGGAGTAATAGGGAAGCACTGGAGTTTATTGAATAGGGGCTGACATGGTCTGACCAGTGCTTTAGGAAGATCACTTTGGCAGCTGAGTGGAGGATGGACTGGAATTGGGAGAGACTAGTAGCATTGATTACCGTCCTGCAGGTTATTGCAGTAATCTAGATGTGAGGTGATAAGGACCAGCACCAGGGTGACAGTAGTGTTAGAAGAGAGAAGGGGGTTGTATACATTTATTTCCTGAACTGTAAAATGATGAGCTTTGACTAGATGATCTAGAAAATCCCTTTTTCCCCTAATTTTGTAATGGTATAATTGTTGTTGCCTTTGGCCACCTTCTTATGCGAATTAGCAAATATATACAGTATTGCTGACTGAGGCTTTTTTGTCTCCATGTTTTTGGTCATTGATTTACATTGGTTAAAGTTCTGTTTTAAATTATAGTCAATGTCAGTCTGATTTCTACTATTCATGACCTGTTTTCATTATCAATTGCTTAAGAAGTTCAAGTCTCACATTTATAATACCAGTTGCTAATTTAAAATTTATAGATAATCAAAAAGTTCTAACATTTGCTTTGTTATAAATAGGGTGAAACACTTAAAAATTACCTTTGTAACATTGGAACTTTTAGATAAAACTGATTCACAAATCTAGAAAACCCATACTTGATTTATAATGCAGTTTTAAAGCATTTCATATCTAATATGTGTAGGTCTTTATTTGATTTGAAAGTTCTTTCACTTGGAAGAGCTTGGAAGTAGGTAACAACATATACACATATTTCAAAGGGATGTAAAAATGTCAAATTAATATTGTGGGGTGAAATCTACAGTAAGAATGCATAAGACTTTATTATTATTTTAAAAAATATCCCTCATGCCTTTAAAATATCAAATTGCTTTTCTAGACTTTTTTTTTAAAGCAATCTGGGTTAAGTAACTTGCTCAAGGTTACACGGCCAGTTATTTCTGGGTGTGGTACTAAGTATCTGAGCCCGAATTTGATCCCAAGGTCATCCCGACACTGGAGCCGGTGCTCTTACATGCTGAGCCACCTGGCCGCCCCTAAGCAATTGGGTTTAAGTAACTTGCTCAAGGTTCCATGGCCAGGTGTTTCTAGATGGGTGCTAAGTGTCTGAGCCCGGATTCGATCCCCAGATCATCCCGACACTGGAGCTGGTGCTCTTAGTTGCTGTGCTACCTGGTCGCCCCTCTAGATTTCTTTATATCTCTGAAAAAGATATACAGAAACATTCAAAATTAATTTTAAAAACATCACTGTAAATTACTATTTAGCACATATAGATGAAACTTTACAATAAGTACTTTAAAAAGATGTTTGATAATTTTTTACGTACTAAAATTTTGCTCTAGTATTATGCAGTATTAGTAGTATTTATATTCCTTTCATGGATTTTTATTTTTCTAAGTCTTACCTTGTTTAAATTCAACATTAAATCACTATTTAAAAAAAATGTACACACTGTGCTAAGTAAGTGTTCCAGTAGGTGGCAGTGCTGCCTAATTATTTAGGGCCTTTGAAGCATTAAATTCTATCTGGTCTTTCATACTTTAGGAAATCATTTTTCTGTTTGCAAAATTAATGACTTGATTTCTTTCTCCTTGGTACTGTTACAATATTAAGTTTTACTACCAAAAATTAAATGCTTCTCTTTCTTTACAAGTACTTAATTATGAATGTTCAGTAGACTATAACAAAGTAATTTTGTATAATTAAAAAGTTAGATTCCATATGTCTTTTGCAAAATATTTTACTTTAATTTATTACAAAATATCTTTACTATTTAATGTAGCATTTGTGTTAATACTTAAGACATTTCTTTTCCTTATTTAAGTGGTAATAACTGAATTAAGTATGGTATGTACCTTCTAGATTTTTCTTTTATTATTTAGAAACCAGTTGTTTGTCCTTGGAGAACAAAATGATGTCTGAGAGACTGGATGACTTTTTGTAGAGGGACTATGGGCTTTCGTTGAATTTTCAGGAGAAGCTTAGGAGAGTCCGAAGGTATTTTGAGGAAGGAATGTCTGAATTGGATGGTGTATCTATGGAATTAGTATGTTGGGGACAATTTCTTCACTTCTGATGTTACTGGGGAAAGGTATTTGAACTTCATGAACTGTAGTTGTAACGTACTGGAACAAGTACTTCCTGGGGTTCTTGTGTAAGGTGAAACAAGGAATTGAGAAAGGATATAATTAAAATTATCTGAAATTAATAAATATTAAAAGTAATAAAGCTAGCACATATTTATCTTTTGTTATGCAACTTTCTTAATGTTTTCCTCAGAGGAGCCCTCTGAGGATAGATGGTTCCAATGTGTTCCCCATTGTGCTGTTGGGGATAAGCTTTGAGAAGTCGAATGATCTTGCCAGAGATGCTGTTAGTGGTAGAAAGCCAGTCATTTTTCTTTTAAAACAATTTTTGTTGACATTCTGAACTTAGCAATCAACACACATGAACTTTAGCATATACAATGAATAGAAAAAGAGAATTGTATATGAAACTGCAAATTTCTGTTACATGGTCTGTTTTATTTAAAAGTATATAATAAATTCAGCATGTTAATTTCAAGACTATTTCACTTGTTTCATTCTCTCAGAACTTCATTATGTTCTCTTTTGTCCATTTAAAAAATCCTTTATTAAATTTTTTAAAATTTATTTTGGCATCTCTATCTGTAGCTCCTGGCCTTTTCCCTAATCGCTCCCCTTCTTCTAAATTAAAAGTAACCCTCCCTTGTAACAAATCAGTATAAGCAAGCAAAACAAGTCAACACATTGACCATGTTCTTTAAAAGGAAACCTTTGTCTGCTAGAGTCCTTTATTACTTAGATATGTCTCATTTTTGCACCCTAGTTTATCACCTTTATGTCAAGATTTGGGAAGTACATTTTATAATCATTCCTCTGGAGTCATGGTTGATCATTGTATTGATCAGGGCTCTTGAGCCTTTCAGAGTTGCTTTTCCTTACATTTTATAGTCATGTATAAATCAGAGGTTCTTAACCCAGGGTCTGGGAACTTATTTTGTAATACTTTGATATCTATTTCATTATATTTAGCTTATAATTTTTATTATAATAATATTTGTATTTTATTTTTATAAATCTCTAAATATTAATGTAATTTATATATAATTATAAATTTATATTTAACATTATAATTAGCTTTGTTGCTTTGATATCTATTTCATTATAATTAACTTCTTTGCTCACTTCTATTTCAAGTCTCAGTTTATGGTTTGGGGCTTCCCTCTCTTTCCTTCTCTCCATTCCACCTTGGAATGGTGTGATCAATTCATATTTGTTCCTGAGTCTATTTTTTGGGCTACTGCTGAAAGCTTTCACCTCTCTTGGTGTTTCTACCATCAAAGCACTGTTAGACTTCATGATCTCTGTTCAGATCTTTGTATTATTCTGACCTTACTGGGTGTATTCCACTTAAGGTGCTGCTTTAGTCTTTAGTCTTTGTGTTGCTCTGAGTTTCTGACCTGTTCATTTGAGCTAGTGCTGGTTTCCTTTGTGGCGCCTGACTTCTTCCAGCATCAGTGACTTCTGTTGATCTTTCTGTGTAGTTCTGGGATGGTTGAGGGAGCTTATCCTGTTTCTCTTTGAATTACTTTATCATTATTCAGTCTGTTACTCTTTCTGATAATCGCTAGATTATATTTTGAAGAGTTTGTGTCTTCTATGAACTTTCATGCTATTGTTCAGTGCTCTCTTATTCGATGATCTTTCAATTATATAATTTTAAGATGGTATAATTGGATATCAGCAAACTTTTGCTTTTTCTTAATCCCATGTATATACTTCAGTGTACTTTATAGAAAAATTGAAGTGGCATGCTGCTGTTAAGCTTTTATGTTAGTGATCATTAATAGTATTTTGTCAATAGGATATTTTATATGATTTCTGTTACTGAATATGTATTTCATAATTTGAAAATGTCTATATAAAGCAAATGATTCCATAGTGTTTGTTGTATTTTGAAAGCTACTTTTAGCCTCATCTTGCTAAAAATCTCCAGATCATATCTCCTTCAATTTAGTGTTCACTTAAAAAAAAGTTATTTCTATTGGCTTCTGTAGTTCATGTAAGGTTTTTGATATTAGAGTACAAAAAAGCTGATGGATGTACAGTTTCTTCAATTTTTAGTTGACAAGAAACTAGAAAGTGTAGTTAATACTGGAGGACAAAATTAGAATCTTTCCACCCCTTTTACTCTCCCAGAATTTCAAAAAAGCAATTGTAGAAATGCAGGAACTATTGCTTAGAAAGCAGTTCAAATGAAGGATACTTGGGGGCTTTAGTGGATTCTATGTTAATACTCAGTGTAAGTCAGCAGTTTGATGTTGCATCCAAATGTAATCTTAGTCTTTCATTGATAATAACTTATATGGCAATTTAAGATTTGCAAAGTGCTTTGTTATAAAAATCCTGTGAGGTGAGTATTACAAGTATCATTGTTCCCATTTTGTAAATGAGGAAGCTGAGAAATTATTGACTTTCATTCTGGAATTCTCACTATAAGAAAATAGCTGCTTGCTAGGAGATAAATGATGAAAACTCTAGAAGAGTGGGAGCATCTCTAAGTGCCCTTCAGAGATGGAGAAAAGCCTTGTGAGCGCTACAGCATTGCTGCAATCTAGATACAGATGTGAAGATTCACTAGAGTTTGTGAATGGTCTTCCTTTTTCCTTTCTGTGCTGCAGGCATTAGGGTTACCATGTAACTTATTTGGAGAGGCTCTTGCCAATAAGTGAAGGAAACATAATGGGTTAGAGAAAATGTTCAGGGCTCCCTATTTTAAAGTCTGCCATCCTAGAGAACCCTTCATTCTAATTGCTGTAGTTAGTGGTCCTTGTTTAGTTACCTTGGTAAAATTCCTTCACATATTGAATTTTGCTTTATCACCGATTAAAAATGGCATAAAACCATATTTTCACTAACATTTACAGGGTTGTTTTGATGAAAATGTTTTATAGATCTTAAAGTGCTGTAAAATATAATAATTATCATAACATTCAGTTAACAAGAATTTATTAACCACTTAGTATATGCCTGGCTCTAGGAATAAAAAGACAAAATAAAAAGATACTGTTCTCAAGGATCCTACGTTCTTCAAGAATATACAATATCTATACACAGCAAATACAAAATAATTGAGAGTGGTGGGAGTACCAGCAGCTTGAGAGTGTGGGGAATTCTTCATGTAGGGAGTGGTGAGTGGACTCAAGTTTTAAAGGAAACTAGAGATTCCAAGAGGTGGAGGTGAGGGAAGCTGTGCATTGGTGGCAGATGGTTTGTGCTAAGGCCTAGAGAGAGATGGCAGATAAAATTTTATTTGTGAGGACCTGTAAGATTAGTGTGACTTGACCATAGAGTGAATGAAGAGGAGAGTATTATGAAACAAGTATTGAAAGGTAGGTTGGAGCTAGTTGTGATGGACTTCAAATTCTAAACGGAAAACTTTGTTTTTGATCCAAGAGGCATGAAAGACCCACTGGAGAATTTTTGAATAGCATGATGCTTTATAATTTATAGTCATTATAGCATCGTGGGAAGAAAACTGATGTTACAGAGATAGATTTTTGTGTTAGAGAGAGCTAAGAATCTTTGCAGAATTTTCTAAATGCAGTCCCTTCTCTCCTTCCATTTATTTTAGGATCTGGATTATTGTTCATATGCAGTGCTTGTCACAGATACATTTTATTAGTAGACAAACTCAGGCCATACCTTCAACTGAATATCATGATTTATATTAATTATTCGGTTATCACTTTAGAGAGTCACTGTGGAACTTATTGAGGAATCTTTGGAATATTCTGGACCTTGAGGCAATCACCACAGTGACATCCAGGAGCACTTTGAAAACCTCCTTGTGTAAGGGAAATCTTCCATTTGGACTTAGCTTAGGACATCCTCCACAATAGTGATAAACTTTTTTGGTCAGTGGTATAACTATAGAGTTTTATGCTCTAGTGAATTCCTTTTCTAGATTTCATTTGAGGAAGCACCCCTGCCACCTGTGCTCACTTCAAACTTGGAGTAGCTCATGACTCCCCAGACACTACTTTTCCACCTTGCCCTTGTGTGGGGAATTGATTCTACCCTCCAACCCCCAGTCTTTTCATTTTAGCTCTTTTGTGTATTGCCTTCTTCAACTAGAATATAAGCTCCTTAAGTTCAGGGGTTGTCTTCCTTTTTGTTTGTGTTTATATTCTCAACACTTAACATATTCCTGCCACATAGTAAGCACCTAGTAAATACTTTATCTGACCATTTAGTTTTGCTTGATGTTAGTCCTCAGAGGATTATCATTGAACAAAGTTTTTTCTTTAATTTTATCTGTCAAGGAATTTTGTATGATCCTTTGCATCGATGAATATGTTTGAATATGTATGTGTTGCTTTGAGTAAGGGCATGTCACTATTCTCCTATGCGTCTTCTAGCTATCTCTGTAGCTTTTCAAACCACAATACCCTTCCTTGGTCACCTCTCTCTTTTCTTAGATATCTTGTCTTCCCCTATTCACGAATAAACTCCTTGAAGATAAAGACAGATGGTCTTTGCTTATTTCCAGAGTATCTTTGATGAAAATTAGAAGATAACAGGTAGACTTTCCTAGGTGGTTTTCTATTGAGAAAAAGTATCTTTTTTTTTTCTTAGTCATAGTTGACTGAAATATGTAAAGAATGCACAATTAAAGGGCGGCCAGGTGGCTGAGCGAGTAAGAACACCAGCTCCAGTGTCGGGATGACCTGGATCAAATCCGGGCTCAGATACTCAGCACCACACCCAGAAATAACTGGCCGTGTAACCTTGAGCAAGTTACTTAACCCCTATTGTTTAAAAAAAAAAGAATGCACAATTATCTTGTGCTTATTATTTGTTGCTTTTAACAAAAGTCATTTAAAAAAAATGGTTGAATTGTTTTCAATCAACAGAAATCCACCTTCTTGCCCTCCCTTCATTCCTTCCTACCTTCAGTTGGGAACAAAAGAAAAATAAAACCTGTTACAAATACATATCATCAATTGAAATAAATTTGTATGTTGAACATGTCTGAAAACAGTCTGACTCATTATGCATTTTGAGTCCTTCACTTTTCTATCAGGTGGTAGGTGACCTCCTTAGTCCTCTGGAATCATATTTGGTTATTATGTTAATGTGAGTTCCTAATTCTTTGAGAATTGTTTACCTTTATCATATTGTTGTAGTTATATAAATTGTTTTCCTGATAAACAGTCTCCATATTTTATAGCCCAATAGTATTCTATTACATTTATATACCATAACTCATTCATCCATTTCCCAATTTAGGAGTACCCCCATCAAGATTCCTATTCTTTGCTGCCCTAAAAAAAAAGCTATAAATATTTTTGTACATGTTTAGTTGATTTTACTTAAGAATTATCCTTTATTTAGTCTACTCTCCCTCTCATTCCATCTTCCTTCTGTTCTTTCTCTCCTGTATCCTTTTTGAGTGAAATGTATTTATGTACCCAACTCTTTGTGTATGTATTCTGTCTCACAACATGGCATTTTGACTAGGTAGAACAGAATTGACCTAAAGGCTCTTTTCCATTTAATCCATAGGTGATACTTACGGAGAAAATGAACTATTTGTTATTCTAAGTGACTCTTTTTTCCGCTGGTGTTAATACAAACTGTAAAGTCACAGTTATCTTTTTGGAATGGAAAATATAAGGATTGGCATTGAATATTATATCATCAGCTTCTGTTTATTGATTGTGTCTTTCCATATGACTTCCCAATCTACAAATTCATTTCCTATTTTCCAGTCCCACATAGGCAGTAACATCATGAACACATCCATTTGGATGTTCTGTTAATGTACTGAACTCCAAAGAAGTTCTAAAAAATGGAGCTTCTGATCCTCCCCATTTCTGTTGATGGTACGTACCACTATCCTGCCATTCACTGAAATTCACAACTTTGGAGTCATCTTTGTCTCTTCCCTTTCATCTTACTCTTCATTATCTAGTTATTTGCCACATCTTGTCATCTGTTTCTGTGATGTAACCACATTTGAATCTACCTTACAGTGATCCTCTTTTTCTACTCAAAGAGTCACCAGTTGATCTTCCTGCTTGTGGTGTCTCCTTTCTTCAATTTGTTCATCATGTAACTGCCAAAATAATTTTCTTAAAGCATAGCATTGACTGTGTCACTTCTTTTCAAAAATTTTCAGTAGCTCCCCATTGATTCTGGGAAAAAACAGAATAAAATAAAACAGAAACTGATTTAAAACCACTACTCACTGGTCTTTCTAGACTTATTTCACATTAGTGCCTCCTCTATAAAGCTATTCATCTGGGAGGTCATAAAGATGGTAAGTGGAGACTTAGAGGAGTTACATGCCCTTTCCTTAGTCAGTAGCAGTTTTGGTTTGAGTGGTATTCTCAGAGCAAAAGTTAGAAGGCAAGTTGGGGTCAGCAGGGGGACATGGCACCAGGTCTGATGTCTGGGCTGGCTGGCTGAAGAAGATATGAAGCATGAGCTATTCTGAGAGCAGATAGATATAGTGGACTGTGGGAGTTTGTATTTATTAACCAATCATCTCCAAGATGGTAATTTAAGTTTTGTGGGTTGTGTCCCAAGGCTTGGTCTTTGGAGGTGTAATAGTATGGAGGGTGCATTGGTTGGCTGGATGACAGACAATTGCCAGGGTAGACAGTTAAATGGTATATGAAGTGTGCTCTTGTCTGAGGTCAGATGAAGGGCATTGAATCCATCTCATATGAAGATAGGTTGATATAATTAGAGATATTTCAACTGGAGAAGGAGAGACGCGCAGAGACAGAGAAAGAAGAGAAAGAAAACTTAATCTCTTTGAGCCATGGTCAAGTATTTGGAGGGCTGTCTTGAGGGAGAAGCTAGACTTTATCTGTTTGGGCCCCAGAGGTAAGAAACAACATCAGTGGGTAGGAATTACAACTTTAGGTTTGATATCAGAAAAAAAAGTCATTTTAATTAGAGCAGTCCAAAAGTGGAATGGGATGACTTCAGGAAGTAGTAATTCCCCCCCCCCCCCTTCCCCGCATTAGAGGTATTTGGTTTGGATGACCGTTTGTTTGGTATATTAGTTATACTTTGGATTCCTTTTGGGTATGGGTAAGTGGATTTTGAGGTCTTGTGGTAGCAGTGGTATCTGTTTTGTGAAGATTGGGTTGGTTTTTCTTTAAAGGGGCAAGGAGACTGTCTTCGTGATTTGATGGCTCTGAGGGATTAGGGCTTGAACATATATATGTATATATATATATGTTCATTATGAAATGGTATGGCTTTCTGGCTGCTTGAGATATTTAAAAGTCTAGCCTGAGAGGATGGTCCTCAGACTTCACTAAATTCTACTGCCTTGTCAGTCAATATGCATCTCTGATTAGATGTTGCCACCATGACAGATGTTGAGGCAGAAGGGAGCCGCTTACACCTAAATCAGTATTGTATCCTTATTAATTTTGTGGTTGAATAAACTCCTTTTTAAGTATGTTATGGTCGATGAGTGTCTCAGTGTCAGTGAGTCAGAACTACTTGCCTGGTCTGTTGGGCCTGACGCAGAAGTATCTTTTAACTGTAAACTTATGTTGTTTATTATGTAGTATTCTCTGAATATAGCTTGCTGTGCTTAAGCTTTATATGCTATTTGCTTTAAGCAAATAAACTGAGAATATGATAGAGACACAAGTTTATTCTTGGATTTTTAATATTCGTTTATTATTTTTTTATCCAGCAGGCCTTTTTCTGAAGACTTTTGTGTACCTATGATTGTATCTAACTTTGTTGTACATATGTTTAAGGATGTAGGTGTATAGTGTCATGGAGAGGGGGAGAGATACAAAGAAAAATGACATGCTGCAGTCATCTTGAGGAACTCAGTAGTCTGATTGGGGTATAAAACAATCTTTAAAAAAGAGGCAGAAATGTTACAAATAATTTTAAAAATCTTATTTGTACAAAATGGCTAATTTTTGGTGTATTTTTCATATTTGATCAAGGTGCTTAATTATTCATCTTTCAGCAGGGCGTTTAAACTAAAAAATGTTTTGAAGTATTAAAATTTTTTCATGTCAAAACTTTGTGGGCTTCTTGAAAGACAATTAATTGAAGAATATTTTGTTTTATTGATAGAAAATGTGATAAAACTTTTCCAGTAAGAAATAAGATAAACCAGTTAGCCTTTTTGGAGAAATAATAAGGAAATGACATAATATAGTAAATCCACTAAAATGTGTTTGTAACAATGAAATCTTAGATGATAACTTGGTCATCCTATTATATTTAAATTAGAATGATGTCATTTCTGTTTCTAGTTAAATAGTAGTTGAATACTTTTACTTCTGTCACTTGAATATGAAAAAAGTTGCATTTATAGGCTGAAAGTATCAGTAGAATATAACTGGCATACATTCCTTTGATTATTAAGGAAATCTGATTTAGTAAAACAATCAGAAAATAGTATTTTTTAGCACTAGTAGTAAAATTTATTTTTTTCCCATAAAAAGCTTCATTTATTTTTATAGCAATTTGATGACACATCTGCTTGCTTTATGCAGCTGAAAAAGAAAATGTTGGTTCTTGGTGTTTGGTAAAATTGCTTTGTTAAATTATTTTCTAAATTGTTCAACTTTTAACAAATGACATTTGATACTAACACTGGAAAGCAATTTCAGCTAATTAAGTAGATCCTTCTATAAACCATTGGAACATTAAGATGACATACTGTTCATTCAGGATTATTTTAATTGGTACAATTATTGTAATTTTGTTGCAATTATGTGTTGAGCTAAAAGCTTTTGTCTAAATCATTTGAGGGTTTTTGTTAACATACATAAGTAAGAAAAGGAGTAAAATAAAAACTGAAGATAAGCATTATCCTGTCTACTTTTTTATTATAGTATTTTCGACAACCATTGAATTATTTCAATATAAAACTCCACTTCAGATATTTTCAGTAAACCTTTTAAGCAGCAGCAGAAAATTTTAAAAGATCAGATTAAACATAGATTTCTTAAAGATGATCATATTTTTAATTTCTGTTTTGACGCTATTTGACAGTTATTTAGGAAGATAAATTGAGAATACGTTTATGATAGTGGAGCAGAGTACCTTAAGGTTAGTTTGATTTTATTACTAGTTAATAATTTCATTAATTCTGAAGTTATTTCAGCATGATATCTATTTCTTCATCTATCTTCATATCTTAAGGTCTCTGGTTCATTTCCTTGTCAGCCCACAAAATTTTTTGATACTTGGTCTAGTCTATTATAAAATAATTCAAGGAATGGTGTTTCTATTGCTTTTCTTAGGAGACTTTTCATAATAAAAGATTGTATTATATTATGATACTTTACCTAAAATTAAGCCAAGTTTTCATTAACTTAATTTTATGTTTTTGTATTGTTTTATTCCTCCCTTGACTCTCACTAGTTTCCTTTTCCTTCAAGTGTTAGTTGATTGTTATTAAATCTCTCCAGTATTTTGTCCAAATTATGCACAGTCTCCTTTCTTTTACATACATATCAAAGTTCTAAGTGTGATTTGGAGTAAAAGTAAGATACTAGTTGTGTGAATTTTTTAGTCTCTCCCTTTTGTTCTTTTTGCTAAGTTTTTTTTTTACTTTTCTAATTTTGAGTTACCAAGATCAGTACTACACACTGATCCATGAATTGTTTTATGAGTTTTATATAGATGTCTTTGTATGTCTTGTAGAAAAAGTGCTTTGCATACAATAAGTACTTAGGAAATCCATAATACTTTCAGTTGAATTGAATCATTCTCACATCTCTTCCAGGGTGCCTTCTTAAACAAAGAGAAGTGATGGCTTCCTCTAGCCTCGCTTTCTTTTAAGTATAGAAGTTAATCATTCAATAAGCATTTATTTATCAGCTACTTTATATATAATTATTTCCCCCCTCTTTACTCCACACACACATACCTATGCTTATTTAAAAAACATGCCCATGCTTTGTTAATTATTCACCATTTATATTCTCCTTCCAGTGCCATATCATGCTGTGAAGGTGACCCTGGGTTTTAGAAGCTTATTTTAGCAGGTTGTGAGCAGTGGTAGATTTTTGCACACTAGAAGTTAAATTCACATATGACGTGCCTGTTACCTTGCTAGATATTGATGATACAAAGGTGAAACAAAAGACACTTGGACCTGGTGAAAGAATGTATGTCTGTAATTGGAGGGCTATCCTAGCTATATTCAGAGAGACTCATCCCCATACAATTCAAGAGAGAAACAGTTTTTTGAGCACAGACACCCACGAGGCAACTCCATGCAGATTACTCATCTTTGTTCTAATCAGGAATTAAAAAACAAAATCTTTCCTGTTTTAAATGATAACCCTGTTTTAGCTCTCACCTAAAATTCATTCCTTGCAGAGTAATCATTTATTTTATGTTCTGCTGGTTCGTTTCTCTACTTTTTGTGGAGAATTCTTGGTTAGCTGTGTAATAACACTTGGAAATATTGTAAGGGTTGAACAAATTGACATTCATGGGCCCTGTCAACTCCAAAACTCCATGATTTTTAGTAGTCTCCCATTTTTTACTTTAAAATGACAACCTGGATCCCTTAAAGGACTTTGTACCTTTCCGAAGAATAAAAGAATCACAAAATTTGAGAGTTAGAAGGGAATTTAGCAGCCAACTAATCAAAACAACACATGAAAGAAATCTTCACTGTAACATACCTACCTGATAAGTGGATGTCCAGCCTCTGCATGAAGGACATCCAAGGAGGGGGACATCTCTTGAGGCAGGCTGTTTCACTTTTGGGGTGCTCTAATTGCTAGCAAGTTTTCCATGAAATCAAGACTAAATTTTTTTCTTTGCAACTTCTACACATTTTTCCTGATTCTGCCCTCTGGAGCCAGATGGCAAGTGTAATCTCTTCTCCACCTGACAGCCCTTCAAGTACACGAAAACATCCATCATAATCTCTCTAGTCTTCCTCTTCTCTGGGTAAAACATGCCCCCTTCTTCAGTTGATTCTCATATGATGTTAAGTCAAGGTCCTTCACCATCCTGGTTGCCCTCCTCTGTCCACTTTCCATTTTATCAGTGATAAACTATGGCTTAAACTATGGCTCTCAGAACTGAGTACATTAACTCCAGAAGAGTTCTGAGGAGGACAGAGAGGAGTGTACATTTAGAGCTATTTATTCACTGTTCCTGAAAACTATGTCTCCTCTTAATGTATCCCAAGATCACATTGGCTTTTTTGGCTGCCACATTGCACTGATTCATGTTGATCTTGCAATCCATTAAAATCTCTAAATCTTTTTCAAAACAACTGCTGTTGGGGCGGCTAGGTGGCCCAGTGAATAGAGCACCGGTGCTGGAGTCAGGAAGACCTGAGTTCAAATCCGGTCTCAGACACTTACACACACACACACACACACACACACACACACACACACACACAACTAGCTGTGTGACCTTGGGCAAGTCACTGAACCCTAATTACCCTCCAAAAATCGAAAACAAAACAAAAAAAAACTATCTTTCCCTGCTTTTCCAGTCTTGTATGTGTGAAGTTGATTTCTTTACCAATGTGGAAACTTTTACATTTATATCTTTGTTGAATTTCAGCTTAATTAGATTCAGCTCAATTTTGTAGCCTATCATGATTCTTTTGGTTCCTTATTCTGCTAGCTGTCTTACATAGCTATGTGTCATGTGCAAATTTGATAAGCATGTCAGCTATACCTTTATATAAGTCACTGAGAAAAATGTTAAGCAGCACAAGGTCAGTCACAGATCCCTGGGAGTACTTCACTGAAGACCTCCTGCCATGTTGATATCTGACCACTAACAATCTTTGGGTCGTTGATATTGGACCAACAAACAACCTTTGAGTAGCTATTCAGCCAATTCTGAATCTATTTAACTGTGTTATTGTCTAATTCATATCTTGCTGTCTTCGCTATGAGAATTGTGTAAGATATTTTATCAAATTCTTTGTGAAAGTCTGGTAAAACTATACCCACAGAATTTTTTTCATCTACTAGTTCGGTAAGTCAGCTCAAAAAGGAAATAAGATTTATTTTTGAAGCCATGTTGACCCTTTGTGACCTCCACCTATAGATGTTTGCCAATAATCTCATCAGCTATCCATTTTGGAATTTCTCCAGGATCCAGTGTGGTTGAGACATTAATTTTTTTTTAATTATTTTGGGTTTTATGTAGTTTTATAATTGAATCAAAGCTATAAAAGTGATTGTGCTGTGACTTGCTTACTTTCATAAATAGTTTATTTAATTTTTGCTGATTATCCACCAGTCATATTTACTAATTGCAGTATATGAACACTTCTTGGGGGCCTTTAATTTTTTTAAAAGGCTAACTTTATCTTTTTAAGAAGTGAAAAAACATATGATTGATATTATATTGTTTTCCTTCTCAGTGGGTAATGGGTAGGGGAAGGGCTGGAGGAAGGGAGAGAATTTAGAACTCAAAATTAAAAAAAAAAAGATAAAATAGATAAAGAAAAAAAAGAATGAAAGAGAAAAGATAGGAAGAAAAAAATAAAAAAGAAAGAAATTAAGCAATTTATGTAACACCCCAAGTAGTCGCCTTTTTCATACTGATTTGTTCTTCTTGGTTCTAGCCATAGGTTTTGCATAGACAATTTTTAGAATATCAATTTTATTGTAACAGACAGGTATGATTGTTTTCAAAAGTCTATGCAACAATTTATATTAATCAGAAGGCTCTAATTTTTGGCTAGGTAGCTTCGTTAAAGTATAGCTTCACTTGAATAGGGAAAAACATTCTAAAACAGATTTTTTTTTTTTATTCATGATGGAGTTTTCAGTGTTTTATGCTAGTTTATCATGAAAAGGTCGGTCATAAATTTAGAGCTAGAAAGGACCTTTGTGAGTAGGGAGTTGGGTGGAGTCACCAAGTCACCCTTTACTTTACAGATGGGAAACCTAAAGGCCAAAGAGGTTAATTAGCTTACACAAAGTCTCAAGACTAGTTATTGAAGAAGTGGGCATTTGAACCCAAGATCTTTGTCTCCAAATCCAGTACTCTTTCCACCATATTACTCTATATGCAATCTTTTTAAATGTTCTTAATATTGCTGATTAGCAGTATAAAGACCCAAGACAGTTCTGAAGGACCTATAATGAAAAATTCTGTCTACCTCTAGAGAAAGTTGCTGAAATCTGAATGCTTATTTTTGAGAATATACTTTTTTATAGAAATATACTTTTTTAAAAATTTCATTTTTCTTGTTTATTTTTGTTTGTGTGTGCATATGTGCGTGTATTTTCTTTCACAACACGAGTAAAATGGGAAAAATTAAATATTGCTGATTATTTATGGTAGAATTTTTCTTGAAGTTAGTTATGAAATGAATGTAGTAGTTACTTTTCTAAAATATTATGTAGAAATTTTTTATTAAAATTTTTTTAGTTTGCAAGTATTAAATATAATTTAAAAAGGAAGATTAAAGAAAATGAGATTAGGAAAAAACATTTCTTCTCTGTTATAAAAGCAGATTCCAACTGTGGTCTTTCAAGCATTCAGTTCATTCTTTTCTCAATTTTCCTTGACTTTAATATCTTTCATTCACTTGTATCCTGGGCCATCGCCAGTTGTCTTGACTTTTGTCTTATCACCATACTTCGATGACTCTGCAGTAGAGAGTTGTAATGGGAATGAGTGAAGCTGATGACTTTGTCCAACTCAACCTCACTTAAATCCAGTTCACATGCAAGTCAAGACATTACTTTTGTGATGTCATTGGTTTTCTTTGAAAATGAAAGACAACAATATTCACCAAATTCCAAGACTTGAAAGAGTTTGATTTATCAAGATTTCTAGTGATATATCTGGATTCAAGTCTAAGCTCTGCTATTAAAGTAGTTGTGTGACCTTGTATAAGTTACTTAACTTCTCTGGGCCCCAGCTCCTTCATCAGTCAGTAATCTCTATGGTCCCTTTGATTCTGTTAGTTTTTTAAACAGTTAATGTCATTGGAGTTTGGGATATGTTAAATGGGTGAATGGGGTAGTATTTATTCAAATAATATTTCATATTTCAAAATCAAAGATTCTTCAAAGATCTAAGTTTAGAATAAAATAAAAACAAAATGCAATAAATTTTTAAGCAGGAGGATAAAAGGAATTTTAGGGTTCAAGTTAACATTGTGACACAAATGATCTTTGGTAGTATTATCTTAAAAGTTCACAACATGGTGATATTTCCTATGAAAGTACAGTAAGCTTTTCAAACCAGATAATGAAATTCAGTTCCTTCCCCTGCCTTTCTGATGTAGAAAAATAAGAAGACAGGGTTGTGTGAACACCTGTGTTTAGAAACTTTAGGTAGGATTTTTGGCACTTTATATAATTGTTTATATTTAATGTTTTAAAAAAACATACAGAATCGGGGCGGCCAGGTAGCACAGCGAGTAAGAGCACCGGCTCCAGTGTTGAGAAGACCTGGAGATCGAATCCCGGGCTCAGACACTTAGCACCCACCCAGAAACACCTGGCCGTGTAACCTTGAGCAAGTTACTTAACCCCGATTGCTTAGGGGTGGCCAGGTGGCTCAGCGAGTAGGAGCACCGGCTCCAGTGTAGGGATGACCTGGATCAAATCTGGGCTCAGATGCTCAGCACCACACCCAGAAACAACTGGCCATGTAACCTTGAGCAAGTTACTTAACCCTGATTGCTTAAAAAAAAAATACAGAATCAATAAATTTAATAAAACTCAGGTGTTTCTTAGGTGTTTCTTAATGACCTAATAGCACAGTTTCTGGTACATAGTAAGGACTAGGTAATTGCTAGATGGTGATGATGATGATACATCATCCTTGTTGTCATCGTCATCATCCTGAAGTTACATGAGATGCCATCTGTTCCCATTGGAGACAATGCTAGTGTTACTGAGATTCATGGATCCACTGAAACTGATCCAAGCTATCTCTTGTAAGAAAAAAAAAAAGAAATGGAGTTCACTAAAACCAATCAACATATCAATCACATATACTAATGTATGCATTTCTTTTGTATCCATAATCTCCCATGTCTTCAAAGATTGAAAGGAGATGAATTTTTTTTTCAACTCTTCCCCAGGGTCATATTTGGTCATTATAAATCTTTCTGTGCTTCTCTGAATTTTTCATTTTTTACCATGTATTAGCATGTAGTTGAATTCTATCTTAAAATGGAATATTGTTAGCCATTTCTTATCCAGTAGCCACCTACTTTGTTTCTAAATCTTTGCTACCACAAAAAGTACAGTTATGCATATCTTGGTGTTTATCTGATCTTTTTTGGGGGGGGTCCTGAATTCATTTGGTATATGCCTAGCACTGTGATCTCTGGGTCAAAGAGTATGTACATTTTAGCCACTTTTTTTTTAAAGCTTAACGCTAAAATGTTTTCCAAAGTAGTTGGACTAGTCCATAGCACCACCAAAAGTTTATATGTATTTCTGCATCCTGTCCACATTATTTTTGTCTTTTGTCTTCTTTGCCAATTTTCTTGGTAATTTTTCTTACTAGTAATTTGCAATAATATTAATTAGCTGTTAATACCTTGCAGTTCTTCTTTTGAGAATTGTTCGTTTGCCTGAGGTTCTGTGGGGAAGATAGGCATATTAGTGTATTGTTGGTAGAACTATGTATTTGTCCAGCCATTTTGGAAAACAGTTTGAATCACTTAACCTTTTATCCAACTAGGGGATGAAGGGGGAGAGAGTCGGGAAAAATTAAACAAATCCATGGACTGTACTCCGGATATTAGTTCATTCCTCTTCATTTTTCAATTTACATAATGATGATGATAATAATAATAACTATCTCAGTAATTTGAGTTCTACTTGGGTTTTTTTTTAAAGTTATCTCCTTAACTGTACACTTGTGTGTGTGTATGTGAAACCTTTGGGATTCCAGCATAGCTTTCTTACTGAAGCACCAAATGATGCTCCATAAATTTCTAAAAGTGATCAAATTCCTGATAATACTGGACAATATATAGTCAAGAATGTAACATTTTTATGGGCAACATAAATGTAATCCAGTAAATGCAATTAGCATTTAGCACTTGCAGACTTATTTCAATATGTTTTTGAAATTCAAATCTATATTGCTGTACATATATAACTAGGTGATGCTGGCAAAAATAGCCATTTTCTTTCTTTTTCAGAGTAGATTTGATTTGTACAGTTGTATTACACTCTAGATAAGGTTATTATATGTTGTTTAAATCATTTATTTTATTTCAAAGTAAAGACACTAGTTCTGGCTTTCCATTCTGGGTGTAATACTTTAAAAATTGCCAAACTTCTCATGATTCTATTTAAGAAATTGATTGAATTTCCTGGCTAATTATAGGTCTTTTTCAAGGTGTGACTATCAATTTTAAACAACCAGCTTTAAAAGAAATGTGGCAGAATTCAAATATACAAATAAATACTTTATTCTTCAGAGTAATCACCTTGGCAGTTTATACATTTAGCATTGATTCTTAACTTTTTTGGGATTTTTTTCATTTGGAATTTCCCTTGAGGGGGTTGCATGTTCTTTTAAAAATCCTCACTGACTTTAACTGAAATGATGAATTTGATTTTGAGAAATAATTTTGTCATTTTGAGTTGCATCTAGTGACTAAAGTAAGTGATTAAGCTGAGTGGTATATTTTTGGCATTTGATTCATTCAAGGGGGAAAGGAAGAGAGCAAACACTATATAGGGCCTACTTGGTGCCAGGCACTAAGCTAAGTGCTTTATAAATATTATTGTTCTCAACCAGCAGTTATTAAGTGCACACTTCTGTGCCAGGCATTGTACTAGATCCTGAGGTGCCAAAGACAAAAAGTGCAGCAATCTTTGATCTCAAGGAGTTACATTTTATTAGGGCAGCAGCATGTACATAGAAAATTAAGTACAAAATAGATACCTAGTAATTTCGAGGAGTAAGTCACTAGCAAATTTGTAGGAGGTGATATTTGAACTGAGGTTTGAAAGGAAGCTCAGGATCCTAAGATGTGGAGACAAGAAGGGAGTCCATTGGAGGCACAAGGTGCAGGCTGTACAGAGGCACAGAGATGGGAGATGGAGTGTCATGTGCATGGAAATGTGAAGAGGCCGGTTTGTCTGGATCATAGAGTGAGTGCAGAAATTGCCCCTAAGCCTGGAAAAGGAGCCTGGAGCCAGATGGTGGAGGACTTCAATACATACCATATGCATTATGAAATACTGTAGTTCTTCTTTTATCTTAGAGACAGAGGAGCCACCAGAGCTTCTTGTATCAAGGTCAGACCTGTGCTTTAAGAACATCACTTTGTAGAGAAGTGTGGAAACACTTGTCTGAACTAAAGCCTAGATAAATAAGCAGAGACAGGAAAACAGCCTCCATCATCACTCTAGCAGGACAAACAGAATCAGAAAATGAAACATAAAAGAGAGCTAGTGTTGTGGTGTAGTTGGATACAAAGCTGGCCTTGGAGTAAGGAAGACCTGGGTCCAAATTCTCCCTCTGACATATCAACAGTGTGATACTAGCGAGTTTCTTAATCTCTCAATGTCCCCTGACAGTTCTCTAAGAATATAAAGTTGAGGAGTGGTTAGCTGATACACATTCATAGGGGAAATTTCTTTACACTGAAACCCAAGCAAAACAAAAAAAGGGAGGACTGAAAGTTAAACAACTATAATAGCCATGTTCAGCCTTGAGAAAAGTGGAGAAAATGTGCCTCTTCCCTTTATGGAGAGGTAGGAGACTCGGGGTATGTAATAATACTTAGACTGTCTGGCGTGGTTGATGTGATAGTCTTCTGAACTGCTTTTCCCCCCTCTTTTTAATCTTTGTTATAATTCTTGTTTGGCAGGGCAGTGGGGAAACATGACCTATCAATAATAGGCATCAATACTTTTTTAAAGGAGTATTACTCTGGCATCTGTTTGGAGGATGCATTCATTGCAGAGAGGACAAATTGGACCCTGAAATGTAAAGTGTGACTTGACTGAAAAGGAATGAGATGTTTTCTTGTGTAACTTAATAAGCTGGTTCTTAAAAGCATTTTTAAAAATTAAGAAATACTTAGAACAGTAGCAAATGCATAATTTTTCAGCTTTTGAAGGACAGCATACATGTGATTTGTGACTGTTATTTTGGTATTTAAAAAAGGAAAAGTAAAATTAAATCTGCCTCAGTCCTTTTTAGTGAGAGTTTTCAGTGTTCCATAATGGGAAAAAAATCATGTTTTAAGATGACTCATTGAAATATATATATATAAATTTTTTTCTGGCTATCAGCATACTCACATAATGATAATATTTTATTCTTTAAATGAAGAACTGAGCATAAATCATGTTTCTAAATATTATGTTTGGGAGTCTAACCTGCTCAAAAAGATCAGGTCCTGTCTTGCAATAAGCCTTCAGAGACATAAAAAAATTATTTTAGAGTAGTGGCTTTCTAGTAAAAAAAAATATATATATCATTCAAATATTTGTTATTTTAGTTGGACACGACCAATGTTTTTTGGTTTTGGATCATTTTTCCTTACTAGCCAGCCTTAAAATAGTCATCACAGAATTCCAATAAATTAAATACTTGCAGAATTTTCCTTCCAAATCAAGAAACCAATTTGAATGTTCAATGTCATTACATATTTAAATATATAGCTTACCAATACTTTATATTGAATAGTATAGCTTATTAACATTTATTAAGTGATTAGGATTTATATCTTAAAAATTATTTTGGTGTATTTTAAGGGTAGACATTTGTAAGTGTGCTTTTAGGATTTTTAGAATTTGTTTACACTTATAGTCATATTTATGTTGAGACTTTTCTCTGGCAAAGACTTGCTAATATCTTTGGATTTTCTTTCATAAAGAGCTCATTTACTATTAAGTGAGTTTTTTTGTGCTTAGTGCAACCCCAGCACTGTAGATCATTTATAATAATAGTTAGACCTTTCTAGAATACTTGGTTTATTTAAGTGCAAGCTTCTTGGTTATCCCTATAATTCTACTTGAACAACCACAGATCTTGTGTTTGAATCATAGGGTCTTAGGATTTAGAGCTGGAAATTAGACCTTTTGAGGTTATTCAGGCCTCAGCCTCCCAGGGTCCATTTGAAAACATTTACCAAACCCTCTTTAAACTTCTTTTTGCCATTACCTTTATGAACCAGTGCTTAGTAGCAAAGGAATTCTATTCTTTTAGTTTTAAAGACAGATTCAAATCCAGTCTGTGATACATGCTAGTTATTTGACCATAACCAAGTCATTTAATTTCTCTGAGCCTCACTTAATACCTATAGTATCTAGACAATCTCTCAGATAGGATGTGATTGGGTTGGAATATTGCTGTATGAAATGATGAGCAGATTGATTTAGAAAAACTTGGATATATGAAGGAAGGTGCTATACACCTTCAGAGAAGCAGGTGACAAGTGGAAATAAGCATAGTATGTTCATATATAGATATAGATAGATGTATGTCTATTAGTGTTTATATATACATATATATATATATATGTTTATAGAGATCTATGTATATGGATACATATCCATGTTTAATTATAGCCTTCTTTAGATTGGTGGGGGGAGGGAGGGGAATAAAGTAAGAAGTGCATAGCAGAGAACAAAAGAAAACCAACAAGGAAGCACAGAAAAGCTGGGCAGCTTTGAAAACAATTTTTAGTATTTATTATATAGGCTTTCTTGAAATGGAAATTTATTGTTTTATATTCTATCCTCTCTTATGGTCTGTGGTGTACTTGGCAATTTTTTTTCTTTTCTCATTTTCTATTTAAGTTTAAAAAAAACCTATAGCATCTGCTTCACAGAGATGTAACAAAGCTTCAGTGGGAGGATCAAATGAAATCATATGTAAAGTATTTTGCAAATCTTTTTTCTAAGACCACAGGTAGTGGATGTGGAATCAGTGTCTGCTACAGACACTTAATAGCTATGTGACTTGGGGCAAGTCACTTAACCTCTGCCTTCCTCAGTTTCCTTATTTGTAAAATGAGGATAGTAATAGCACCTACTTAGAATGGTTGTCATGAGGATCAAATAAGATATATTTGTAAAGTGCTATATGAATTCTATTGTTATTATCATTATTAAATAATGTAAAGCCTTTTGCAAGCTTTACATAAAGTGCTATATAAATGTTAGTTTGTTACCACCACTGGAAACCATTAAAGGAATTCTCATCCTTCACTTGGTAATTGAATCATACAGATTTAATGTACTTGCCCAAACAATGATAAATGCACACAGAATGATCCAGATATAATGTACAAATTAGATACAAATAAATTAATATCTGTTGCTTGCCGGCATCTAAGAAGTTTTATGGAACTGTTAGTCACAGGGTGAAACAGGATGCATAATTTAGAAATATGAAGCTCATGAGAAGGTATAGAGATAGTGCAGCAGAATGTAGGAAGAGCCCAGCTCAGAATCAATTGCCTGGGTCACTCTCTAACTCTATGATTCTGAATAACTCCCTTAAATGCTAGTCCCTCCCAAGATTTCTCTCCCAAGACAGAGATGGTTTGAAATATCTGTTGGTGCAAGAAGCTGCCACACCAAAAATTCCCCACGTTGCCAACACCATAGCTCTTTCAAATATTAATGTAAAAGAATAAAGGAAGAGAAAACCTTGCTTGTGGTGACTGACAAGGTAATTTTATATATTGGGGATGTGGGATAGGAGCTGGGTCTTTGTTGACCTTTAGTTTCTCATTTCCCTAAATCTGTCCATTTATTCTACTGAACAGACTCAAGTACTGAGGGTCTTCACATAGTAGGGATTCCCCCCCCTTTTTATTCTGGCCATTTCCCTTCTGTCTGACTTGTAATAGGCCCTTTTACTTTTAGGAAGCATGAGTTGAGGCAGGAAGATTACTTCATTGTAGTAGGCCAAGTGGGTGAAAATGAAGGTCCATACTAACTAATGTGGTGGCCATAAGAAATGATGTCCAAGAAATACTGCAGAGGTGAAATTGGTAAGACCTGGCCACTGATTGAACATAGGAGGTGGTGCCAGTGTCAGAAATAGAGAGGTTAGAAGGATCAATAGATTTTAGAAAGAACAAGTTTAGTTTGTGGAATGTTAATAAACAAGTAGATATGGCCTGTGGGCATTTGGAGGTTGGCTGAGGGTTTAGGACTAGAAATATAAATGTGGGGAGATCTTTTCATAGAGGTGATGATTGAAGCCATCATTATAGTCTACCTCTTAAGATTTATTAGGAACAAGAGAGATAGTGAATACCAAAAGTGCTTTAAGAAATGATTTAAATTTAAAGCCATTACCACTTTTATTGTCCTTTCCAAACATAAATAGAGTGTTTTTAGTTCTTCCACACACATGTTGGTTGAATTAATATACGGTTAAATGTGGTAAAGTTAAAAAAAATGTATTTAACTCAACACATTAAGTGCTTGCTCTCCAAGGCATTGTACTTCATTCTGAGAATCTGAAGACAAAAAAATGAAGCAGTTCTTGCCCTCAATAAATTTATATTCTAATGGTTCTGTCAAAAATACTTATTATCTATATCTTTTGATAACTACATACTTAAGAAACTTTATCTTCATTGAAATGGTCAAGATTTATGATACTGAGAAAATAGATCAGGGCAACTTGTATAACTCTTTTCTCCATCCATTAAGACCCCCTTCAGCCTTTAAGACGTTGCTTAGGTGTCAACTCCCCTGCGATACTTGACTATTCTTACCCCCTTGTATTTTTTTTTTCTTGAACTCCTAAGGTACTTGTGATCTATACCACAATTTAACATCTAATTATATATTGTAAAGTCATGCAGATCTTCCAAGATTTTTTAGAAACTGTACCTATTATATATTATGGCACAATAATAATTCTGTTACATACATATATTGTAATTTGTTCAGTTATTACCCAATTGATGAATACCCTCCTCTTGTTAGTCCCATTTCAACCAACAATACACTAATGTGACTATTTTCCTGCAACCCCTACAACATTTATTATTTTCTTTTGTCAGTTTTGATGATATCATTGGTATGAAGTGGGACATCATTTTCCTCAAGAAAACTTGTGTTCATATGCTTTGACCATTTGACAGTTGGGAATGGCTTTTATTCTTGTAAATTTAGTCATTTCCTTTTATATCTTGGAATTGAAATCTTAGAGAAACGTGCTACAAATATTTTTTCCCAGTTAATTTTTCCTCCTAATTTTAGCTCTTTTGATTTTGTTTTACAAAAAATTTTAAGATTTTCTGTAATCAAAATTGATCTATCTTCTGTGATTTCTTTATCCCTCCTTTGGTTATTAATGCTTTTCTTATCCATAGATCTGAAAGATTTTTCTTCCATGCTTCTCTAATTTGTTTATAATGATACCTTCTATATTTTAGCTATGTATACATTGGGCACATATCTTGGTACTTCCAATGTGGTGATAATCTATACCTAATTCTGTCAGACTGTATTGTACATACTGAGACCATCAACTCTCTGTGAGAAAGTGAATAGCATTCTTTATCGTTGATACTCTGGGATCATGGTTGAGCAATGAATTGGTTAGAAATCTGAAGTCCTTTAAAATTGTTCCTTTTTGCAATTTTATTATTGCCTAAATTGTTCTCCTGCTTCTGTTCATTTAACTCTATGTCAATGTTTGATAAATCCAAAGCTGCCAGTTATTTGGGGTAAAAATTTACTACTCAGGGGCAGCTAAGTGGCACAGTGAGTAAAGCATTGGCACTGGAGTCAGGAGGACCTGAATTCGGATCCGGCCTCAGCCACTTAACACAAAAAAAACCAAACTAGCCTTATACCCTTGGGTAAGTTACTTAACCCCCATTTCCCTCCAAAAAGCAAAAAAAAAAAATTACAACTCAACAGAAAGTACTAGAATTAGAAAGTAGTATTTTAGATTTTGCCTTGTTGAGAGGCTTCTGTTACAGTATTTAAAGTGAATCTTGTTTTTACATATGAAGTGTCTGGGCAACTGTCTTAGATAAAGTAGTAGGAATACAAATTTTCTCAAAAGAAGTTTTAAAAACACATTTCAAATGAAAATTACATGAATGTGTATGTCTGTATGTGTGTGCATATATTTATACATACATACATACACACATACACATATATACACACAAACACATATACTTTGGCCAAGGATGAAATGCAGGCCTCTAGTAAACTATCATTTATAGGCACAATATTTTAAAGTTATTTAGAAGGTAGCACTATGAAGTATTTTTCTGTTGGTATTATAAAAATGATATTACATTAAAATTCCTACCTTGTTGATACCTAAGATGTTATAGTGCTTTTGCTACAAATATCTTTAATTCCTGAGATACATAATATTGGATATTTAAATCAATACTTATTCAAAGAGTGAAATCTCTTCTAAAATTCTTTTATCTACTCTCCTTTTGAAAAATGTAGCTACAAAGTAAAGGCACATGTGATTTCAGTGGACCATTGTCAAAAGATTATCATTTACATAAATACCTCCTTCAGCAGAAGACTTTAATGTATTAAGTCTAAAAGGTGAGAAGAGAGAATTCAGCCTGTAAGCCAGCAGTATACTGTTGGCTTGTGAACAGCAGTATTATTCATCATATTCAGAACACTGTTAACATTCAGGCTTGAACAGAACTGGCATTAAAAGTTCACCAATTTGTTTCATTTGACTTGTCAGCTGTGTGTATTTATTTAAATCCTTTTTTCGCCTTTTTTTTTTTTGTATTTTGTTTTATAGTTTCAAACAACTGAACTATTGGCGGACTCTTTAACTGCTTAATTTCTGTTTTTGGTCAGAGTTGCATAGTTACCAGAAACAATTATATATGTCTTTGGAAAGTCCTTAGTTTAAGGTCTATATTCAATTTTTGATTAATATTTAATAAGGAAATTGAAGGTTATTGTAGTAGACTTGTCGAGTAGTTGTAGCACTTAGTTTGGAAAGCTTTTTATTCCTCTCCACTTTATTTTGGTGACAAAGAGATCTTCTGAATTTGTGATGTATAAGAAGCCATCATTGTTCTAGTCTAAAATTAACATACTTTTTTATCTCCTCAATAGAGTTCTTTTCTTTTCTTGGCTAATTGTATTCTCGTGCATTTCTTCTTATGTTTGGATGCTAGCCAAATGTTGAATGTTACTGTTGGAAGTAGTAGAAATATTGTTTTTAGAGTTGACTATTGTTATAATTTGTTTGAGTTTATTTCAGTGGAGATTTGAAAGAGTTAATGATCTTCTGAGAGTACTCCTTCAGCTGGCTGAATATGGCAGTAATCTTAAATTACTTTGAGAATTAAAACTTTGAAAACTCTAGATTTGTTTAATTTTGTTCTATAAAGATCCCAATTCCATGAAGAAAGAATTTTTTTCTATTAAAAACATTTCAGATATTTTGTGTGAACTTCAATTTAATTATATAGATTATATATTACATATATACACATAAATATAAATATTTTATAATCTTGTGGTTTATCAACAGGCATTTGCTGCACAGACCAGTCTCCCAAGTGCTGGGAGGGCTGGGCCTAGAATCAGGAGGACCTGAGTTCAAATGTAACCTCACTCATTTATTAACTGTGTGACCCTGGACAAATCACTTAATCACTGTCTGTTTCAGTCTCCTCATCTGTAAAATGGGGATAATAATAGCACCTACCTCAGGGTTGTTATGAGGATTAAATGAGACAATATTTATGGAGTGCTTAGCACAGTGGCTGGAATATAGTAAGTGCTATGTAAATGCTTATTCCCTTTTCCTAAGCCCCTCTTTGCTTTTTTTCTGCATGTAGAACAAGAGGTATAAGTTGGAATTGTGGTAGCATTACCAGTACTTTCCTGGAGGTACACCCATCTTGCTTATTTGACTTTTATGTCTTCTGATAAAACTTTTGGGGAAAGATTGAAGGCTGAAGGAGAAAGGGATGACAGAGGGTGAGATAGTGTCAAGGAAGCAATGAACATGAACTTGGAAAGACTTCAGGAGATAGTGGAGGATAATAGGGCCTGGTGTGCGATGGTCCATGGAATCATGAAAACCATAGGGTCAAAAATGACCGAATGACTAAAAGTAAAATCTTTTGAAACTTCATAGTAGAGTGCAGATGACTGTTCTCAAAGGCTATGGTAGCAAAGTGCAAGTTCTGCTGAGAAAACTTTGAATGTGGCCCTAACAACATAAAATTTCTGCTTTTTTAAGGACTAGCTTAGTGTGAAGAGGCTTATTGTTTATAGCCTGGCTATTGGTGGGAATTTTTTTTTCTCTTGAAGACCTATGAAACAAACAAATAAGATGTAATAAAAATAAGCTCCAAATAGCCTTCAGTCCTATACAGTCCTTCTCAACTTATATTGTGCTGGTGACAGAAAAATTGTTAGAGAGTACCAAGAATCATGTTGCTTTTACATCTTCTGTAAATACTACTGAAGTTATTGGTGGTTATATGGTTTGTATGGAGAGGACTAGCATCTCTAGTTTGAGGGTTTGCCAAACCCTTTTCAGGGCTGCTCATCCACCTTTGGTATCCACCTGTCCCTCAACTTTCACTTATGGTTCCAAGAAGCGGTAGCATGCTCAACAGACATACCATGTTAAAAGCTGTCTTGACAGATGGGCTTGAGGGTAACTGACAAGGCTGGAAATCTGTTGGTGATGTAAGGGGATGTCTATCTCAAGCATATGAAGACTTCCCCTGGCAGAATGAGTGAATGCGAACAATATGTTCCAGCGTCCATGAAGATAAATGAAACAGATGATGTGGAGCACTCAGAGCTTGGTCAGACATTGAAGACTACAACCTGGGTCATTGCCAGTTGCTCTGGCTTTTGTCTAGCCACTAGACTTTGATGCCTCTGGAAGAGAGAGTGAGGCTGAAGACTTTATGCAACTCTGCTTCACTTGAATTCAACTCACAAGCAAGTCAAGACATCACTCTGTGATGTCATTGATCTTCAAAAAGGAAGGGTGAAGAACGGCTATAATTATTGGTGCTCTGAGATCCTTGTCCAGCAACTTCAGAAGGAACAGAACTTCAGAAGAAACATTGATATTCCCAATATAAATGAAGGTAGATGACAAAAAGAATCTGTAGCTAAATGTTGGAAAATATGTCTCAGGATAAAAAAATAAAAGAAGTCAGATATTTGTGGACCACAGAGAAACATCAAATTTGAATATAATGAATACTTTAAAAAGGAAGCTAGAAGAATCTAATATGGTGATCTCCAAATGGTATCCAAAAAATGCATTTTGTCTGTGTTTTAAAAGACATGAAACAACTGGTAAATAACATGGAATACCTTTCTTCATCATCTTTCTGTGTCCAGCCAAACTGTCAGCTTATTAAAGCAGAAGCTAAAATCAATAACAATTGAGGGAAAAAAATAAACCTGAAAATATATTGAATACAATTGTGGTAACTTCGCCTTAACTATTTAAATGAGTTGTTGATACTGAAAAACAGGAAATGGATAGAAGAACAGATGAAGGAAGGAAACAAGCATTTATTAAGAATGTTACTCTGTACCAGGCACTGTGCTAAGTGATGAATATCTCACTTGATTCTCGAAACAACCCAGGAAGATAGGTGCTATTATTATCCCTATTTTACAGATGAAGAAACTGAGGCAGACAGTTTAAGTGACTTGCCCAGAGTTACACAGCTTATAAATGCCTGAGTAAAATTTGAACTCAGATCTTTCTGACACAAGTCATCATTTTCTTAGGAATTTTGACTAATATAAACTAGTCACCATAAAGAAGCGACAAAAAGAACATAGAAAGTACCTTAGTCAGCAAACATTTAGCTTCTTTTCTATCCAGAGATAGATAAGGGCAACCAAAAGCTAAATATTGGTTTAGAGTATAAACTAATTTTTATGAACTTACTAAGTAGGTTAATGTAAAATTATGAGCAATATTACCTTATAAAACAGCCAAATCAAATCACCTGAGGTATGTTCTAGCCACGTTGGTCTACTTGCCATTTCCTCTTAACTGTTCCATTTTCTGCCTCTCTACCTTTGTACAGGCTGTCCATCATACCTGAAATCTTCTCACTCCTTACCTCAACTTTTTACCTAATTCCTTGAAGCTCAGTTCAAATGACACTGAAGTCACAACAGAGCCTTTGTTAGTGTTCTGCCCTCAACAGAAATTACTTTTACTTAGTTTGTATTTACATTATCTGTATACACATTGTTTCCTCATGTAGAATGCAGACTACTTGAGGTTAGAGATTGTTTCATCTTTGTCTTTGTATTTTCTTCATCTAGTACAATGCCTGGTACATATTAAATACTTATCAGAGGCTTGTTGAATTAAATAAAGGGTGAAACCATATCTCAGCCCAGTCAGAAGCCAAATAAAACATAAGTGTGAGATAGAATTAGTCACAATAGGACACTTTATAGGGAGACAGGTCCTAGGTGTACATTCCTCAGATATGGAAAACCTTTTAGAGTTCAGGGCTACCTGGGTTCCAGCACTGATTGGGCTGAGCTACAAGCCTGAGACCAATATGAGCTCCAGCACCCATTGGACCTATTAGGGTGACATATGACATTGAAACCAATCCCCAATTGAGTATTGTGCAAAAGGTCAGGAGAAAGAGACTGCCCAACTCCAGGAATCTCAGTGAATCACCAAGAGACCAAGACTGAATCCAGAGATCATAGGAGAGAATGAGGCCTAATAGTGGCTATCCTGTCCAGATCAGCATTTGTATCCAGACCCTATGGGGGGGAGACAGGACCAAAAAAAGCTTTTCAACCCAACCAAGAGTACTGGAGGATATTGGCCTGAATACAAAATTCCAAACCAGTTTTGATTAGAAGTTGAAATTATGAGTAAGCAGAAGAAAATGCTAATAACTATTAAGAAATACCCTAGATTATGAAAAGTCCAAAAGAGAACCCCACCCCAAATGAGAATAACTCTAGTAAACCATTTGAGGGGGGAAAATGGCTATGACTTGACCACAGAGACTATGAGAATGGGTAAAAGAAATGAAGCACAAGATTTTTTTAAATGAAGTAAGTTTTAGAAGGAAAAATAGGTTAGAACAGAAAGTAGAAAACTTTACCCAAATAATATATTCCCAAGATAATAGAATGGATAAAACAGGACTTAGTGATCCCACAAGACAAGAAGTTATATTAGAATAAATTAGCAATCATTTATTTAGAGCCTATTATGTGCCAGGCACTGTGCCAAGGTGTGGGAATTTAAAGAAAAGCAAAAATAGTCCCTGCTTTCAAGGTGCTTATAGTCTAATGGGGGTGGGGGTGAGAGGGAGATAGTATGCAAACAATTATGTATTTATATGAGATAAATCCAGATAATCTCAGTGAAGGCACTAGCATTGAAGGGCTTTGGGGAAGGCTTTTTATAGAAAGTGGGTCTTTAGCTGAAACTTGAAAGAATATAAGAGCAAAAAATAAGGAATGAATTCTAAGCATGGGGTATAGTCTGTAAAAATGCTCAGTCAGGATATGAGTGTCATTGTCAGTATTACCAGGACATTGCCACATTTTATTTCCTTCTTTTGGTAAGTTTTTAAAATTTATTTTAGATTTAAATACAAAATGAGAAAAGAAAAAATAAACACTCCTATGTATGCAGCAGAACATGAGAGAGGGTTCAGTGTAAAACAATAAATTTCCATTTCAAGAAAACTTATATAACAAATATTCCACATTATTTCAAAGCTGCTCAGCTTTTCTTTAATTCCTTGTAGGTTTTCTTTTGTTTTCTTCTGTGTACTTTTTACTTTATTCCCCCCTCCCCATTCTCCTGTCTCTTGCTCTAAAGAAGGCTACAATTAAAGGGGGGATATATATACAGATACATAGATATGTATAAATATGCATATAACCTCATACAGATGTATGTAAGTCTGTACTATACTTATTTTCATTTATCATCTCTTTCTCCAAAGGTGCATAGCATCTGCCTTCATCAGTCTGTCTTTTGATGTTTTTCTAAATCAACCAGCTTATCATTTTTTATACTACAACAATATCCCAGCCTAATCACATCCAGTCTGAGAGATTGTCTATAAAAGTTTCCCCCCAATTTTCTGCATTCCTTCTATTCTCGGCTACATAGTTTTTATTTATGTAAGAAAATGTTAATTTAAAATAATAAAAATTAATCATTTTATACTTCAATAATACTTTTGTCTTATAATGTAGCTTAAGGTCTGATATAACTGAATCTGTTTCTTTCACATCTTTTTCCCCTGGTTTCTTTGAAGTTCCTGAACTTTTTAATTATTTTTTCTAACTCAGATAATTTTTTTGTAATTTAATTGGGATGACATTGAATAAATAGACTAGTTAGGTAAAATTGTCATTTTTTTCTTTATTGGTTTTACCTACCCATGAACAATAAATATTACTTCAGTTATTTAGACCTGACTTTATTTGTATATTTCTTATGTATGTTTTGGCAGGTGTAATCTCAGGTATTTTATACTGTCTGATTATTTTAAATGGTCTAGAGCAATATAGAATAATATTACTGACACATAGTATAGTTTCCCTACTTTACTCTTTTGATTAAATCTATTTTGGCTTTAACTTTGTCTGAGATTATGATTACTACACCTGTTTTGTTGGTTTCTTTTTTTTACTTCATAAATTCTGTTACTGCCCTTTATTTTGTCTTTGTGTGCATCTCTTTTTTTAGTGTTTCCTGAAAGCAACATATTGGTGATTTCAAATTTTTAATTAACTGTTAGTTTCTATTTTGTGGGTAAATTCATCTCGTTCACATTTTAAGCTGTGATTACTTCTTGTGTATTTTCCTCATCCTATTTATCCTATCCTTTATTACTCCCCTGCTACCTTACCCTCCTTTTCCTTAATCTACCCACATCTCCACGAGTCTCTCCCTAATCCTCTACCCCAACCTTTTACCCTTGCCCTCTTATTTCTTTATGAATTTAGAAGACTTTTATACCCCTCTAGATATATAGGTTGTTGCCTCTTTTACCCAACCCCCAATGAGAGTAAGGTTCTAGCACTACCTATCCTCCTTCCTACTATCTTCTTCTGTATCAGTTTTTCCTTTTATGCCTCATTTACATGAGACAATTACGCATTTTTATCTCTCCCTACATGGTTTTATTTTTTTAAATCACCTAATCATACTCAGCTCAGCCCAAGTCTTTTAAACTAACCAAATAATGACAGTCGTAAGAGTACTGATAATATTTTCACATATAAGAAGTAAATAATTTGACCATATTGATTCCCTTATAATTGATCTTTAATGTTTAGCTTATATTTTTCCTGAATATTACATGTCGAATTTTTCCTTAAGTTCTTATAATTGATCTTTAATGTTTAGCTTATATTTTTCCTGGATATTACATGTCGAATTTTTCCTTAAGTTCTGCTGTTTTTGTTACAGATACCTGAAAGTCTTTCAGTTCATTAAATTCCCATTTTTTTTTATTCAGGATTATATTTAACTTTACACTTGGTCATAATTCTAGCTGTTTTGCTCTACAAAATATAGTATTCCAAGACCTATGTTTCTTCAACTTTCTAGCCCGAGGTCTTGTGTAATCCTTAGCATACCGTGTTTCCCCGATAATAAGACACTGTCTTATTAATTTTTTGGACAGAAAAACACCAGAGGGCTTATTTTCAGGGGAGGGCTTATTTTAATGAACATTGACAGCAATTTTAATAAACAGGTAAATGTGAACAAAAAAATGTACCTTTATTCAATAATGAATTCAATAAAGAACAGGATGACACGCTCACTGTTGCAGCTCTGATTGGATGCAGCTCGGAGCGTGGCGTGCATTTCAGGGGGGGGGGGGCGGTGCATACAGAGGGTACCATAATGTAGCGTGTAGCGCAGGGGATCACCTTCACTGCAGTAGCAATCTCAATAGGGCTTATTTTCGGGGGAAGGCTTATTTTAGAGGAATCTTACACAGTAAGGGGAGGGCTTATTTTCGATAGGTCTTATTATCGGGGAAACATGGTAGCTCCATGATATTTAAGTAGTTTTTTTCTTTCTTGTTGTTTCCAATATTTTCTCTTTAACCTGGGAGCTTCAAAACTTGACTTTGATATTCCTGTAAGTTTTCCTCCCAGGACCTCTTTCAGGTGGTGATTGGTGGATTTTTTCTATTTCTGCTTTTCCTTCTAGTTCCAGAACTTAAGGGCAGTTTTCTTTGATAATTTCTTTCTTACAATATTGTATCAACATTCTTTTTTTAATCATAATTTGTAGATAGTCCAACTATTCTCATATTATTTCTCCCTAGTTAGTTCTTCTAATTAGTTGTTTTTCTGGTGATATGTTTCACATTCTCTTCTATTTTTTCCTTCTTTTTATTTTGTTTTATTATTTCTTGGTGTCTTCGAATATCATTAGCTTTCCTCTTGTCCGATTCTAAAGTTTTTGATTCTTTACTTCAAGTTGGTTGACTTTCTTTTCATAATTTTATTGGATTGTTCTTATCATTTTTTCTAATTTTCTTCAAAGTCCTTTTTAAATTCTCCCAAAAACTCTTTTTGTGCTTGGGACCATTTCATGTTTCTCATTGGAAAAGGAATGGCTTTTCTTTAGCTCCATTATCTTACTCTGAATATGAATCCATATCTTCTCTATCCCCATAGTAGCTATCCATGGTTGGATTCTTTCTCTTTGCTTACTCATTTTTATTCATTCATTCATTCATTTATTTATTTAGCAGCTAATAGTGTAATTAAGTTCTAGTCCCAAAGTATGGGGAACGATTCCCCAAATCTCAGCTCCTTCTTACTGTTATTTTATGAGATCTATCCTAGGGCCCAACCTTGAGTTCTCCTCTCCACTCTTAGGGCCCCCAGCCATGCTGTCCTGCAAATGATCTTGCACCCTGTGGTCTCTCAGGTGGCTGTAAACTACACTGTCCTCTACCTTGGTACTGAAAGAAGAGGCTCTACTCTCTTGCAAGTGCTTACAGCCATCAGGGTCCCTGCCCCTCTGCTATTGCACTCATCAGGTGAATGCTAACACCTCCCCCACAGCTACAGCCTGGAAACATCTGGTCAGCACAGCTGTGCTTGGCGTCCCTTGACAGTAGAAGGTCTTCTACTCAACCTTCAAATCTTCATGCTGTCTGCCAGATAAAGTTTCTGAGGCTGGGGCTGCTTCTCAGTTTAGCTGCCCCCAGGGCTTGTTTGTTGATTCTGCAGAACCTGGAAGTGTTTGCTCTTCATTCAACCTCTGCCCCTGGTTGAGTCTTTCCTGGAGTCTTCTTAAATTGTCTTAGGAAGACAACTATTTTACCCCAGCTTTTGTTTACTTCCTCTGCTCTGCATTTCCTCTGAAGTGATGTTCTGTCTCTTTTTGTGGAGGAAATTTGGAGAGCTGAAAGTTTTCTGACCTACTTTGCCATCTTCTCAGAATCCTCTCAGCAAGTTTCCCACATTTTATTTCCTAAAATTTTATGTGAAGTAATAATTATAAATTATAGTTATTTCTATCCACAAATAAGTCATATAAACTTTTGTCAGTCAACTGTCATTTATGAAGCACTTAGTAAGTTTGAGGTACTGTATGTAGTGCTAGAGATGCAAAAAGTAACAAATAGCAAATAGCCCCTGCTCTCAGGGAACTCACAGTCTAAGGGAGGAGACAACATATAAACAACTATATCCAAAAAAGATTTAGAGGATAAGATTAAGGAGGAGCAGGAAAAACTTCTCGCAGAAAGTAGGACTTTAGGTGAAATTTCAAGGAAACCAAAGAAGCTGGGAGGTAGAGATAAGTAGCTAGTTCTTGATGCAGGAGAGGGACAGCTACTGAAAGTACTCTGAATTGAGAGATGGGAATGTCATGTGTGAGGAACAGCAAGGAGGCCAAGTATCACTGGATTACAAAGTATGTTGGTAGGGGTAAGGGGTGGGATATAAAGTATAGGAATACAGGAAAGACAAGAAGGAGCCAGGTTATGAAAGGCTTTAAAAGGCAAATAATTTTTTATTTGAACCTGGAGATAATAAGGAACCACCTCAGTTTATTGAGTAGAGAAGTGACTTGATCAGACCTGTGCTTTAGGAAGTTCATTTTGACAACTGAGTGGAGGATAGACTAGAGTGGAGAGAGACTTGAGGTAAGGAAACCAACCAGCAGGTTATTGCAGTAGTCCAGATGTGAGGTGATGACTTGTGCTAGGGTGGCAGTTTCAGGAGAGAGAAGGTGGCATATATGTGAGATGTATGAGAGAGAGATATGAGATAAGACAGAAACAACAGGATTTCATCACTGATACAGGGTGAAGAAATTGAGAATAACACCTGGCTTATGTGCCCGAGTGATTGGAAGGATGGTGCTACCTTTTAGTAATAGGGAAGGTAGCAAGAAGGTAAGATATGGAATAAAAATAGTGACTTCAGTTTTGGATATGATGAGTTTAGCAGTTAGCAAAGTGTGACCTGATTAAGATGCAGCAAAGGACACTGAAAAGGAGTGGTCACATAGGCAGGAGGAGAACCAGGAGAACAGTAATGTCCCAAAAACACTAGAGAGAAGAGAGTATCAAGGGGAAGAAGGTTATTCACAATGTCAAGGTCAGTATGGTTGAGAACTGAGAAAAGACCATTCAATTTGACAGTTATGAGATCATTAGTAACTTTGAGGAGAACATCTTTACCTCCATGATAAGGTATTCAGACTATACAGAGTTAAGAGAGTGAGAGGAAAGGAGAGGAGAGGAGAAGGGAAGGGGAGGAGAGGGAGGGGAGGGGAAGGGAAGAGGGAGGAGAGAGCTGTAGGATGATAGAAATGACAGGACTTATGAAGATGGTTGACTCAGCTAAGGGTTTTTTGAGGATTAATGAGTCATGGGAATATTATAGGCAGTAGGGAAGCAGCCAGTTAGAAAAGAATAGACTAAAGATAAGTGAAAAAATGGGGATAATAGAGCAATATGCTAGAGAATATGGAATGGAATGAAATAAAATCTCTTCTGCATATAGAAGGATTTGCTTGGCAAGTAGAAGGGCCAGTCTCTTCATGTAAGACAGGGATGAAAGGAGGAGACAGTAGCATAACACATCTTAGTGATGTCTGATGATGAGGAGAGTGAATTTATTGGTCTTTTCAGAAAATAGAGATAAACTATTTCAGACCCTATAGTTGAAAACTGTTGATGTATTGGTCTAATAATTTCTTTCATGAAATGAGTTTTAAACTGTTACCTAATATACCCAGATACTTTCCTTAATCTTCAGTTTTAATTGTTTTTGGTTTTTTTTGGAGGGGGGAAGGCAGGGCAATTTGGGTTAAGTGACTTGTTCAAGGTCACATGGCTAGTAAGTGTTAAGTGTCTGGGCCAAATTTGAACTCAAGTCTTCCTGAGTACAGGGCTGGCATTCTATTTCCTGCGCCACCTAGTTGCCCCCTCTTCAGTTTTAATTGTAATGCTTTCTGTTAAAATACAAATGTTCTAATCGTTTTGCTTTGTTGTCGTATTTTTCCAAAAATATATTTTTCAATTTAAATTTTAATTAATAACCTTTGTTTTTTCAGTGCCTACATTTCTCTCTGTATATATATCCCACTCTTGTTCAGACATCCATCTCCTTTAAAAAAAAGAACTTATAAGAAAGAAAAGGAACAAGAGGAGAAAAAAAAAATCAGTAAAATTGCTCAATACGTCAAAACAAAGTCTGACAATCTTTTTAATATTTTATCCCCTGGGAATTCTCCACTTCTTCAGAAGCAGAGATAAGGGGAGGAGAGACATTTTCTCATATCTCTTCTTTGGGGAGATGTTTTCTCACATCTCTTCTTTATTCTTTGTAATTTTGTAATCATCTTCAGTTACTTCATGGTATTGTTTCTTTTTAGTATTATATTTATTGTTTGACCCTGTTTACTTTGCATTCATTGATAGAAGTCTTGCCATGCTTTTCTGTATTTATCACATTTATAATTTCTTACCACACCGAATATTCCATTACCTTCACATATAACAGTTACATTTACTTTGTTTCCAGTTCTTTTCTACCCCAGAAAGCACTGCTATAAATATTTTGTTTTTATTTGAGACTTCATTTTTATCAGTGTTTTATTTGGGGTACATGCCTAGCAGAAGCAGTTGTGGCATAGTAGATAGAGTCTGGACCCGGAGTCAGGAAGAAAAGACCTTAGTTCAGATTTGACTTCAGATACATACTAGCTGTGTGACCCTAGACAAAAGTCACTTAACCTCTGTTTGCTTTCAGTTTTCCCATTTATAAAATTAAGATAATGATAGCATCCACTTCACAGGGTTGTTGGGAGAATCAAATGTGATAATATTTGTTAAAAGCACAGTTCCTGGCACATAATAGGCTCTATGTAAAATGTTTATTCCCTTCCCTTTGTAGAATTTCTGTCAAATAGTATGAATATTTTAGTCTCTTTATTCACATAATTCTATATTGCTTTTCAGAATGCTTAGATCTCCAATAGTGTATTAGTGCATCTATCATTCCAGACCCCTTTCCAGACTTGACTGTTGCTATCTTTTATCATCCTTGCCAGTTTCTAGGGATAAGGTGAAATCTATGGGTTATTTTGATTTGCATTTTTAAAACTTTTAGTGATTTAATGCAGTCTTTCAGATATTGTTAATAGTTTGCATTTCTTTTGAGAACTACTTTTTCATATCCTCCAACCATTTATTTATCCGAGAATAGCTTTTGGTCTTGTATTTTAGTTTTTCATATGTGTGTTTGTATGTACTATGTACATGCACATATACACATACATATACATATATACACACACTACATACAAACATACATATACATATATATATGATAAACTCTCATCTAATAAATTTGTGGCAAATGAATTTTCCCATTGTGTTTTTTACCTTCTTTTCCTAGGTGTAAGAAGCCTTTGAATTTCATGTAATCAGAATTATCTCTTTTAAATTTTTTAATTGCTTCTATCCTTTATTTGGTTAAGAATATATCTAATTATAGGGGTGATTCAGTGGGGCAGTGAATAGAACACCAGCCCTGGAGTCAGGAGGACCTGAGTTCAAATCCGGTCTCAGACTAACATAAAAACTAGCCATGTGACCTTGGGCAAGTCACTTAACCAGCCTTGCCCTCCAAAAAACAAAACAAAACAAAAAAAGAATATATCTAGTTATTACTATGAAAGGTAGATCTTTAATATTAAGGTTGCATATCCATTTTTAATTGATTGTGTAATTTAAAAACGTTGGTCTGAACCTATTTATTCCAGATTCCTTTCCAGTTTTTCCAGCAGTTCTTATCAAATGGGGAAGTTTTTTCCTAAATAACTTCTGTGTATGGTTTATTGAAAAGGAAGTTATTGAATTCTGTTATTTTTGATTCTCTTTTTATCTAGTTTGTTCCATTTATTTATTTTTCTACCCAATGCCAACTGGTTTTGATGACTGCTGCTGTAACCTAGTTTTTAAGAGAAACAAAATCTTTTTGTTAAACCTTTTAGCAGAATCTGCTTATACAGTGATAATATTGACTCTTTTATGTTGATATCCTTATTTTTTTTCAAAGAATATCAAAGAATATCCCGACAACTAAAGATGTTGAGCCATTGCTTGAAATTGATGGCGACATAAGGAACTTTGAAGTGTTTTTGTCTTCACGAACACCAGTTCTTGTGGCTCGAGATGTGAAAACATTTTTGCCATGTACTGTAAACCTGGATCCCAAACTTCGAGAAATTATTGCAGGTGGGTAATAGTGATTAGATTTTTTTTAAGTATGTGAAGTCTTCGTGATACTTGAGGCTCTCAGAGCTTCAATATTTTTTACTCAATTTATTAAATTTCTACTGGGACATAATTTACTGTTTCTATGCATTTTGTGATCCAGCTACACTGACTTACCAGCAGTTCCACATAACACTTGTTTGCTGGTCTGAGAGTCAGCATGATGAATACTATCTTTCTGATCTTTGGTATGTCAGTTCATTTCACTGACTTGAGTTTTTCATTTAGAATCAAAAGGTTGTACTAGTTTTTTAAGGTTCCTTCCAATAATAAATTTATATATTTTATGGATGACTCTGATATTGCTACATTTATTTTTGGCTTGCCTTTTAAGGATATGTTGTAAGTATAAATTCTAAAATATGTTGTAGGTAATTAATACCTCATCTTATGGGAGAATTATGGAGTTATAGCTATAATAAGAACCAGCTGTAGCATTTTAATATTTGCAAAGTGTTTTTTTTTACAAATGGGGCTATCACCCCCATTTTGCCTTTGAATGAGGAAGATGAGAAAAGACAGAGGCTAAGTGACTTGCCCAAAATCACACAGAGAGGGCATTCCTGAGGCTGAATTTGAATTCAGCTCTTCGAGACTCTAGATTTGGTTCTAGGTCACTTATTTGTCTTTTAAAAAATTCTTCATAGGGTTGTTGTGAGCATCAAATGTGATAAAATATAAAGCACTTTGTAAAAAGCACTATATAAATCTTAGCTGCTATTACCAAATTATTTTCCCTGTAAGTTTTTTTTCTCTCTATCCATCTCTTTGTCTTTCAAAGGAATTTTGAATTTTTACATGAAACTTAACGCTATGTATTAAGATAGCTTCACTCAGATAGCACTGGGCTTAATGTCAGGAAGACCTGTATTCAGACCCCACCTCAGACACTTACTGTGTCATCCTGGGCTAGTCACTTTACCTTTCAGAGCCTTAGGCTCCTAATATGTAATACCGAGGAGGTTGTACTTGATGGTCTCTGAGATTCATTTCAGATATAAATCAATTATCCTTCAAAATAATGGTATTAAATGTTAGATTTCTTAAAGAACAAGTATACTTAATACTTTTAACAAATAGAATTTGCTCATCTTTAAAATTAATCCCTGTTAACTAGCAGCTTAATCTAATCTGATTCCTATTCTTTGATAAGTTTATTATTTAGGAAAGTGAGAAAATTATACTTGAATTTTCACGAGTTCATCAGTACTTTCTTTGGAGATGGATAGCATTTTTTTTTCATCATGGGTCTTTTAGAATTTCTTGAATCACTGTATTCATCAGTGTAGCCAAGTCTTTCACAGTTGATCAGCGTTGCAACATTGCTGTTACTGTACACAATGGTCTCCCCGTTCTTCTCACTTCACTTTGTATCAGTTCATGTAGGTCTTGCTACAATTTTTTTTTTCTGAAACTACTTCCTGTGTCATTTCTTATAGCACAGTTGTACTTCATCACAGCCATATGCCACATGTTCAGCCATTCTCCAATTGATGAGCATCCCCTTAATTTCCAAATGTTAACCACCACAAAAAGAGCTGCTATAAATATTTTTGTACGTGTAGGTCCTTTTCCTTCAATCTCTTTGAAATATAGACTCAACAAAGGTATTATTAGGTCAGAGGGTATGAATGGTTTTATAGCTCTTTGGGCATAGTTCCAAATCGTTCTCCAGAATGGTCAGACCAGTTTATACCTCTAGGAGCAGTTTATTAGTGTACCTGTCTTCCCTCATCCCCTCCAGCATTTGTCATGGTAGCTGATAGCTGTATTAATTTGCCCTTCTCTAATCAGTAGTGACTTAGAGCATTTTTTCGTATGACTAGAAATAACTTTTATTTCTTCTGAAAACTCCTGCCTGTTCTTATTCTTTGACCATTTATCAATTGGGGAATGGCTCTAATTTTTTATAAATTTGACTCCATTCTCTATGTATTTGAAAAATAAGGCCTTTATTAGAGAAACTTTTTGTAAAAAATTTTTATATTACTTCATTCTCTATGGTACCTTTTAGCAAAATAGTTTCTCTGATTATCTCTTTTAATTAGATCTCTTTTTCCTTTTGCTTTGTCTGATATTATGATTGCTACTCCTGTCTTTTTTCTCTTCAGTCAAAATGTGATAGATTCTGCTCCAGCCCTTTATTTTAACTCTCAGTGTGTCTTTCTGTTTCAAGTGTGTCTCTTGTAAATAACATATTAATTAGATTCTAGTTTCTAATCCATTCTGCTACCAGCTTCCATTTTATGGTTGAGCTTATCCTATTCACAGTCACAGTTATGATTACTATGTATTTTCTTTTTTGAGGGGGAGGGGGAAAGGGGCGATTGGGTTAAGTGACTTTCCCAAGGTCACACAGCTAGTAAGTGGTAACCTCAAATCTGAGGTTAGATTTGAACTCAGGTCCTCTTGACTCCAGGGCTGGTACTCTATTCACTGTGCGACCTAGCTGCCCCTGTGTATTTTCCTCCATCCTATTTTCTTCTATTTATCCTTCTCTCTCTGACCACTAACTCTTTTTTATCTGCCTTCCTTTTTATCATTCTCTTGCTCCCCTCTCCCATTCTCCCCCAATATATCTTATCCCCTTTGCCTCCTATTTTCCAATTGGGTAAGATAGATTTGTATACCCAACTGAGTGTATATATATTCTTCCCTCTTTGAAGTAATTCCAGTGAGAGTAAGGTTCAAGCATTATTCACCTGTCTCCTCTTTCCCCCTCCACTATAGACCTTCCTTGTGCTTTTATGTGAGAAAAATTTTCCTGTTCTACCTCTCCCTTCATTCTTCTCCTAGTGCATCCCTCTTTCTCAACCCTTCAGTTTTTTGTTTGTTTTTCTGTAGATCATCCCAACAAAATCAACTCACACTTTTGCCCTCTGTTTATGTAGACTCCTTCTGACTGCCCTAATAATGATAAAGTTCTTAGGAGTTATATGTCTCATCTTTCCATATAGGAACATAAACAGTTTAACTTTATTGAGTCCCTTATGATTACTTTTTCATGTTTACCCTTTTTTATGCTTCTTTTGAGTTTTGCATTTGAGTGTCAAATTTTCTGCAGTTATCCTTTCCACATTGTGGGAGTTAGGGACATGGTGTCCCCACAATCTGGAAAATGTGTTTAAAATTTTTGACTCTCCCTTCATACCAGAGAAGAAGTCTGAAATGTTATGATATTAAAAGATAAAATACGTTGTTATATAATACTATACATATATTTTGTGTATAAGTTTCTAAACTTTTGTGTGTCATCTACAGCTTTTGCAATACCCCCCCCTCCAATTCCAATTTAATTTCTCATGCTGACCTGCAGTACATTGAAACTGCAATGGGAAAAAGTCACTGTGTGGAAGGGATAACTGTATTCAGGTCTGATGTTTTCATCAGGAATGCTTTAAAGTCCTCTCATCAAATTTACATTTTCCCTGCAAAGGATTATACTCATTTTTGCTGGGTAGGTTATTGTAATCTTAGCTCTTTTTCCTTCTGGAATATCATATCCAAACCCTCTGATCCTTTAATGAAGAAGGTGCTAAATCTTGTTTGTTCCTTACTGTGGTTCTATGGTATTTGAATAGATACTTTCTGGCTGCTTGGGATGTTTTCTTTTTGACCTGGGAGCTCTAGAATTTGAATATAATGTTCCTGGAAGCTTTTATTTTGGCATCTCTTTCAGAAGGTGATCCGTGAATTCTTTCGCAGTTTTTTTATATTTTATTGAAAGATGATGTCTGGGCTTTTTGTTGTTGTTGATCATGCCATTTTCAGGTAGTCTTAGAATTCTTAAATTGTATCTTTCCAGTCTATTTTCCAGTGCAATATCTCACATTTTCTATTTTTTCCACTTTCACCTTTGCTTTATTGTTTCTTGATGTCTCATGGAGTCATTATCTTCCTCTTGCCCTATTCTTATTTTTAAGGAATTATTTTCTTCAGCGAGCTTTTGTATCTTTTTTTCCATTTTTGCCAATTTTGCTTTTTGAGTAATTCATTTCTTTGGTGAATTTTTGCACTTTCTTTTCTATTTGGCCTTGTCTTCTTTTTAAGGAGTTCTTTTCTTCATTGAATTTTTGTGCCTCTTTTACCATTAGGCATCCACAGATATCTTCAGATCTTTGTCAGAAAAGCTGCCATCTTACTTTGCTTGCCTTACTTTGTTAAAAAAAAATTCCAAATGGAATTTACCCCTATTTAATTTATGAAACATTTTAGTTTATTTAATAGAAAGATAACTTGTATTCAAATTCCACTTTTGATACAAACTGGCTATGTGGTGATGGGAAAATCATTGAACTTCTCAATGTGACAGGTAGAACTAATACTGCAATTGCAGAATAGTTGTTGATCTGCATTGGTTGAGGGATTTTCCTATATACAACATTCCTTACTTGTTTTATATCAAAATGCAGATAAAGTTAACCTAGCATGGGCTATTTTTATGCAGCCAAGATGGCTCTTTGTCATCACCACTCCCATTTTTATATGTTCACTTAACATAGCTTTAAAAATGCATTACACAATTTCAACAACAGTAATGATGATGATAATAATAATTGCTAACATATAATGCTTGTTATGTGCCAGGTACTGTGATAAACACTTTACAATTACTATCTCATTTGATCCTCACAACAGTCCTGTGAGGTAAATGCTGTTATTATCCTCATTTTACAGATGAGGAAACTAAAGCAAAAAAAGTTTTAGTTACTTGACCAGAATCACACAGCTAGTAAATGTCTGAGGCTAGATTTGAACTCAAGGCTGCAATTTTTGCCAGGAATTGCAGTCAGATTTGTTGATGTATATAGTTTGCAAGTACCATCCTTTATCCAGTTTTAACATGAAGACAGTATTTACCTTCTCAGTCATGTGGAGGCATCCTGAATCAAGTGAACCAGGTAGTTTTCTGTCTGACTTGTTTCCTGTTCCTTCAGGCCTCACTCTTCAAGCAGTTCTTTTATCCAAATTTCAACAGAAACAAGAAAGTAGTGAGAAAATCTTTAGCCATTTAAGGGAAAGAAAGATTTGGTAAAGGTTGAAAGGGGTCATCAATATAAAGGGAATTTGAAAGGCATTAACAATATAAACTACAATATTACCAAGATCATTTTAATAGAATTAACTGGAATGGCTTTATTTTAAATTCTAAATTCCTAAGTTGAGAAACTGTATTTTTCTCTTTCTGGTCAGGAAATAAATTTCATTACTGGGTATCATTGTTAGATTAATAGGAAAAAATTCTTTATATCTAGAACCTTAAAGTTTATAGAACATTATCAGGAATAAGTAGATAGGAAGAAAGTGACATGTCCCTTAGGAAGTGGTCTTTTAGATTCCCTAAAGTTCCCTAGACATTGGGAAGTTCAAATAGAGCCGTCTTTCCTATGTTTGGAGGAAATAAGACATTTTAAATGTTTTATAGTAATTAAAGGTTTCAAGTAATTTATCACGTAATGTTTATTTTCATTCTCTCCTGCTACTGCAACAAGAATGTTTTCTGGGTAACAGCAGGTACTCCTGTCTCCAGTAGCTCTAGAGTGTATATTTTGGTGGAGAGAGGAGACAGAGTCTGCCTGACCAGAGTAAATTCACATTTTCCCTTTGTCACTGTAAGCAAACCAGACTTCTAGGTCTATCAGTCAACAAAGCATCAAGTAAGCTCCAGTTATGTTCAGGTGACCCAAAGCAAGAAGGGATAGCTAATATACTGGATGATAAATTCAGTAACCAGGAACTATAAAGATCTTGACAGGGCAGCATTATTTACTTTATATTCTCTATCATTCTCTGAAACTAATAGCTTCCATTGAAGTTCAGTTCAAGAATTTATTCTCTAACTGTGGCATTAAATATTGTCTGTCTTGAGAGCTAATAGATGAATACAACCATTAAAATCATGACATCAAAATGGTGAAAAGATCATATTAGCAAGTTCTTATAATTTATTAATTATTATTAAGGCTAGAGTAATATATGAAAATAAAAGAACATGGTATAAGGCCAGAAACCTTCAACAGTGCTGCCCGTTAAAGAGATGAAACAGAGCATTAATGAGAAGGAGAAGATGTTCTGTCCTTTTATCCTAACTAGGTGGGTTATTACAATTTGGAAGGCTTAGAGAATTTTGGTGGAGGAAACTTTTCCAGCTTTCTTATCTCAGACAAGTTAATAATACTATTTTTTTTAAACCAAAATATCTAGTTGAGGAAGTAATAGATTGGCTGATTTGCTCAAGGAAAGACACTCCAATTTCCTTTACCATTATTCTCTATTTCTAATTTGATATTTAACATTATATTATAGTTATTTTTATATGTACATGTCACTCCTAAACTAAAATATAAGTTCCAAGGCAACAACTAGCTTACAAATCTTACTCTTTTTTGAATATCTCAAAGTGCCTTGCACCTAGTAGGGATGATGCTAATGATATGCCATAAAGTAAGAGTGAACCCATTTTGTGTGAATTCTCTGTGACTTTGGGATTCGTTATGTTTATGGCTCTAGAAGCTGTTCCCATACTGGCAGATAATCAAGACAGAGATTTGGAAATCAAAGTGACTTAATATAAAGTACATTATAATAGATTTTGGTACTAACACCTTTGCTCCTAGAGACTCAAGATTTATGTTGCTGTCCTTGTTTTTATGCTGCTGTATTTTTAAAATTATTTTTGATGGGGTAGAGAGGTGGCCCAGTGGATAGAACATTGGGCTTGGAATTTGAAAGACTCATTTTCATGAGTTCAAATCTGACTTCAGATACTCAATAGCCATGTGACCCTGGGCAAGTTACTTACCTCTCTTTGCCTCAGTTTCTTTTTGTTTTGTTTTGTTTATTTTTAGTTTTCAACATTCATTTCCACAAGGTTTTTAGTTACAAATTTTCTCCCCATCTTTTCCCTACCCACCACCCCAAAAGAGCAATCATGCTGAATACCCCTTCCCCCAATGTGTTCTTTCTTATATCCTTCCCCATTCCCCCTCTGACTTTCTAGTAGTGCAAGATGGATTTCTATACCCTGGTGCCTGTATATCTTATTTCCCAGTTTCATGTAAAATGGTAGTAAAGATTTTTTTCATAACATTTGATTTTAAAACTTTGATTTCCAGATTCTTTCCATTCTTCCCTCGTCACCCACCCCTACTGGGAAGATAAGGAATTAATATAGGTTGCACATGTGTAGTTACACAAAACATTTCCATAGTATATATATTGTGAAAGACTGACTTATTACCCTCCATCCTATCCCACCCCCCACTTATTCTATTTTCTGCTTTGACCCTGTCCCTTTTCAAAAGTGTGTGCTTCTAACTACCCTCCCCCGCAATCTGCCCTCCTTTCTATCATACCCCCTCTTATCCCTTCCTCCCCTATTTTCCTGTAGGATAAGATACCCATTTTAGTGTGTATGTTATTCCCTCCTTAAGCCAAATTCAATGAGAGTAAGGTTGACCCATTCCCTTTTGGCTTCCTGTTCTTCCCCTCCATTGTGACCGTTTTCTCTTGCCTCTTATATGAGATAATTTACCCTAATCTGTCTCTCCCTATCTTCTCTCATTATATTCCTCTCTGACCTCTTAATTTTATTTTTTAGATATCATCCCTTCCTATTCAACTGATCCTATGCCCTCTGTCTATGTATACATGTACACATACACTCACATATGTATTCATGTGCACATATACTCTCCTATATAAACATATATGTATGTATACATATATTTCTCTCTCTCTCTCTCTCTCTCTATATATATATATATATATATATACACATATATATTCCCTTCAACTATCCTCATACAGAGAAAAGTCTCATTAGTTACAATTATCATTTTTCCACATAGGAATATAAATAGTTCAACTTTAATAAGTTCCTTATGATTTCTTTTCCTTGTTTACCTTCTCATGCTTCTTTTGTTTCTAATATTTGAACACCAGATTTTCTATTCAGCTCTGGTTATTTCATCAAGAATGCTTGGAAGTCCTCTATTTCATTGAATGATCATATTTTTCCTTGAAACTTTATACTCAGTTTTGCTGGGTAGGTGATTCTTGGTTTTAATTCTAACTCCTTTGACGTCCGGAATATCATATTCCAAGTCCTTTAATCCCTTAATGTAGAAGATGCTAGATTTTGTGTTATCCTGATTTTGTTTCCACATTAGTAAAACTTTTCCTTCCTGGCTGCTTGTAATATTTTCTCCTTGACCTGGGAACTCTGGAATTTGGCTCTGATATTCCTAGGAGTTTTCTTTTTGGAATCTTTTTCAAGAGGTGATCAGTGAATTCTTTCAATTTCTCTTTTGCCCTCTTTTTCTAAACTATCAGGGCAGTTTTCCTTAAAAATTTCTCGAAGGGTGATTTCTATGTTCTTTTTTTTGATCATGGCTTTCAGGCAGTTCAGTAATTTTTAAATGATCTCTCCTGGATCTATTTTCCAGGTCATTGGTTTTTCCACTGAGATATTTCAAATTGCCTTCTATTTTCCCATTTGTTTGGATCTGTTTTATAGTATCTTGATTTCTCACAAAGTCATTAGCTTCCATTTGCGCCAGTCTAATTCTGAAGGAATTATTCTCTTTAGTGAGCTTTTGAAATTTCTTTTCCATCTGGCAGATTCGACTTTTTAAGGCATTCTTCTCCTCATTGACCTTTTGGGCTTCTTTTGCCCTTTGAGTTATTAGTCTATTTTTTAAGGTGTTATTTTCTTTAGTCAGGTTGTTGACTCACTTTTCATGATTTTCTTGCATCATTCTCATTTTTCTTCCCGATTTTTCCTCCACCTCTCTTACTTGATTTTCATAATCCTTCTTGAGCTCCTCCATGGCCTCTAACCAGTTCATATTTTTCTTGGGAGCTTTTGATGCAGGAGTTCTGACTTCATAGTCTTCCTCCCATTCCATGCTTTGATCCTTTTTGTCTCTAAAAAAGGAATCTAAGGTTTGATTAATCTGCTTGCTTTGCTTCCTCTGCTTCCTCATGTTGCCAGTCAGTTACTTGACTTTAGAGCTCTTTGCCTTGGTAGAAGTCTGCTTCCAGAGAGGAGAGCTTTGTCCCAAATCACTGGTGTTTTTGCAGCTGCTTGGAGCTATTAGTTGGGCACCCTCTCTGCAGCCCCCACAAGCTCTGGCCCACTGACCACTCACCCCAAGACAGCAATCCATATCTAAGCAAGTTAAAGCAAGAGCAATTACCCTCCGAATAGTCATTTGGTCCCCCTACGATCTGCAGGCCAGGAGCTCTGGAGGCAGCCTCGCAGGGAAGCAGCTGCAGCCTCTGCCCCTCTGCCACCTCTTGGCCCCAGGGCAGGGCCTGAACTGCGCTCTTCCGTTCCAACAGAGTTTCTGAGTGACCTTTTACTTAATTTTTGGTGTTTATGGGTTGAAGGGTCTGGAAACTTTCACAGCTACTGGTGATCTCCTGAAGTCTGCTCTGGCAGCTGCTGGTTGGGGCTACCCTGAGCCCAAAACCTTGTGGCTCATGGGGACTGTACTCGGCTCCCAGCGTCCTGCAATGGACCCTTCCTGTAGGCCTGCCAGGCTGCCTTCAGTGGGAGATTTGTTTGTCTCTGTCACTTTGTGGGTTCTGTAGCTTTAAAATTTGTTTAGAGTCATATTTTATAGGTATTTGAGGTGGTTGTTAGGGGAGCTCAAGGACTTTGCTTCCATCTTGTGCCCTTCAGATCTTTGCCTCAGTTTCTTATTTGTAAAATGAGCTGGAGAAGAAAATGGCTAACTATTACAGTATCTCTGCCAAGAAAAACCTAAATGGGGTTATACAAAGTTGGATATGAATGACTGAACAATGACAAATTTTTAAGTGTTTCATGGGGATAGGAAGAGCTATCAAATATTGGCAGGCTTTATTGACAGCTTGTATCAATCTCTGCACCCCTGTGTCAGATTTTATGTGGAAAAAGTTTTTCTGTCAGGTATTATGGGAGTGACAACTCACTACAAACTAATAAGCATTTTCTTTTAACATATTAAATTCATACAGCAATGTGTACAACTGAAGTTAAACTAGCATTAGACATTGGATGTTTTCAAATTCTTTTGGATAGTGTAGACTATGGATAAAATACGGAAGGATTTAGGAGCCCATGGTGAATTATTTCCCCTGCTAATGGTGCTAAAGTACTGTAGGCATTTTGACATAGCATATTATCTTTGGTTTGTTTAACAGAATTGAAATTATGATATTTTAAATTATGTTGCCATTTGGAAGTGGCCTGTTACCTTTAAAAAACTGAGACTAGTGTCAATATCTTATTTTGCTAACTAGAGCTAGTGATTTTTTAAAATGATTCCTTTTAACAAAGAAATGAAAGGTTATTTAGAAATGGATCCTCTAATTTTCTCATGGATATATCGAGTTTTAATCATCTGAATTAGTACTGCCCCTCCCTTTTTTTTTTGGCTTTTTTTGGGAGGGCAGTTGAGGTTAAGTGACTTGCCCAAGGTCACACAGCTAGTTTTTGTGTTAAGTGTCTGAGGCTGGATTTCAACTCAGGTCCTCCTGACTCCAGAGCTGGTGATCTATTCACTGTACCACCTAGCTGCCCCCAGACTGCCCTTTCTTAAGCATCTAATTTCTAGTGGTCTTATCAATTACCTTTAATTATATTAATACTTAGTTTGTATAAATCAGCTGTTTATTTAATTCCAGATTTCTTTGATCTGAGTAAGTTAAAATCATTTATCTTGCTTGAATGTAAGATACAAAAGCATGTATACTTAAATTATTCTTTTCTTTTTTTCCACTGTCTGTACATAATTCAATATTTTAGATGTTCGTGCTGCAAGAGAACAGATTGGAGGACTTCAGTACTCCGCTATGCAACTAGATGTGAATCCTCGAGCCCCATCTGCATTTAGTCTGCCTGCAACTGTGAGTTCTTCAGCTTCCTTTAATGGACCTTTTCCTGGTAATATGATATCACCTCAACCTCCTAGCAGCTCTTACAGTGGCCTGACAGGACCTCAGCATCCTTTCTATAACCGGGTAAATCAATACTGCTACCTTGTCATTTTAAGAATTGGCTTTCAGCGTGATGCCATAATTAAGTAGTTTATTATTTCCTTGGTTTTTTGAAATTGCATTCTGTCCTTAAGATACAAAGGAAACTAGAAAGATGGCATTTAAAATAGTTGACTATTCAATAAAGAAGAGAGATATTAAATTAGAATGGATTTTAAGTACAATCCAAATATAAGATGTACTTTTTACTTTCATAGGGAAATAATTTTGACATGGGTATAATCAGTCAATCAAAACTTGTTCTTATGTGCATATATTTTTTATAACACATACACTGATATAAATGGAAACATGATTTAATTTGAAGATCATCCTTTTTTTTTTGTTTATGCATGTTTCACTTGTCCTGTTTAATGTTTTAAATTGACATTTAAGGCAGTGAGGTGACTTCATAGCTGTGGATAGAATTTGGGCCTGGAGTCAGGAAGACCTGAATTCAAAAGTGGCCTCAGTCACTTATCAATTGTGTAACCCTGAGCAGGTCACTTAGCCTTTGTTTATTTCAGTTTCCTCATCTGTAAAATGGGGATAATAACAATACCTACTACCAGGGTTGTTGTAAGGAAGAGTTGAGTTAATATTTGCAAAAATAAGAGCTTAGCATAGTGCCTGGTACAGTCAAGGTGCTGTATAAATAAATGCTCATTCTCTTCACCTTCCTGCTTATTTGGAGCTTTCATAAACTTTGGTCAATTTTTTGTTTTTGGTACTTTTTGTACCTCAGAAAGTAAATTCTTAGTAAAGACAGAAAACCACTAAAATTCAAAACTCAGAAATTTTAGTGTTGGTTTTTATAATTAAATATGGCATTTGACATATTTATGAATGTAAAGTAAAATTTTAGAAACATGAAGTTTTTGTTACGAATGTAAATTTATAGGGATTTGTACTTGAGTATAAACAGTGTAATCTATGTATTATGATTGTCAGTAATATAGAGCTGCTAATTCATAATAAATGTGTAAAAACTACTTTTACTTTCTAGAAGTTTGTGCTCATGAGCCATGACTTTGGATGCACTAGGGAATTTGTGACTGGGGAAATGGAAACCAGCTTAAATAAATTCAAACAGGATTGATCTTACAAAACCAAGTTGAAGAGGACAGAATCATCTTTTGTTGATTAGTCATCCTAAACATAGTTCTTGCATCTTGAGGCAAATTTGGTAAATCCTAGATTTGTGCTTTGTGGTTCCATGGCAGCAATTTATCTTCAACAACCTCCATGCTGAGTTTGGGTTCTACTAGTACTACCTTGGGCCTTTGTTGATAGGAAAAATCAACCTGCCAAAATACATTACATTTAGGATGCTTTGCAAGGGCTGTTTGATGTAAAGAAGAAACAGTGGAATTATATGATCATTTTAAAAATATGTACTTAAAGAAATGAAACCCAAATAAAATTGAATATGCAGTTAGTAAGGTAATTGGCACAGACATCTTATGCCACCTGCCTTGTTCATTCTAGCCTTGTTACTAGAACAGAAATAAATTTCATAAGTGAAATTTTACTGCAACAACTTTCATCATAATAAAATTCCTCTGTAGAAGCAGCAGTTCATGTTTCTGCAGTTTTAGTCTAATGGAAATTTTATTCATGTAGATTTTATGTTAAATCACCTACTGGTCAAAATTCATACTTTAGCACAGTTTGTGTCCATTGATATTTAGATGCTAGTTCAAGGTTTGAGATTCAGAAACATCTTTTGGAAGCAAGAAAAGTGAGAGAAAAATAATATAGGTTAGTAGGCTGAGTAATCAATGTTATTAGTTGCTTTTTTCTCAAGATTATAGTGTTTTTGACCCATTTTTCTGAAGAATGACTTGTTTTGGCCTTGATAGTGAAAGAAGAATAATACTCTTGGGGCTAAAAAAAAAACAACCCCAAAACCAGACAGGTTCCAGAAACTTAATATAATTGAGACTTTATTAATTTTAATACATATCTATCATAGTATGATATTTTTAAACAAAATTTCAGTTTATTCAGTTATAATACATCACAAAATTTTAGCTGAGCTGTGTGTTCCACCCTTGAAATAACATGCTTATTAAAAATTACTCCTGAGTCTTAATATAATGCCAGATCACTGCCAGGTCTATAACAACTGAGGTCTTTTTTTTTTTTTTAGCATACTAGAATAGGTAAACTACCTTTGATAATATCTAAGTTAGATCCTTCTGGTAGCATTCTTTACATAGAATGACTACTTAGTTGGGAATTGGTTATATTGTGTATTTTTCTTTACTGGAAGCAAAAGGGAGCCAAACTTTAGTTTTAAAAAATTATTGAATTTATTTTTAATATAATATTATCTCTGCATAAAATAAATAAAGCTTTTTGGGGCTTGTTTTTGGTTTACATATTAGGCTTCAAAAAAAGGGGAATTGCGTTTTGTTGGATTGATAAGTTTCTTTTGATCATAATATAATTTGATTTCTGTAATTGTTTATCCCCCTTTTTTGTTACATGTTTCTTTCCATAGCCATTCTTTGTCCCATATGTTAACCTGCCAAGGTATCACCCTGGCAGTTTCCAACATCTCATCCCACGTCCATCTATAAAAACGAATTTTTCCAGAGATCAGAACAGTGGCCTAGTAAGTATGTGAAGGGTAATGAAAACATTGATCTAGATACATATAGATGACCTTAAAAAATAAGTTTGGTAATTTCCTTTCAGTACAAATAATATAAATGATTTAATGAATATCTCTAAGAATTACTAAGCTATTGCTAATGCAAAATGTATTTTGTTTATGTTTAATTAGTTACTATGTAGAAGGAAAATTATTTTCAGTGTTAGTAGTGAATGTTAACTTGTTTGTAATCATAGTTCTTCTGTTTTATAGTAGTTTTTCTGTATTTTTAAAAATGAATTCTCATTTAATTTTCAGGGGACTTGAATATGAAATATCTAAAAATACTTAGTATGTTATATAAAATGAGAGGTCTTGAAAGGTCATGCTAAAGCATTTTGTTAAACAAGTTAGTTAAAATTATTTTTAAAAAAATATTACCAGAAAATAAAATGGAAACAAAATACATTTTGTATTTAAATATACTTTATTTCCAATCCTATGTTTTACTCAAATTTAAATAATTTCAAAAGGAAAAAAAGTACCATTATATATCTGTCTAAAGAGAAAATATACTTCCCCCTTAACTTTTTCTGAAAAGAATATTTAGAACGCAAAAAAATTAACTTGCCTTTTAAATTCCAAAATGTTACTACCAGAAAAAGTTATTGAAAGTTTTTTTAAATTACATCTATAAAATTTTTATTTAATATTATGATAATCTTGAGCATCATTTTCATTCATTGTCATATTTTGGTTTAAGCCTTAATTGATTCACCCATATTGTATTGTTTTGTTGTGTTGTTAGGAGGTTATCAAGGAGGATGCTGCTGAGGGGCTTTCTTCACCCACAGACTCCTCAATGGTAATAACCGAGTAGTCATGTGGTGTGGAACTCTAGCATCTCATTGCTTTTCAACAGTAATGATCTTATATTAATTGTAATTTTAGCAATTCACTAACACTGCATTTGTGTTGTGATGGGCAACTAGCATAGTACAGCTAAACACTAATAAGTATAGTTTTTTAAAATAAATTTAAGAGCTAGTGTGTTTATTTACCCCTTAAGCCCTTTCCCCTATTTTACCTCCTCTTGAATTACCATAGAATATATTTTTCCAGTTTTATTATTTATTTTTATTATTTATTTCTGCAGTTTTCATCAGTAGCTCAGTGCTGATTTGTAAGAGCTCTTGTACATTCGTTAATTCTTTAAACCTAAATCTTTTATAACTAAGTTATAATTTATCATTTTACTCTAGCCTTTATCACTACCATCATGTTGTTGTAGTTAGTGCTATATAGATAGAAGACTGTTGCATTAAAGTACCTGAAAGGATGATTCAAGAGCTGCAGTGTTGAAATTGGAATCATATTTGGTGACTCCTACTTAAACCTTTGTCAGCAATTTGTACTCATATCATAAAATCCATATCTTACCATAAAGAACTAAGTCTTTTTTTGCTAACATCTTAAGATGTGAATTATTTTTAGTTGCAAGAAATTTTAATTTAAGATTTTTCTTGTGTTCTTATGTTTAAGTAAGATGTGAACTCAGCATAAGAGCTTCAAAATAAACACTATATATTAAATAAAATTCAGAGTTCTTTTGAACTCAATCCATGTACATCCTGCTGTTTTATTTCATTTAATAGTGCATTATTGCACATGTAAGTATAATTGGTCTTGGTTCTAAAGCTCTCTTAAAATGTGGGCCAGTCAGTTGAACTAATTTAGTGAATTGTGCCCTGAATTCCTGCATACTTGTGAACTTGATATGCTTTTAAGTCAACATTAAGATTCTAGTTTGTTATTAATGGTAATAGAAAAAAGATGGAATTATTTTTTGTGCGTCTATTAAGAGTGTAAATTCTTCTGAACCATTAGCATCTCAGTAGACATATTCAAGTCTTTTCAATTAACCACAAATGATGAACACAGTAGCCCATAATTTTTTTTGGAGTATTTAGGGAGTTTTTCGTTTGTAGATCAATCAACATTATATACTACAATAGTTTTTACTTAGAGTCTTTATTACATATATTCACAATTATAAGTGTTATTCTTTATGCTAAAAAATTTTGTGAGATATTTATAAAAACCAGACACAAGCATATTCTGCATATTACTCTGACCACTGTTACTTAATAATACTATGAATGCATCATAACCAAATTTTAGTGTAATGTCTCAGTACTTAGCTATATAACATTAGGCCAGTTATTTTGTCAGTTGGTAATAACCTCAGCTTAACTCATAGTATTCTTAACTCCCTTTAATATCAATGTGCTTACTAATGATTGTATTTGTTGTATGTGCCAAACATTGTTCAATGGGACTAATTTTTCTCTTGAAGGTTGAGTCACCTGATATCAAATTTCATCACAACTATTAATGATGTTAGGTTGAGGTATGCCTTTATTGTGACCAGCTTAAGAGTCATAATAGTTTGAATATGCTAAATTAGTTAATGTTCTACTCTAAATAATGTATAAGAATTTTAATGACTGGGGAATTCTGTAGAACCATCTTGCAAGAATCTTCCATTTAGGTATAGTTTTCAAAGTTCCTTTTTGAGGAAGGAGAAAATATAATGTAAGTGAAATGATTAAAAGATGCTTAAAATAAGAATTGATTCTATATTCCTGCCTATATTTAGTAAGTGTGCTATACTATTTTGCTGTCTATAATATTAAAAGAAAATGCTGACATGTACCTAGTTTATGAATGCTTTGCTTTTAAAAAAAACCAATTAGCAACTACAGTAGCATATGAGATTGATTTTTATAGACTACAGGATTAATTATTAAAAATAAACAAAGACATAGTTCAACTTTCTGGGAGTTAACTCAGAACTGAAAAGAAATCTATGAGGACGTTTTTCTGTGACCTCATCAAAGCAACATATGAGCATTTTAAAATATAAATATTTTAACTAAAAGAATATTTTAGGACAGCTAGGTGGCACAGTGAATAGAGCACCAGCCCTGGAGTCAGGAGGACCGGAGTTAAAATCTGGCCTCAGACAGTTAACACAAAAAACTAGCCATGTGACCATGGGCAAGTCACTTAACCCCAATTGCCCTACCTTCCCCCTTCAAAAAGGAAAAAAAAAGAATATTTTAAAAATACCAACATTTCTTTATTATACTTCATTCTTGAAAATTATGTCAAAAATAACTTTAAAATTATATTTTTCGTGAGAAAGGGTTAAATGTGTTCCTGATCAAGGATTAAATAAAATTAAGGCAGATAGTGAGAAAATTAAGTAGTTATACTAAAGCAAGATTCATTTTAAATAGTAAAATTTGACCTCAAATTCTATAAAATGGGTATGTATATAGTGTTCACAATTAGCAGCAAACATTATTTTAACCACTTGCTTTGTGCAAAATACTTTGCCAAGTTCTTAGGATATAAGAATTTAAATTAGCTTGGCCACTGCCAGCAAGGAGTACACTTCTTTAGTACATCATTACTTTTTCATGGCCGTGGTAACTCATTCTGATAAATATTTCAACTCTCTTATGACTTAGTGTATGGGCTTTAAGAGATGTTATAACCAAAACATTTATTGTCCTGAGAGTTGGTAATGACTACCCATTGTACTATGTAGGTATCAGAAAATTCTACAAACTTCAGTGTACTTTTGTGAATATTCCATACATCAGTGCAGACTTCAGCCTAACCATGTCATCTTATCAAATATAATTCTTGTCACCTATTCTCTCATAGTATCCTCCACAAAGAATCCACCCTACCTGATAATAGGTCCTCTAGATCTTTAACATTTCATGAATATCAGTTTAGTACTTTTCATGGGTAAATTTTGAAACTGTTACTCATTTTACTGGAGTTCATGATATGTTATCAACATTTAAAGGTTAACCATTAGTATTTTGGATGGTCCTTGTCTCTTAAAGAATGATTCCAAATGTATTTGAATCCCAGTGCATTATTTTATTTGCAGTAAATTTTCTTGTAGTAAGTGGTGACATTGATTCCATAAATTGTTTTGAGTTGTACTCTCAAATTACTCAAGTGGGTTTTAAGTAAATGCTTATTGTTGATAATGGTAATGGTATTTCTCTCATTTATTGAATTTTTGAAAGGACTGTTCTATTCCTTGATTAATTGATAAATCATTTAAAAAGTTGTTCATCGTCAGACCAAATAAAGAGCACTAGGAAACAATGTACTGTAAAGTCAGTCTGTTATATTTATTGCCAATGCCTCTTTCACACTCTAAGAGCTATCAGCATTACATTCTACTTAAGAACAACCATCAGCAGCAGCAGCCCAAACCATAAAAACAATTACCAGGTCTTTAGAGCAGTGATAAAAGGAGCTTCAGAATATTTTTCAAAAAATTGTTAAGATTGTCTAGGAAAGAAAAATATGTATTCCTTTATGTTTATATATTAGTTTAACCTGGAATAAAGAGAGAAATGGATGTTTAATTAGTTTCAAACAAGTAGAAGGCTTAAGTATGAAATGGCTTAAGTTGAGGGATTACCTGTATATTCCTGTGTTCACTTCTAGCTTAGAATATCCTAACCTACTTTTAAAAGAACTTTTATCCTTACACCCAAACCATGCTTTTTACTGTCTCTGCTTAGGAGGAGGCCAAGACAAGAAAAATAAAGATGCCATGGGTAAGAAATAAGGTGCATTCAGAACTGCTTAAAAAGCCTGTTCAGTGTAGCTGCTCGTATTGTCTACTACTTATCAATTCTTGTCAGTTTGTGAGTCAGCTTGAAAAATGAAAAACGATTCACAAAGTTTTCAAATGACACCATCCCCCCTTTTTTAGCTCAGAACCAGACAAGGGTTTTTTTTGTCTTTTGAAGGGTAACTTAAAAAAATTAATTTATCCACTACTTGAGAGTCATTGTACTGTATTCCAGGCTAGAACTAAAAAAAAAAAAAATCAAGCTATGATCTTTAATTGTATCACTAGAGCATTTTAATGGAAAGGTTTTGAGTCCATAGCAGCAATTCATACATACATATTTGTACATGCATATACTCGTTTTGATGCCTGGGCATTATAACTATCAAAAATTTAAGTGGTAAAATTAATTTCTTCGAAGTTTTATGAAATTTCAATTATTTTTTAAAAGATTGTCTTAAAAACAAACCTTTACAAATGTTGTGTTAAATAAAACCCATCTTTCGGACTCTCCATCTGCCAATTAGAATTTATTTGTAACTGTGATTTTGATTTGAAGTAGCAAAGCCACATTTTCCTACATTATTAGCACTAATTTGTTTTTTAGTATGTTTAGTATGTTTTAGTATGTTAGCTTTCCTTATAACAAAATAACATCAGTTTCAGATACTCTTAAAGTGTCCAGGATCAGTTGCATTTACAACCATTTAAGTAGTTGAAAGTGCTCAGGGGCGGCTAGGTATACCGCACAGCGAGTAAGAGCACCGGCTCCAGTGTTGAGAAGACCTGGAGATTGAATCCCGGGCTCAGACACTTAGCACCCACCCAGAAACACCTGGCCGTGTAACCTTGAGCAAGTTACTTAACCCCAATTGCTTAGGGGCGGCCAGGTGGCTCAGTGAGTAAGAGCACTGGCTCCAGTGTCGGGATGACCTGGGGATCAAACGATATTTAGCACCACACCCAGAAATAACTGGCCATGTAACCTTGAGCAAGTTACTTAACCCTGGTTGCTTAAAAAAAAAAAAAAAGAAAGTGCTCATTCTTGGCCACTTCAAAACAAAGGTATAACAGTGGAATCATACTGCAAGGATGTATTTTCAGGATGTAAAATCAGCTTTAATGAATTAGTATTGTCAACTAACTTTATATGTTAACAGCAATACAGATTGTTTTAGACTATCTAGAAACAGCTGTAAGGTTTGATAAGAGATTAATTGTCAAATGCTTTGACTTTAATTAGAATTTTAAAAATCTGCATTACTATAAAAACGTATTAAAAGTAGCATATCAATGCTTCCCACAGTCAATTTTAGTTTCTTACTGCATGCTATGAAGGTTTTTCCTTAAAATGTCATGGTTTGGAGTTATTCCTCATACTCTGCAGACCTGTTGTAAAATAACAGAGTACTTTCTTTCACGTATGTTCCTGGACATGCTCTGTGTTATGTAATGTTTATTTGAGTTAAATAATTTTATATGTTACCTGTAGCAAAGTAATAGAACATTTGTTGTTAGAAAGAAATTTAAAAGGTAAAGAACCCTCAATTGTAATTTCTTAAATTAAGGAGATTTTCTTTATTAATTTTTAAGCTATAATTTAGTATACATCTGGATACATCTGAATTTCACTTCATATAAAATGTATAAAACCAGCATGTGTCAGTATTGTATATCAAATAATGATTTCCCATAATATATTTTTATACATTTAGATTGCAGGATTTGAGGGTTTTGGGGTTTTGGTTTTTTTTTTTTTAATAAAATGAATGGTACAAGTGCTACTATCTATATTAGTTATTACATGTTATGTTTGATGTTTTCATCTTAATATTATCTTTCATTCTGTTTTATTCCTTAAAGCAGTGTAAATCTGGGTTTAACAAACAGAGACAGGTACAGCAACTTTTTGTGAATTCTCATTCACTTACCTTATTAGAATTGTTTAGAGGCTATCCTTGGCATTTTTCAAGCTGGGCTGAAAATAAACTAATCCTCATTTTGATCTTTTTGTCATTTGGAAAGCTGCTTTTAGCTTTTTGCATGGCTTGAATTCTGGCTAGTGATTTCTAAGTATATTTACTAAAGAAAATAAAGCTAATATTATGTTGAAACTTGTTTTGACACAAAATAAATTATTCCCAAAGTAATTTAACTTTTTAAAAATACTGGACCCTTTAAAAGAACATAGGTGCTGTTTTTATGAAGAACATTTCAAATTTGTGTGCAACTTTTTGAAGTTTACATTTTAACAAGTAATTCCAACATGCTGTATTTTTGTACTTAATGTTAAAATAATTTGGTCTTTGCCACTAAAGCATGTTGATTTGAAATAAGAATAGAGCTAAATTTCAGTTTTCCTATTGAAATAATTCATGTGTTCACTATGAAATAATACATTTAAATATTTTTAATTTGATAATAATTGAAACACAAACTGGAAAAAAATTAAATTAACTTTGGTTATTGGCACTTTGATACTTCTTTTCATTTCTTAAGTTTTTCACCAAAAATAACATTTATTTAAGGTTACTGAAGTCTTTCCTTATATACCAATACTGTGAGGTAGATAATAAAGAGAAGGAAACTGAGGCACTGAGAAATTAAGTGAACTACCCTTTGTTGTTAAACAACTAGTAAAGTTTTGAGGGCAGGATTTGAACTCAGATTTTTTTTACTTCCAAAATGTATTGTTTATCATACCAAAAAGATATAATAGGTTGTTGTTATTTTCAGGATCTGTCTCAGGATAATTATGATCTGTGATTATTATTCTGGAAAGGACTTTGGGGTAAAAATTAAAAGATATTGCAGTGATTGATTCCAAACTTTCCAAATATATCTTATTAATGAATTTTAAATGAGCAGAACTTTTATTTGTTCATATAGATAAATATGTCACATAAGCTCAGAATTAGAGCATTAGTGATTTTTTAAAACTGCATAATAGTTTAGTTTTTTAAGCAATCAAGATAAGGTAATAATGTAAATTCTTAGTATTTTCTTCCTTTTTATTTTTTATGATGCTTTTAAAAATTTCTTCCTTTTGTAAAATATTTTTATGTTCCTTAAAGGTTGATGCTTATCAGGGGCAGTGAGGTAGCACAGTGAATAGAGCACTGGCCGTGGAGTCAGGAGAGCCTGAGTTCAAATCTGGCTTCAGAGACTTAACACTTACTAGTCATGTGACCTTGGGCAAATCACTTAACCCTGATTGCCCTGCCCTCCCCCTTCAAAAAGCAAAAAAAAAAAAGGTTGCTACTTATCTAAATAAATATAATTAGAAGTGAATGAATAGCTGGGACACTTGAAATTGACTTTGCCATATTTTTTTAAATTTAATTTTATTATTTTCATTTAACAAAAATCATCTTCATCTCCCTCCTACTCCCTATCCTTCCTTCAACTGAAAAGCAAAAGGGAGAAAAAGGAAAACAAAATCCCTTATAATAAATGTGAATGGCTAAGCAAAGCAAATTTCTGCATTAGTTATGTCAGATAAATTTATTTCATTCTGTACTCTTTAAGTCCCTCCTCTGTCAAGAATGAAAATAGAATATTTCATTATCATTTCTTTGGAATTTTGGTTGATAATTACCTTGATTAGAGTTCTTAAATCTTTCAAAGTTGCTTGTCTTTACAGAGTTGTTATGATTGTATATACTGTTGTCCTGGTTCTGCTCACTTTACCCTGTGTCAGTTCATACAAGTCCTAGGTTTCTCTGAGAATCAGTTTATACAGGTCTTCCCAGGTTTCTCTGAAACCACCTACTTCATTATTTCTGTGGCATAATGATATTCCATTATGTTCATATATTATGTTTGGTTCAGTTATTTCTTAGTTTATTAACACTTTCAGTTTTTTTATGCAACACTTTGGGAAAAGAAATTATTTTCTTCGGTGAGCTTTTGTACTTTCTTTTCCATTTGGCCAGTTCTACTTTTTAAGGAATTTTCTTCAGTGAATTTTTGTACCGCCTTTTCTATTTGACCAGTTTTATAAGGAATTTTCTTCAGAACATCATTTTTCATTTTTAAGGAGTTGTTTTCTTCAGTACATAGTTTCCCAGTTTTTGTGCTTCCTTTGCCAAGCTGTTGACTCTTTTTTCATGACCTAATTTCATTTCCCAATTTTTCTTATACCTCTCTTTTTTGTTTTTTAAAATCCTTTTTGGGCTCTTATAGGATAGATCTTTTTGGGCCTGACACCAATTCACATTTTTTTTAAAGCTTCTCATGTATTCATTCTGACATTGTTGTCCTCTTTTGTTCTTTGATCTTGCCTGTCGCCGTTGTAACTTTCTATGGTCAGGTTCTTTTCTGTTTCTTTTTTTTTTTTTTGCTCATTTTCCCAGCCCATTTCTTGACTTTTAGTTTTATGTTAAACTTGGTCTTTGCCCTAGGTTGGTGAGACTACTGTACCTAGCTTCACATTTTTTGTATTGCTCTTTTCAGAACTAGTTCTGGGGACCTGTAAGTTTTTGGATCTTCTAACTTGGTATAATCTCAGGCGATCTGTGGTTGCTGCTCTTCAGGCCTGTGCTTTGGTTTGTGAGTGACTAACTACAAGCATTCTTTTCTGCCCTGGAATGTGTCCAGAAACACTCTTCTGTGGCTGCATTCTCTAGTATGCTGGTGCTCCTACCTAGGAACTGTGACCTGGATCTGTGACCCAGATCCTCATTTGGGCAATGCAACAGAGTCCTGTATTCACTGTCAGCAAAGTGTCCCCTGTCATCTCCTTCTGCCCAGTTGTCAAAACCCCTTTACTGTTTGTGGGCTGTGAGGGCTCTGGGCGTCACTGCTGCTGGTTGAGTATCCCCCAAGATCTATACTAGCTTGTTGGGTCAAGGCCTACTACTGGCTTGCATGAACCTTGCTGAACTTTGCTGCAGGCTTTCACGGGGGATGGGGGAACTCAGGGTCTCACTGGGCCTTGCTCCTGACTTGCTTGTGCTGCCCATACTAGACTGTGTTCCACTCTTACCTCCGTGAGACAGACCATTCCAGTTTGTCTACATTGTCTTGGGCTGGAAAATTATTTTACGCTGTCCTTTGGTTGGTTCTGCAGTTCCAGAAGTCATTTTGGGGTGTTCAGAGTTTTTTAGAGGGGATTTAGGAGAGCTCAGGAGAGTTTCTGTCTTACTTTGCCATCTTGTCTCCTCCTTCCCCATAGAAATATTAAAATCAGATAAAATCCATTGACAATTACAAAAAGGAGTCATCTGACCCTTCAATTAATGTCAAACAGAACATAAAACAGAAGGGTATGTGTTCACCAAAGGTGTTTTCCATGGTCATTATATAGCCTCATTGCTAACATTAAATGCTTTTTTTGATACAGATAAACTTTCTTCCTAAGCCTTATACAATAAAACTCAAACTCTATCTTCCATTTCCATGCCTTATCATAAGCTGCCCCCTATGTCTAGAATTCATTTTTTCCTCAACGCTTTCTCTTTGAAGCATTAGTTTCCTTCATACCTCAACTTAAGCACCACCTTCTTTCTGAGGTCTTTGATTTCCCCCAGCTGCTGATACCCTCTTCATTTACCTACTTTCTTCCTTTACCTCTTTCTTTTTTTTCCATAATTTTATATGTACTGCTTCCTTCCCTGAGAGAATGTATGTTCCTTCAGAGCATGTACTATTATTTCATTTTCTCTTTGAATCCCCAGAACTTAGCATAATACAGAGAGTAGTTATATGTCACAAAAAACAATTTGACCAAGGATATGAGCAATCGGTTTTCAGATTAATTAATCAAAGCTATCTGTAGGCATGAAAAAATGCTCTAAGTCACTGTTGATTAGGGAAATACAAATTAGAAGAACTCAGAGGTACCACCCCGTACCTATCAGTTTGGTTAATGTACAGAAAAGGAAAATGTTAAGGGAATTTAAGATAATATTGCATTGTTCATAGAGTTGTGAAGTGATTCAGTCATTCTAAAGAGCAATTTGGAACTATTTGGGCCCATATCCAAAGGGCCGTTGAACCATGCATATACCCTTTGACTCGGTAATACCACTGCTAGGTCTGTATCCCCAAACAAATAAATAATAAAAAGGAAAAGGACCTATATGTGTGCAAATATTTGTAGCAACTCTTTTAGTGGTGGCAAATAATTTGACATTGGTGGGATACCCGTCAATTGGGGAATGACTGAACAAGTTGTGGCATATGATTGTGATGGGATACTGTTGTCATGTAAGAAATGATGAGCAGGATGCTCTCAGAAAAACCTGGAAAGACTTACATGAACTGATACAAAATGAATGAGCAGAACCTAGAGAACAGTATATAGAGTAACAGCAATATTATACGATGACCAGTTTTGAATGATTTAGCTAAAATTCTCAGCAGTATTGCAATCCAAAACAATTCCAAAGGACTTATGATGAAAAATGCTACCTACCTCCAGAGAAAGAACTGATGGGATCTGACTGTAGATCAAAACATACTTTTTTTTCCTTTATTTTTCTTTTTTCTTGGTGTTTTCTTTCAGAACATGACTCATGGGAATGTTTTGCATGACAGCACATGTGTAACCTATATCAAATTGCTTGCCTTCTAAAGGAGGGGCTAACTAGAGAGAAGGAGAGAATTTAGAACTCAAAATTTTAAAAAGGAAATGTTAAAAATTGTTTTTACATGTAATTGGGGGGAAATATTAGATAAGTAAAAATGTTTACCAGTAGAGGAAAGGGAAAAAAAAAAAGAATTTGACCTGTCTGCATAAGAAAAACCAAATGAGTAAAGAATGATTGTTATCTAGATTAAGGGTTATAGTTGTTTGAACAGACTTGGTCCAGAATTGAATAAGAATGAGAAAATAAGCTGGATTGTATTTGGGATGTAGTATAGTGTTTCTAATGATTCCCAGTATTCTTTCTGAAACAAAATCCTTTCTTTCCAATATCCCTATTCTTTGAGATAATATCACAGATACTATGACAATCTCTGAAGAATAAAAAGCATTATGGGTATGTATGTATATACATATATATATTACACATACATGCATATGTGTATTTGCATACACACACATACATACACATACTCTGTAACATTACGAGTGGATAGTTGGGCACCAGAAGTGATATAAAAGGCATCATCATGAGGTCCCTTTCAACATAGGCCCCTGTATATAGTTCTACTAAATTTGGAATATGCTTTGGGTCATCATCATTTATTCAAATCTGTAGTTAAGTCTCTATCTGAAGTTCCTCTTTATAAGACCAAGTTAGGACATGAATTCAAAGTGGAATTTAACAAAACAGGGGGTGGCCAGGTGGCTCAGTGAGTAAGAGCACCGGCCCCAGAGTTGGGATGGCCTGGGATCAAATCCAGGCTCTGATACTTAGCACCACACCCAGAAAATAACTAGCCATGTAACCTTGAGCAAGTTACTTAACCCCAATTGCTTTAAAAAAAAAAAAAAAAAGAAAGAAATTTAACAAAACAGTGGCAAGGTTGTGACAAGCGGTTACTCCTAATATTAATATCTAAGTAAATTCTTTCCTCCCCTAAAAGGGAGACTGAGTCAACTCCTTGTTCCATTCCCCCTGTATCATCAACACAGCAAAAGGGATGCTTAACCAGTTTCATTCATGGTGCTGCTGGTGGAAGCTGTTTTACCAAATCAACTTCTCTTCATATTCAACCTGGCAGGGGTAGAGAATGCAGCTAATCTTAGGTATATGAGGCCATGGGTTTCATCCGTTTTCAGAGTCTGGACAGGATGCCATATTTCAGGACCACTATACCAGATGTTTGCCTACTTTCTCTACAAACTCATTGTTTTCTTCTCTGTATTGCTCAAGAAATCTAGTTGCCCAATGATTCATAATCCATATACTTGCCTAGGTAAGGTCTTTATGAAGGTGCCATTTTTCTGGGTCTCTCCTGTTTCTAGTTTCTACTGATTAGACTTTCCAGAGACCTCCTTTTCAAACCTCTTAGGATCAGAACTTGTTCACAGCCTCTTGGATATGTAAACCAGAGCCTTCTGGGACATAGTCTAAAGATTTTTCTCCCAGAAACCAAGTATATGTTGAACTAGACCCCAAAGCATTGTGAGAGTATGGAAGCCATACAGAGAAATGACATCATACCCAAATCCTAGATTATTCAGAAAAATTAGTCTACATATATGTGATAAGGATATCTGAAATTCTTTAAATCTCACCTAAAATCCAACTTTCTGCAAGAGTTCTGATCCCCTATACTTGTTAATACCTTCTGTTTGGAACTACCTATCATTTACATTATCTATTTCTTGTATGTACATAATTGTTTGCTTGTTGCCTTCATTGGGATTTTAGGTCCCTGAGTGTGTATTTGCCTTATTTTTTTTGTATCCATAGTGCTTAGCACAGTGCCTTGCACATAGTAAACACTTAATCATTGCTTGTTTGGTTTTTAATAGGAAATTCTCTAGTGAATTAAAGTAAAAGTTTTAGAGGATTCCATTCCTAAACATTGAAACAACTTATATACACTGTTTTGAGAGTGGGAATTGTGTATGGTTTTGCATGAGTAAAACCTCCCTTTTTTCTGTGATTCATAACTGGAATAGATTTCATGCAGTTGTTCTATTAACACACTGTAACTCAGTTGTGGTTGCATGTGCATTTATACACTTAACATTAGATATTTTATTTCCACATAAAAATGATGAAAGCTATAAGTATTTAAGATTTAGATTTATGTATGTATTTTGTTGACTAACATAGTAAATGAAAAATAATTGTAATGTAAATCTTGTGTCTTTATAGTTAACATTATGTACTATAATTAACAGAATTCCAGGAGAGGCTCCATGGCATGGAGGAGAGAATGCTTACTTTGGAGTCAGGAGGACCTAGCTTGAAGTTCTGTCTTTGACATATATTAGTTTTGTGACACTACACAAGTTACTTACAGTTCCAGTGCTCTAGGCAACTTTGCTGAGACTATTAGTACAGAGATTGTGCCAGAGTCTGTTTCTAAAGGAAACTCATCATTTAGATTTACCTATACTAGTGAAATCACAGATCTGACCTCTACCCTATATATAAAATACTCACTGGAACCCCCCCCCCCACCAACTTTAAAGATCATATAGTCAAGACTCATTTTACAGACTGAAGTCAAGAGATACCCAGGGTTACACAGCTATTTAGATAAGTAACTGTCAGTAGTATCAGGACATACTGTCACATTTCTTTCCTAAAATTTTATGTGAAGTAATAATTATTAATTATGTTTATTGCTATCCACAAATTTTATAATCTTATTTTGGTCATCAAGCTTTTATTAAGCACTGGAAATACAAATAAAGGAAAAATAATGAATAGCTCTGCTGTCATTCAGCTCATAATATAATATGTGAGACAACATGTGTATAATTATGTTGTTGCTATTTTTCAGTTGTGTCTGACTCTTCATGACCCCATTGGGTTTTTCTTTGCAAGAGTGCTTTACTATTTCCTTCTCCAACTCATTTTACAGATGAGGAAAATGAGGCAAACAGGGAACTCAGACCTTCCTGACTCCAGACCTGGCACTCTATCCATTGTGCCACCTAGGTACTTGTAAACAACTATATACAGATAGCATAATATACAGAATAAATTGGAGATAAATTTAAAAGGAATACACTAAGATTAAAGAGGACTTTTTTTAAAGCACAGAAACTTAACTTTTTTTCAATTCCGAAGTCTCTCCCTTCCCCACACAATAAGAAGGCAGGAAAAACAAAACCTATTACAAATATGTATAGTTGTACAAAATAAATGTCTATATTAGACATGTTTCTTTCTTCTCCTAACCCCCCCCCTCCAAAATCAAGAAAAGAGAAAAAGTATGCTTCAGTTTGTACTCTCAATCCATCATTTCTCTATCTGGATATGGATAACATGTTTCATCATTTTCACATTCACAATTTTGGAATTGTGGTGTGTCATTGTGTTGATCAGAATTACTAAGGCTCTCACCAAGTTGATTATCTTTATAGTATTGCTTTTACGGTGTAGATTGTTCTCCTGATTCTGCTCATTTTATTTTTCATCAATCCATACAGATCTTCCCAGGCTTTTCTAAAACCATACCCTTCATCATGTTTTGCGGCACAATGGTATCCCATCACATTCATATATTATAACTCGTTCTGCTTTTCCCCAGGTGATGAACATTCCCTTAAGTTTATAATTCTTGGCCACACAAAAAGAACTGCTATAAATATTTTTGTACATAAGCCCTTTTCCTCTTTCATTGATCTCTTTGGAGTATAGCTGTAGTAATAGTAGCAGTATTGCAATTTGCAGCATTTCCAGTAGTAATGTATGACTGTGAAAGTTAGACTATAAGGAAGGTTGAGCACTGTAGAATCAATGTTTTCACATTGTGGTGCCGAAAAAATCTTTTGAGAATCCCTTGAACAGCAAGGAGGCCAAATCAGTCAATAATTAAAGAAGTTTAGACGTGTAACCTTGGGCAAGTTACTTAACCCCAATTGCCCTCCAAAAGACAAAATAATAATAATAATAATAATTAAAGAGGTTAACTCAGGCTATTCACTGGAAGAAAATTTTATCCATTTTCCATATCAGTTTTTCTTAAAAGATATTTCACGTTTTATTCCATATTTTCGGCCTTTTCGCTTTTCTTATTTTTTCATATCTCATGGAGTCATTAGCTTCTTTGTTGACTAGTCCTAGTTTTTAAGGAGTTATTTTCTTTAGTAATATTTTAACTCATTTATAAAACTATTAATTATCTTTTCATAACATTCTTCCAAAGCTGTCATTCCCCTTCCCCATTTTTTCTCTGTCACTCATATTTAGTTTTTAAAATCTTTTTTTCCCTCTTTTATCTCTTAACTCTTTTTTGGAATTCTTATTGAACTTGTGTTGAATCAGCATTTTTCTTTGAAACTTTTCTTGTACGTTTCCAAGTTGTCTTCCATGTAAGCTTCCTAGTCAACATACAAGCCCAATGGTTGGATTTTTGTTTTTGTTCATTTTTCCAGTCTACTTTTTTGACTTTGAATTTTATGTTAGTGTTAGGCTCTGCTTCCTTTTGGGGGCAGTGTCTGACCCAAATTTCTGTCTTTTTATGTCCTTCTACTGTCTACATAGCCATATCTGAGTGCCTGCAAGTTTTTGGTACTTCTAGGGTGATATGGTTGGGACAGATTTGGTTACTGCCCATCTAGTCTATGCTCTGCAAGTTCCTGATGCAAGTTTGGGGGTGTTAGATTGTGTGTGGTCAAATTTCAGTAGACTACTACTGAACTCAGTCACTATTACCCTGCTGAGAAGTTTAGCAGATTCACAGAGATTTAGCCGTTTGACTTTGGTTTGGGTTTCCTACCCTGGTAATCACCCCAAAGGCTTATATATAGGGCTGAAGGTTAGAACTGAGTTCTCCCTTTGCTCTTGTGCTCAGTCACAGAGCAATATTTTTCTAAGTTGCTCCTTGCTCCCTACACAGCTAGGTCCTCTCACTCATAGCTGTTCCTCTCTGCCCTGGAACTGGGTAATGGGTGACAAAGCTGGTAGCTGGCACTTGTTCCTATTGCTAGTGATGATATAGGGGTCCCTTGTCATCTCTCTCTGCCCTAATGTTTCCAGTCTTGGGGTTTGGTCTCAGCCCCTTTAGTTTCTGGGTGCTGGGGTGCTCCCCACTGCTGCTTCTGCACTTCTGACCAGTTCCCATTCCAGTGTCTACAGACTTCTCTATCTTCCTAAGCTGCCCTGGACTTGAAAATTGATACACTGTGACTTTATCTTGGCTTTCCTGATCAGAAATTTAGTCTGTCACATTTCTTAGAGTGTTATGGAAAAGGTGTTTTGGGTGAGCTGGGCAAGAGTTCTCACTTTCACTCTACCATCTCAACTCAGCTTCTTATAGAAGGTAAGACTACCAGAAACTTGAAGGAAGCCAGGGAAGCTAGGAGGTAGAGAGGAGCAGAGGTTTCTAAGCATGAGGTATAATAGATAAAAATGTTTGGAGTAGGGGAAAAATCTTATGTTCAAGAAATAGCAAGAATTCCAATGTCACTGGATCACAGAGTACATAGAAGGAAAGAAGGACACATTTATTAAGTGCCTATTGTGTTCCAGGCACTGTACTAATTGCTTTACAAATATCTCATTTGATCTTCAGTAACCTTGGGAGCTAGGTGCTATTATTATCCCCATTTTATAATTGAGGAAACAAAGGTAGACAGGTTAAATGGCTTATTCAGAGTCACGCAGCTAGTAAGTGTCTGAGGTAGAATTTGAACTCAGGTCTTCTTAACTCCAGGCCTCACTCTCTATCCACTATACAACTTAGTTGCCTTATTTGGAAGGAACTAGAGGGAAGTAAGATATTAGAAGACTAGAAAAATAGAAAGGAACCAGGTTATAAATGGCTTTGAAAGTCAAAACAGATCATTTTTATATTTGATCCTGGAGGTAATAGGAGGCCACTGGAGTTTTTTAAATAGGGAACTGACATAATCAGGTCTTTCTTTCTTAAAGATCATTTTGACAACTGAGTGGAAGATGGATTGGGGTGAGGAGAGACTTGAGGAAGGGAGACCAACAAGTAGACTGTTGCAAAAGTAGTCCAAACATGAAGTGATAAAGGCCTATACCAGGATGATCATAAGTCAGAAGAGAGAAGGAAGAATATATGAGATATATGAAAGAAGACAGAATGGACAGGACTTGGCAGAATTATCAGGGGTGTGAGAGAAGGTGAAGAGTCAAAGATAACAACTGGGTTGTAAGCCTTGATGACTAAGAGGATGGGACTAACCTTTGCATTAGTAGGAAAGTTAGAGGGAAGCACTTGAGGATGAAGGGGTGATTCAGTTTGAACATGTTGAGTATAAGTTGTCTCCTGGACATCCACTTTGACATGTGTGATAGGTAGTTGGAGATGTAAGATTGGAAGTCAAAAGTGTTAGGGCTGAAGTAGTCAATTTGAGGACCATAAACACAGGAATGCAAATGAAAACCATGGGAGTCAAGATCACCAAGTACAGAGAGAGGAGATAAATAGTATAAGACATAACTTTGGGAGAGCCCCCACTGTTATCTGGAGAAACGTGTAAAAATCAACTGAAGGAGATAGAGAAGTTAGATAGAAGAACCAGGAAATAAAGATGTCGTTAATAGAGCACCTGCCCTGGAGTCAGGAGGACCTGAGTTCAAATTCGGCCTCAGACACTTAGCACAAAAACTAGCTGTGTGTCATTGGGCAAGTCACTTACCCTCAATTGCCCTAACTTCCCCCCTCCAAAAAGGGAAAAAAAAAAAGATGTCATTAAAAGGTAGAAGAAAGTATCAAAAAGCACAGGGTGATCTACAGTGTAAAAGGCTTTATTTTTTATATAGCTGTATTTTATCCTAAAATTCTTTTTTCTTCCTATGCAAATTCATCAAGTGAAAAATTTATTATATTGCATTAGCCTGAATATAATGCTGGACTGATACTAGTATCAGTCTGTTCATTTTTTAAAAATAACAATTATATTTTTTCTTAGCCTTTAAAGAGTATGAGATTTATATCTTCAAGTTGGGCAGGTCACTAAAAACATTTTGTGCATTGTTCTTAAAGGTAGTTTAGAGTGAATTTTCATAGACACTTTCAACTATAGTTCTAAGCAAAGAATAAATATATCATAGAGCACATAATATTTACTGTAATGTCAAATTTTACATTTTAGAAATGTATGGAATTTGTGAATTTATTGAATAATAGGAATTTTATCTAAATATAAAACTTAATGAATATTTAAATAAACAAGTTATTGCTTATTTAGGGAAACTACTTACTTTCAAGTATCTAGAACTTACTAATAGCCTACAATTGCATATTTCATGTAATTTAAGTCTGAGGGAATTCTTGCATTATTTGCACACTACAAAATCTTTAAGGATACACTTATTTTTCACTGGTGGTTGAAACATTCACCTACCTAAATTCAAGGGATTGGACCAGTCATATCTAAGGACCTCTCTTGTACATGTTATCTTAAATTACATTTTAACCTCAATGATAATTTTCATTGTTCGTAACTATAAAACTTTTTATTAAACTAAGCTTGTGCTTACCTAGATTTTGCTTGGGCTTAGATGGGTCTGTATTACTTTCTGAGGATTTTTAGGTTTAGTCAGTTCTTCATCTATTAAAGACTTTTGTGCCTTTAAAATTCTTTTATCTAATAGTTAGCCTGTTGATCCTTTACACATGAGTATATGTTGTTTATTCACTGGTAAATTTGAGTAGTACTTTTTACATGGAGACATTTTTTCCTAGTATTAAAATGTTAGAACCCTGCCTCATGATGAGAGAATAGAATATGTTCCATAGATGTAGTTTCTGGCCTCGTAATCTACTGCTTTCTGGACAAATGAATAAAATGTTCCCTGGATATATTTTAGAAACTTAAATCTATGCTTTTTGATATATTCTTGCCTTTTACATGATTAGTAGCCTGAATATATTATTCCTCTGAAAGTGTCCTATGAAAGTGTCTGAAATTCGTTTGGATTTTGTAGCTTTTATTACTAAATTATAGACTAATGATTATTCATTTAAAAATTTAACATAGGATTTAACTGAGTCTAGTTAACATTTTATAAGTAAGATCATTTTAAGTATATAAAGTGATTCAGTATGTCTTTCTTTTTCACTGATATTCCCTTTAAAAAGTTTCATAATGATATTATATACAATAGTATTTTATATAGGGAATAAAATTCTTTCAGGACTTATTTAATATTCAGTGATATAATTCAGTTAAAATATCAAATATGAAAGTAAATAATACTTATAATTTTGTTGCAGGAGTGTTGATAATTTTTAAAATTTTTCTAATGATGGATACCCTACTCTTCTAGTATGTTGTGATATATTTTGTGTCTGTGTGTTTTCTTTGTGATTGTGTATTTTCAAGTAAAATGAATGCTTTTACCTCCAGTTTGTACTACGTCATGATTTCCTCATCTTTTTCTGTCAGTGACATGATTATCAATTTGCTGGAGATCATAGGGGTTATTTAAGTACTGTTTGTATGATTTCACCCATTACTCCAAACATGTTCATATGTATACACAAAATAGAGTATTTTTATAAGTGTGTGTGGAGTGGGTGGTATATATAAATGTCTGTTGTTTATGTTTCCACTAGAGTTCAACACCATGTTAATATCTAACATTTAACAACATTCTACAGTAGTCTTGGAGGCTAATATATCCTCTGTAATTCAAATCACGTAATTTATCCTTGGGAGGTAGGTTTCTTAAATGATCTTCTAAAATGGTCTTGGTTTCTACTAAGTGTGTTATATTAAGTTCCCCCAGCTGGTATTTATGATGGTGAGTACAAGAATTAAAGATATTCTTTATTCTCCCTATAGGGTTTACATATCCCTCTCCTGATGTGAAATTGACAGAGGGAGTCAGGAAAAGCAGTATATTATTCTACACTGATCTGCCCTTGCTATAAATAAATATTATAAACTACTCTTATTTTTACCTTTTAAATAGATTAAAAAATTTTCAATATGGTATCTTTAATGACATAACTAAGAAATAAATATACTTTTTTTTCATGGTGAGTTGCTTGCATTGTTTCAAGGAAAATTTTAAATTCTACCCCCATTCTTTATCAACAAATAATTTACTTAAAATATAACAGATACCAGAAATCTTTAGGATTTTTATGTTTGTTTCTTATTTTGGTTAAGGTGTTGTATGGGGTGCATGATAGAATTGGGGAGGAAACATAAAAAGTTGTATTTTGGGGTTATTTTTTCTTTTGGCTTTTGTAGGTGCTTGGATTCTCCTTGTAAGCTCTTTTCTTTTATATAGTTTTTTTCCTACTTCTCTCTTTTTTCAAAGTTTATCTCTCTTATTCTTGCTCTTGATTGAGGCATATTCAGGAAACAGTCTTCTACTTGGATTTGCTTGGTGGCTAAATGACCTAGCCTTCTGTTTTCTTTTTTTAGAAATTTGTGATTTGAATGAAACTGCAGCTTTTCCATAGTGAGGTAACACATTGGCAATCCAACATTTTAAAATAATTTTGTACTATGTCTTAAGTAATATTTCCTTCTCATTTCTTAAGTATAAGTGATTCAGACCATTCCTTATGATAACTTCTCAAGTTATTGAATTCAGTGTTAATCGTGATGTTTTTATAGCTCTATGCCATGAGATTTTGCACACCTGACTTTGTATAAAAGACTTTATATGAAACATTTAAAAAAATACTGTAAATATATGTTTTTTTTTTCCTTCTCTAGGGAACAGTGTCAGGACAGTCAGTGACATTGAATTCAATGAATGTGGATTCTGTGTGTGAGAAACTGAAACAAATAGAGGGCTTGGACCAAAGTATGATACCGCAGTACTGTGCAACAATAAAAAAGGTGATGTATATATTTATGTATCAGACTAATATTTAAATGAGAGAAGAGAAAATGAGGTTGTTTTCAATTTTTCAAAGTTTTAAGTTTTTCCTCTTAATGTATAAAATGGACATGATATCTAAAAATAAAAAAAAACATTTTAAGAAACTTACTATAGTCAAATGGTATTACCACTTAGATTTTAAGCTCAGCTTTCAGTTGAGAACCTCATATTTTGTGTTCTTTCCCTTTTGTCATTTATTTGTACGATTTAAATAATTATCAAAATTTGTAACGCAATCAATGCAATTAAAGAAATGTTTTTAGGATCTATTAACTTTATGATTGTATAATTGTTCACGTAATGGTTTTGGGTTGGCACAGTTATCCTGAAAGAGTTATATGACCTCCTAGCCAATACTTACAATTTTATTAGCTACCATTTGAATTTTAGCACCTGCTAATTAAGTCAGATAGCCATGCATTCAAGTAGAAAGACTTCACTTTGATTAATCATCTTGTAGTTGAGCATATTGCCAACAAATTATGTTATCTTAATCAAGAGTTATTTTCATTAAAAAGTATCAGTATTAGTGAAGAACAAGTATTCCTCTACTGAGTTGTAAGTTCTGTTAGATCCTATTGAATTAGAAAGCATTTGAGTATAGGTTCAAGGGACAGACAACTTGTTCACAAACTTCTTGTTTCAGAATCACCCCAGTATTGTCCCTAGAAAGTTAGTCAAGAAATTATAACTTTTTTTGGCACAACAGCTTATGAAATAATCACAAATATTATTGTGATACTTAAAAGAATGTTAGTTTATAGCCAGAATTAGAGAAATATAAACACATACTATAATGAACCATCTCTCCAGTCTTCAGCTGTTATTCTAACCCTTGTTCCTTCCTCTTTTCTCTACCCCAATAATTGTCCTTAGTTTGTCTCTTGTCTAGCCACAATTATTAAGTTTTGAGTAACGGATCTATTTTGTTTACTTCCAGTTTGTTAAAATTTGTTCATTGCCATCTGTTAAAATCCCTGGAGCCTTTCTTCTATTGCTGATTTTAAATGAAAATGTTTTGGTAGTATGGGCTTTTTTACTGTGCTAGCTGGTGCTTACCCTAGCTTTCTCTCAGTTTCTCAATATCTGTCTAAAGGAAAAGACTGACTTTTTGGGGAAAAGATATATATAAGGTGAATGGTTCTTTTCTAATCAGAAGAGTATTTTCTTCCATCAAACTGTTCTCCTGATCTTTAAAACTAGATTCTGTGTAAAACTTAATTTAAAATTAGCATTTGATTGGCTTGTTAGGAACCTTTGCTGGTTTTTTTTTTTTAATTATAGCAGGGCCTTTGATACAGACTTTTATACGTTAATGTGCCATTTAAAAGAGAGATTAGCTTCTAATCTAGAGTAGCTTCTACACAAATTAGATGAACTACCCTATCATTTCTTACTATATTTGAGAAAACATGAAATAAACTTGTTCCTTGTTCTTGAATAAATGAATGAGTGAAAGAAAAGGCATGTATTAAGTGCTTTCTATGTGCAATGTACTTCATTTAAGTGTTGGGGGGTATGCACAAATAGAACTGTGGAGACAGTGTCAGCTTTCAGGGAGTTCATGTTCTAATGGGGGAGAGAATACATAAAATAGGTTTTAGCTACACGTCAAATAGAAAAATTTGATGGACCTGAGGACAGAATGGCAAAAATGAGGATGATACATTTTCTTTAATGTCATTTCATTGGATATATCCATATGTGTTTATGTTCAATAGTGCCAAGGACTTGATGAGAACTTTCTCTTTCTGCTGTGGCTACTGAGGAGTTAAAAGCTATAGTTAGAGGTGATGGTTGAGGCAGTGGGGGGAGGGGTGGTGGTTTGACTTTCTTAGCATGTGCTCCCTTCTTTCCCTTCAGATTTTCTTGCTCTTCACATAGGCTAGATTTCCTGCCCACATGGTGGAAGTTAATGGGGATGGGTGACCCCTTTCCCACAGCTTTGCTTCCCTGAATGATGACTTCAGGGGCTGGGGCTCGGAGCAGGGATGACAGGCACTATTATTCCCAGGGCCCTGGGCTATCTTCATCAGAATCTCAGAGGATTGTTGGTTGAGAGGGTGGCACATGCCGCTACCTATCTCTTTCTTGGATGCCTTACTACTTCTTAAATGTTTAGTTCTAGGCAGTTATACTTGTTGAGGATCAAGATTTAAGTAAGGTTTCACAAACTTATATGGGTATTTAATTGCTATAAATAAATGAATTAAGATTCTCAATGATTATAATTATATGCCCTCACCCCCAAAAAACAACCCAAATTTATCTACATTTGTTATCACAATGACATCTTTATAGGTGGGAAGGTTTAAGAATAGCAGAATTTCAGGGTTGGTAAGGATCTCAGTAGTCATTTGCTGCAACTCATATCTAAAAATAAATCCCCATTACAATATACCCAATAAGTAGCTATTCAGCCATTTCCTAAAGGCTTCCAGTGGTCTCTTTACATTACAAAATGGTGCTTCCCATATGAAAAAGTTAATTTAAATGCAACATATAATTAATTCCTTTACCAAAATCCATTCCAATATCTAATCATGATTTGAAAGTGAGCCTGCATTCTTAAAAACTGTCCTTCCTGTGTCCAAGCTCTACTAGTACCTACCACTTTAGAGGGATTTGAAATACAGGACCAGGTGAAAAGCACTCATCCTTAAATCAGCTAACTGGATACCAAGGAGGGAGGCCAGTAAGAAGATTAAAGTCAAAGAATGTGACTTTGGGGTAGCTACTATTCATGAAGTGTTTGCTAAGTATTGTGATTTGCTTTGGAGGAGAATTTCTACACTGATGAAGTTAAATTTTTGAATTCATGAAGGATATGATAAATTGCCAAAACAAGTAGCAGACATTACAAGAACTGTGAGTGCAGAGACTGGAAAAGTCTGGAGTGAATGAAGTGGTACTTAAACCAGTCTCCTAAAGTGTTAGTAGGATTTAAGTAGGCAGAAATAGATGAGTTTATGACTTACTCATCTTTTGCTTTCAAAGAAAGTACTTTGAAATTGTTGGAATAATATCCAGATTATTAAATGATAATGGATAATGATTCTTCTTTACAACCTTTTCTAGTCTGTAACAGTTATCTTAAAAATGGACTAAATGTTTAGCTCAGAAGTCTTTCATGTTGCTTTTGTATTTACACATATTTATTCAATTTTTAATTTAATCAGGCAAATATTAATGGCCGTGTACTGGCTCAGTGTAACATTGATGAATTGAAGAAAGAAATGAACATGCATTTTGGGGACTGGCATCTTTTCAGAAGTGTGGTAAGATTATATAATTTTTATTCACTTCTTTGTCAAAAGCTAGTAAGGAGTCAACTAAGTATTTATTAAATACCTCTTTTGTGACCAACATTGTGCTCAATGCTAGGGGAACAAAGACAAAAATAAAAAAGCAGCTGCTCCCAAGGAGCTTACTTTATATCATGGGGAATATGTACATATAGAAATACATAAAAGATAGTTATAAAATAGTAATTTGAAGTAGTTCCTGTTATTAATCCAATAAAAAGTAATCCAAGTATTTATTTGTTTCTCATATTTGAATAATGTTAATATTATTTCTAATTTTATATATTGATGTTGGCCAAATCACACCTAAATGTATTTTATATAGAAGTTTAGTTGACAGCACCTTTGTTCATTTTCCTGGCTTGTATTAAATATCACATTGTTTTCTTCATACCAATTATATTTCAAAGTAATACTGATAGTATAGTAGACATATTATAAAGTGTTGCTCTTAATTTAAAATGTTCAGTATCTATTACATTATTACTTAGCAGGGGCATTGTAGGTAGCCATATATACTGTTTGAAGTTTATTTGAAATATATTTTCATATTTCCTGCTGTCTAATATCTGGGAATTTTAAAAATAAATTTTAAGACCTGGTTTTCCATTAACACTAGTAATACTGTTTTTCCTTGTTTTGTTAAGGTACTTGATATGCGAAGTGCAGAAAACCAATCAGTTCCTGAAGAGTCACATGTAATGTCAGATCACACTGATATCTCTGTCCCTCATGGAGAATCTCTTCGTCGCTCATTACATAATGAATTGCCACATACAGAGCTTTCTAGTCATGCTCCCTACACATTGAACTTCAGTTTTGAAGAACTGAATACTCTTGGTCTTGATGAAGCTCTTCCACGCCACAGTAATTTAAGTTGGCAGGTACTTGTTAAATTTTGCCTTTAGTGTCTGAAGTAAAAGGAAAATGCGTTATTTGTAGGGAAAATATTGGTCATATTTCATTTCATTTGGTATTTTCAAATTGGATTAGATTAAGTGATAAATGGTTAAAACATAGGTTAATTACAGAGCTGTATATACACAAAACAGTAAAAGAACTATAGTAGTTTTTCATAATTACACTTTCTCATCTGATGTTAAATATAACTGGAAATATTAAAAACAATGATAGACATTTTAGCATGTGGGCTCTTTTTCTGGATGTGCTACAAAAAGGGAAGGAAGAGGACAGGTGAAGAGCAGGAAAAGGAAGAGGAAAGAGAGGAGCAAAAAAGGATGAATGAGGGAAAGAAGAGCCAAAGAAGGAATACATGAGCAGGATTCAGGAAATGAAGGAAAGAAAAGGGCAAAGACAAAAGGATAAATGTGAGAGAATGAAAAATAGAAATCATCTATGAGAAATTTCAATTTAAAGGAAAAATATTCAGGAGAAGCAGTTCATATAATGCATGGTAGGTCTACTATTATTTAATAAGGATATTTTTTTCTTGAACTAATGGGAAATATTTTTATTCATTTCTCTTGTATTTCCTTTTTTTAAAAATTTCTACCTCCCATTGTTCCTTTTTCATTTTGTCTCCCTTTCATTATAAATTGTTAGAGTCTAGTCTTTAATGCCTGTCTACTTCAAGGCCAAAGTTAGATTTTTTTTTTAGGTTAGAAAATGGAGTTTAAAAAAAATATTCTGTTACTTGAATTTTTTTAAGACTAATTAAAGGAGAGAATAGGTCAAAACTTTATTCTCCTTCCCTATTCTTTCCCCACCCTCTCAACATGATTAATTCCTTTTCTTCCTTCTGGGTTGTCTTTAGTATCTTTAGAATTCATCTGTATTCTATGCTTTATGTTTCTTACTGTGACCTAAAATCTGACCTTTCTTTAAATTTCAGTGGCAGACTTCTTGTAATCAATATCAGATTGTGAGTGAATCTAAAAAGGGAAACAGGAAATTCTCCCTCATTGGGGGCTCACTGTATTGCTTCCACATCTTTACTTTTTACCTTTTTCTCTAGTTTTCCCTTGCCTCTTTCCTTTGCTTCTGTGCCTATTTTCCAACTTCATATTTTCCTTCTCACTTATTGGAACCTTTTAAAATTTAAAGTAATTCTGATCTCTAAGCTAGGTTACACTTATAGAAGCATCCAAAATGAAAAATTTTAGTAGTTCTACAGTGTCGTGGATCAGAAAACATAGAGTATTATTTTTAATTCTGAATGCCACACATCAGAAAAGATAATGACAAACAAAGTTACACCTAGAGAAGGGCTACCAAAATGGTGAGGGGACATAAAGTCATGTTGTAAGAGAAATAGTTGAAGAAATTAAGGAAATTTATTCTGAAGAAGAAAAGACTTTGGGGAACAGCTGGATTGTGATTGCTATCTTTAAATATTTGAAGGACTATTATATGAAAGATATTATATTTATTCTATTTTACTATAGAGGTAAGAACTACAAATAAGTGAAAAGTCATAGCAGGCAGATTTTGTGTATATAAACTTGCTATCACTTGGAGATATTTAAAAGTGGAATTAAACAGCTTCATGAGTGATTTCCCAATTACTGGAGGTGTGCAAAAAGAGAATTGGTTACTACTTTAGGGAGTATTAAGGAGGATTTTTTCATTTTCAAATTAAATGTTAAAAAGGATTCATTCACAGATAAGTTTTTTTTTCTTCATGACATTGGCAGTTCTTGAGAATTCTGATTCCAACTTGATTTGGAAACCTGTTCTCTCTTGTCTCATCTAGTTTTTTTAATGCAACTCTAAGCCTTATAACTCCTTTCTCTTGTTCTTTTGCATCTTTTATTCACTTTATATGTTTTTCCTTAAAACCTTTTTCTTCCCTGAATTTGGTACTTGACTGGAAAAGTACAGTCATAATCAAGTAATATTGGTTATTTTTCATGTTTGACACTGCAGTATACAGTAGCAGTCCGTATGTTAAGGACCTGTGACTTATTTGATGCAGGAGACCATTGTGTATAATTTTCCTCCACTAACACATAAGTTAATCTATCTATAATTTATGGTCTTAGAGACTTGTTTGAAATTCAGAGTGGTAGTATGTAGGACTACAGTTTTATCATCTTCTTTTTAAAATTCTTCTTCAGTTAAAGAAAATCCACCTTCCTCTCCCCTTAAAAAAGAAAGAAAAACGAAACTCTTGAAATAAATATGTATAAGCAAGAAAACATTTAGGACATTCCCACATATCCTAATAAATATATGCCTAAGTGTGAACTCAGAGGTCATCACTTTTCTTATCAGGGAGTGTGTTATGTTGCTTCATTGTAAGTCCTCTGGAATTTGACTTAGTCACTACTTTGATCAGAATTCTTAAATCTTTCGAAGTTGTTAGACAAGTAACTTCTGAAAGTATGTTGAAAACTGACATTTTAACATTAAAAGATTTCTTATCTCTTTTTCCTGCTTCCTTCCCTTTCTTCCATGACACTATTTTATTAGCCTTTATTAACTTGTAATCAACCAAAGTGACAGTTTGTAGACATAAAAAGAAAGTGCCAAGATTGTTTGCTGATGCAAATGCTAATTACTATATATTTTAAAATACTACTCTAAATGAATTTGCTAAAATCTTTACATAAAATAATTTTTAAATAATGTCCAAATTGAAGAATTTCTATAACTTCTTGAACTACAGAACTTAAGTGGAATAACATTAATTTTTCATAATATGCTGATAATTTTAAGTGACCTTTGAGAACTCCAGGATTTCAAAATTCCTGGTATTTGTTATTCTTTATTTGCTTAGTTGAATTCTTAAAATATTTTCTTTTTTCTGTCTTCACAGTCACAAACTCGCAGAACCCCAAGTCTTTCAAGTCTCAATTCACAGGATTCCAGTATTGAAATCTCAAAGCTTACTGATAAGGTTCAGGCAGAGTATAGAGATGCCTATAGAGAATATATTGCTCAGATGTCTCAGCTAGAAGGGGGCGCAAGTTCTGCAACTATTAGTGGCAGATCTTCTCCACACAGCACAGGGCTATACTATATGGGTCAGAGTTCATCAGGGGGCTCTATTCATTCCTCTATAGAGCAAGATAAAGGAAAGGATAGTGAACTGAAACAAGATGATGCAAGGAAGTCATTTTTGATCAAGAGGGGAGATGTTATAGATTATTCATCTTCAGGTGTTTCCACTAATGATGCATCTCCTTTGGATCCTATCACTGAAGAAGATGAAAAATCTGATCAGTCTGGAAGTAAGCTTCTTCCAGGAAAGAAATCTTCAGAAAGACCAAGCCTCTTTCAGACAGACTTGAAACTAAAAGGAAGTGGGCTGCGCTATCAAAAACTTCCAAGTGATGAAGATGAGTCTGGGACAGAAGAATCAGATAATACTCCACTTCTCAAAGAAGATAAAGATAAAAAAGCAGAAGGAAAAGTAGATAGAATGCCTAAATCTCCAGAGCAAAGCACAGAGCCTATTAGAACCTTCATTAAAGCAAAAGAATATTTATCAGATGCCCTCCTAGACAAAAAAGATTCCTCTGATTCAGGAGTAAGGTCTAATGAAAGTTCTCCAAATCATTCCCTTCACAATGAAGTTGCTGATGATTCTCATCTTGAAAAGGCTAACCTCATAGAACTTGAAGATGACAGCCACAGTGGAAAACAGGGAATACCACACAGCTTAAGTGGCCTTCAAGATCCAGTTGTAGCACGGATGTCCATTTGCTCAGAAGACAAGAAGAGTCCTTCAGAATGCAGCTTGATAGCTAGTAGCCCTGAGGAAAATTGGCCAGCTATAACTGGCCAAAAAGGCTATAACTTGAATCGAACACCCAGTACTGTAACCCTAAATAACAACAGTGCTCCATCCAATAGAGCTAACCAGAATTTTGATGAAACAGAAGGAATTAGGGATACCTCCCAAGTTATTTTGAGGCCTGGTTCCAGTTCTAATTCAAGTGGTATTCAGAATGAAAATCTAAAAAGCATGACCCATAAACGAAGCCAACGTTCAAGTTATGCAAGGCTTTCAAAAGATTCTTCAGAGCTTCTTACAGTGACCTCTTCTGACAGTGCAGGTTTTGGTGAAGAAAGAGAAAGCATTCTTTAAAGGGAAACAAAAAAAAATCATTATTATTATATCTCCAAGTCAAGATTTCCTTAAAAGTCCATCAAACAAGAATTTAGTGGTTAGTTTTTAGGAACTTTTAGGAAATAAAAGATTGTCCTGTAATTGAAAGAATGGAATTCCATTTTTATTTTTAAAAGTTTTTGTGATTATCTGACTCCATGTATTTTAAAGTGAAAATCTAAGGCTAAATCTGAGAGTAATGAACCTTTTGTTAGATCTTAAAAACATTGTTTCCGAATGTAAAGAAAATGAGGCTATTGTTCCCTTTTAGAAAACAAAATTTTCTCATTGGGAGACTGACATAATGTGTAAAATTGAGTAACCCATAAATCCAATCTTGCAAACATTTATTAAGCACATTTATGTGCAGGGCCTTATGCTGTGCTCTGGCTTTTAAAAGACAATACAAATAGTCCCTGAACTAAAGTAGCTAATATTCCATTAACAACAATTGCTGAGTCACTTTTCTGCATGAAAAAATAAATATACCCTATGGTTATATTTTGAAGCACTAAACAGATAATTTAGTAGGACTTTAAGAAAGTGAGTTAATAGTGCCCGGGGTTAGGCCCAAGGAAGCTTTGATTTTGTCTTTCCTTTTTTCCATTTTTTTTTTTGTAAGCAATTGGGGTTAAGTAAATTGCTCAAGGTTACAGGGCCAGTTATTATTTCTGGGTGTGGTGCTAAGTATCGGAGCCCAGATTCAATCCCAGGTCATCTCGACTCTGGGGCTGGTGCTCTTACTCACTGTGCCACCTGGCCACCCCTAAGCAATTGGGGTTAAGTAACTTGCTCGAGGTTACACGGCCAGGTGTTTCTGGGTGGGTGCTAAGTGTCTGAGCCCAGATTCGATCCCAGGTCATCCCGATTCTGGGGCCAGTGCTCTTACTCACTGTGCTACCTGGCCGCCCCATCCATTTTTTTTTTTTGGAGGGTAGTTAGGGTTAAGTAACTTGCCCAAGCTTACACGGCTGGTTTTTTTGTGTGGGTGTTAAGTGTCTGAGGCCAGAACCGAACTTGGGTCCTCCTGACTTCAGGGCTGGTACTTTACTCACTGTGCCACCTAGCTGCCCCTTTTCCATTTTTCTTGATTGAGATTCTTTATATTACTGAAAACCTGGGAATTAGCCAGAGTGGGTACATTGTACTTTGTTATTCACAACCCCGAATTTAATAGTCTGTTCGTATGTTGGTTCAAGAGCTAAGCTAATGAATGAAAACACATGTAGCTATAATGGAATTTCATGAGTCAGAACCAGAATATGGTACATTTTCCCTTAATATACTTGACTTTTCTGCTGTGTTGGTATATTTAATTAATTATATGGCAGCTTACAAAACATATATATATATATATATATATATATATGTAGCATCCCACAAGTAAATTGCATTTTTAACATTTATGACCATTTCATCCACTAAATATTATGTGCTTCCTCTGAACAAAATATTATACTAAAATCTAGCTAGGAGACATATGTATATGATAAGCATGTCAGGATTTCTTGAATGGATAAATGAGTAAATTGGACTATTTGTACATGAAACAATTACATAACAATTCAAGATAGTGTATTCTTAGAATATAAAAATGTCCTCACTGAAAGAAAATATACCCATTTTATTTATTCCCAAACTGTTGCATCATTTTTTCTTATTTGGGGAGGAAATCATCATAAAACCTTTCATTTAAGCCTCTGTAACAAAGAAGGAGGTCAGAAATGCTCAAAATCAATGTGAATATGAAAAATTGTTTAGATTCCATTTACATTGCTATTCCCACATTTACTGGAATATATGTACATATTTGAACGTGAGGATTAGTAGATACATCACAATCGCCCAGTGATTTCCTGTTGTCTTTAGAAGTAACTTTATGCAGCACACACCTGATAGTCATAACTATGTGCAAAGTATAAGGATCATATGGTTTTAGTTGAATAATCATATTGTGATGGGTACTTAATAGTTTATCTTTTCATTAACATAATGAGTGAATCATTAACTGAATTAGAATCTTTCAGTTATGGCACCAAGTAAGTTGCTTCCTTGTACCCAGTGAAGACTGCATTATTATTGTGTGTTATCTAAAAACTCATAAAATAATTATTTCATGTAATCTTTCATCAAGAAAAGTATCCAATTACAAAACAAAAGGACTAGGCTGGTTATTGACAGGTTATTAGCTTTTAGAATTTCATAACACATTAATCTGTGAAGTTCTGTGATTAGTTTAGACCAACTATTTCATTCCTTTTAGATGAATAATTGTCATATCATTGTCATTTTAACACATGTCTTACACTCAAAGTGAATTTGCATGGTTTTTACAATCTGAGTATCAAGTGTGTAGTTTTAGAAAACAATAAAAAAAATTGGCATGCCATTTTTGACTCGCGAGTATTTATTTATTGTAATGATAATTCATACTCTGAGCTGTTTGTATGGCAGCTTTTTATGGCTTATTGATATACTTTATATGTTCAATTTGACATTAATTTACTTGTCTAGAGTGTTCACTATGATTATTTCCTGTGATTGAACCAATCATTTGGGTAAATGACTTAAAAGTATCTGGTGATTAACCTTTCTAGTGCACTAAATGGCACACTAATGAGCTAAAAAAAAAAATTCAATATGTACCAACTAACACAGTGCAGCCTTATAGCTACAGCCTCAGAAGTAGCTTATTCACCAGTAGGACTCTAGTAAAAACAAATCACTGTTTATTTCCATGACTCTCACCCCAGAGAAGTATACTTTATAGTAAAGATGGAAAATTATTTATTATTTTAAAAAAATTCTTATCATTAATTCACTTTTCTCAGTGTAGTTAATAGTACTTTTTCCAAAATTTATACTCTGTTTAGCCATTCCTAAGTAACAGGTTAATTTCTTCCTGCTTATTGCTATGCTCAGAGAAGTGGATCTAAAAAGGATTCTGAATACTTTTACTTTAGCCACAGATAATTTTATTGTCATAGCATAATTTCTGAGCACTTATCTCTATCTTGGTAACATGGTAATATTCACATGAATGACAAATTCTGAAAAAATGCCTATATTTTATGGATGATTTAGCTGTCACCTTTATGGATGATTATACAAACTATTATATCATGTAAAACTTTAAAAGTGTCATAACTATTTAATCACTTTTTTATTATCATGAAATAAAAGGTCTTATTATATTCTGTTACTTTTGTGTAATGGTTAAAATAATTTTCTCTGACTGACCAAATAATTGTTTTAGCAAGTTATCTACCAAAAGTCTACTTATAACTGTAGTATTAATTATAAAAATGTTTTGCATGTTTTATTCCTATTATAGTATTGATCTTTTATATGTCATTCTTCTTATAAAAACTAGCCATGAGGAAATATTTTTGAATGGGAAGACTATTAGCTTTTCTCCTTTATGATTGACTAAGATAATTAAGTTTAAGATCATATATAATATCTCTGGTTATACTAGAGATTCTCAGCCTCTTTGGAATGACTAAACTTTAGTAGCTTCAGAAAAAATACTGGTTGAAATTGATTCTTGTGAGAGTAAGTCACTAAAGGGAAAGGCGTGAGTTAAAGGCGTATTACTCCTTTCACTTCTGTGTGTGAATGGTATTGAAGCAGTGTGAAAAAATTAGAAGTAAGAAAAAAAATGTGCAGTGAAGTTGGATAATGTGGATTTTTATAGCCAGCTTTTAAATATTCAAGAACTGATTGTTTGCTAGGGGCGGCTAGGTGGCGCAGTGAATAGAGCACCAGCCCTGGAGTCAGGAGGACCCAAGTTCAAATCCGACCTCAGACGCCTGACACACTTACTAGCTGTGTGACTTTGGGCAAGTCACTTAACTCCAACTGCCCTCCAAAAAGCAAAAAAAAAAAAAAAAAATTGGGGGCGGCTAGGTGGCGCAGTGATTAAAGCGCAGGCCCTGGAGTCAGTAGAACCCCATTTCAGTTCTGGCCTCAGACACTTAACACCCATACAAAAAAACTAGCCGTGTCACCTTGGGCAAGTTACTTAATCCAAATTGCCCTCCAAAAGACAAAAAAAAAAAAAAGAACTGATTGCTTAGGTCCCTAGCTTTTCTTTTCTTCTTGGCTTTTTGCCATTTCTATTTGTTTAAATATCTCCCAGAGAATTTCAAAGGGGAAAAGAAAAAAGGAGATAAAATATAAACCATTTTTGCAAGTTTTTTTTTTTTTCCTGACAAATGCCCTGGCCTGGAAAATCTGAAACCCTGGATAAAATTAGACTTTTGGATTTCTGTATTCTGATAGTCCTGTTTTCTACTGGCAGGAAAAATGCAGAATTGATTATAAGAATGTGAATGAAAGGTAAAGACATTCTTACGTAGAGCAGTATGCCCGATCTGTGGATATAACACTTGAGTGCTCATGGTGGAAAAGGTTGAGAATCTCTGGGTAAAACCACCTAAGGAATAGAGAGATCATCTTAGTATCTTACATAATTTTAAACCCTTTCATGCCTAGGAAGAAAATGACATCCAAGGTAATGGCATCTGAAAAGGAGAATTCAGTCTGAATTAAGGTAGGTGGAAGTCAAACTACTGTATCCAAATTTTCAAAGTCCTGTGATTAAAAAAAAATAGATTTTAGAAGAATGTTTGAAGATAGTTCTTTGTAATTGAGTAGTTCTGTATCCTGTAATTCATAGTTAAGTGTCAATTCAACAGTCTCACTAGAGGTATGTAAGAAATATCCAAAATAAGTGTTACATGTTGACTCCCACAACCTAAAGTTGTGGGAGCCACTTATGGTAGACTGCGAATATAAAGAGTGTAAAATATTTAGTTGTGTCAGTTATGTTACACCATGGGGATAAAACAATGATAAAATACCAGGCTCCAATGACATCTCAAAACCTCCATGTTCAACTTATTACCATATGCATAAGGCATTTTGAAGGAAAAATATAAATATTTTTAATTCTCTAAACCATTATACAGCACAAGCACATATATGTGTATATGTTATAGTCAGCTAAAGTCAGATCATGACACCCACAAAGTCCAGCTTATAGCCAGTCAAGACTAACTGATTGCTAGCCCCCAGTTGAGAATAAAGCAATTTTGTTAAAAATATACATATATATATATATATATATAATGTGTATTATATTTCTTTCCTTCTCAATGGATGGAGGAGGGAGGGAGAGAATTTGGAACTAGAAAAAGAAAAAAAGTCTAAGCCTACACAATGAAAAACCTGGGATTGGAACCCATACTTTTCAATTCCAAGATGATTACTTACTATATATGTTTGATATAAATGGACTTTAGTGGACTTAATTAAGCTTTGGTTAAAATGTGATTATTGAATAAAGACAAAAAATTATAAAAAAGAAAATATACATGTAGGTAAAATATAACTAATGTTAAATTTATTGAACTTTAAGTATGTATGTTAAAAATGCAAAGTAATTTATATAAAAACCTTCACACTCCATTCAAGTTGGTATCTGCTTATATTGAGCTGAAGTATGTTGTAGGTAAAATTTATAACAGTCATTATGGTACTTGAATAAGAAGTCTCTCAGATGATGTCTGAAGTAGACTTGATTTCTAATTAATTAGATGGTGTGACAAATAGTGAGGTTCCAGTGTAGTACTGTTTTTGAGAGACTACTTACAGAAATGTTGGCAAGGGATAAATCAACCTGATAATTGTAGTTGTTACCAAAAAAACCCATTGAATAACTAACGTGCTAAGCTTCTTGATTTAGTCTAATTGGAAAGGTCATCCTGAATTTCAATTTAACCATCTTGAGTCATGCTCATATTATCTTCAAGTAATTTTATCAAACTTAGAAAATATTAAGGTGTAGTCATGGTATCAGCTTAAATTAACAGAAAAAACAACTTGCTTGTAATTAGCATAATTTGCATGCTGTGTGCTGAGTCCTTAAAAAGTTTTTTCCTCTTTAAAGCAAGTTAGATATGTTCTCAATCTCTTGATAGCACTATAAATCTATGACACCACCCCAGACAAATAATTGCACTCTCTGGATTATTGGAGCCTGAATTAATGTTATATTAATGTAAAACAAAGTAGGCTGTGTTCTCAATATTACATAAAGTAAGAAGTGATAGAGAACTGTTAAGAACAAGGAAGGATACTGTTAGCCAGTAGATACCAGAAAGGTGATAGTAATCATATTGTAACTGACATTTTCTTTATACCTACCTCTTCTATTTGCTATCAAGGCAAAGTGGATTTTATCTCTTTCTTACTATCCTACCTACTGAGCAAAGCAATATTGCTTTCTCTCCCTATTGACAAATTACTTTTCCTGACAGTTGATTCTTCTCTCCAAAAATAACTGGGAAAAGAAGAGGCTGCCTTGCCAATGAATAATCCTGCTATCCAATGGTATACAATGGATCTGAGAAGAAAGATAAATCAAATTTAACTGTAGTTATTTTCTGTAGTGTAGCAGTTAAAGTTTTCTTAAAACCAAGTGTTTTTAAGCAGCATAAAATTTTAAGACAAGCACAGATTTATAACAACATGTATGCAGTCTAGGTATAAACCAACATTTCATGTTCTTTTTCATATTTTCATGCCAAGCTTTTAATAAAAAATATTTTTTTAACCATTAACTTTCTGATCCCAGTTCAGTGCAAAGTATTTTTCTCCCTAGGACCTTATGATTGCACTTTTATTCCAACTAAATTTTCTTTGCTTTAACTTTTAAGGTTGTTTATTCTCTTTAATTTCAATTTTTAAATCCCATTTTCTTTCCACTTTTCACATGTATTCCTCCTTTTTTTTTCATTTGGAAAGAAGGGAGGCAGCTCTGATTAAACTACTACTTTGCATTGGTTTGAAAAACAAACTAAATCTTTTGAAGAAGACTTGGTGGGGAATGTAGCAGCTGTGTCCAAATATTTGGAGGCAATCATTTGGAGGAAAAAAATGGACTAATTCTGCTAGATTCCAGAGAAGAGAGTTAAGACAAGTGGGTAGAAGTTTCAGAGGGAGATGTTATTTCACCATAGTAAAAAGAAAAAAAGTGTGGCCATTGTTACTGACAAGTTGCTGAGTTGAACCTTTGGAGGGAATTTCCATGCTGGGAATTCCTTACACCAATGAAATCTCAGACTAGAGCCTAATTAATTCAGTTAGAAAGGGAAACCACTATAACAGTTAGTTTCTGTCTGAAAAACTGTTAAGGTGGAGAACATCCAGAGGGGCAACCAGAAGAGCCTCAGCACCATGCCTTATTTCAAGAAGCTAGGGATATTAAGAGAAACCTTAGAAGGGACATAAAAGCCATCTTTAAATATCTGAAAGGCTGTCTTGCAGTGAGTGGTAAGATTTATTTTACTTGACCTTAGATGGCAGAAGTAGGAGAATTGGTCAAAAAAATTTTTGGTTGTTGTAAAGAAACAAAGTTAGGTTTGGGTAAGAAAAACAACAAAAAATAATTTGTCTACAGGGAGTAGAATGGAACAAAGAAAGTAACTAAGCTTCCAAAAATGAAATGGATTTCCACTGAAGGTGTAGTGGATTTTCCTTAATTATGGATTGTGAAGCAATGACTAGATAACCTCTTTTCATGTAGGTAGGAGGTAGGAGGTAGACTAAATGGCCCTCTAGTTCCCTTCCAACCATGTGAATCTATAAGAGTTGGAATAGTCTTCCTTGTGAAGTAATTCCCTCATAACTGGAAAAGTTAAAAAAAGAAACTGGTTGATCGCTTTTTAGAATAATTGTAGAGGGCATTTGTAATCAAGGGCAGGGTTGGTTTAGAGCTCCAGATCTGATTATGAAATTCAGGACTTTGATTAGTAAGTCGAGTGGTTTACAAGTTTAAAGAAAAGTTTATAATCATCTAGTTGCTCCTTGATTCTTTACCATAGAGCTTCCAAAAAACATTCTTAAACTAGCATAAATCATCTATTTTCTATATTATCCAAGCTCTTTTTCCCCATTAGAATGCATAATTGAGAACTGACTATACCAAAACTTCATGTAATGAGTGATCTTTCTCCTAGAGGGATTTTATTTACTTATGATTCACTTCTTTTGAGTTCTTTTAAAATTTAACATAGTTTTATGGGCTTTTGAATGTCTGCTCTTGTTGCTGCTGTTCTCTCAACAGCTGTTCCTTTTTTTTTTTTTAAACAATAGAAGCTTTGTACTTGCATGTTCCATTCCACTCCCAGCAAGGCAAATTAGTAGAGGTACATTGAGACTGTCAGAAACCCCAGCTCCCAGCATGCTTACTTCCTTTCCTATAACATTAGCAAAAACCAACAGAGATCAGTGAGATGCCCAGTCCTCTCCTTGCTGGGGGCAGGGGTGTGAAGAACCTGCCATGTCCTCAGCTGATCAATCATGCTGCACTTTACTCCTCTTCAGCTACTTCCTCCACAACTTCCTAGCCAACTGTATTGCTGCCTTTCCTTACCCCTATACTCTTGGGTCTGTGAACTATGGTCAAATCAACTCTACCATTGAATCTATGTTTGTGTTATTTTACTATTTAATGACCCCATTCATCATCTCTTTAATTCATTGGGACAGAGTTACCTCCTTTACTACTATATCCCTATGTGTATTGTGTTCTCCATTTGAATGTGAGCCCTTGGTGACCAGGACTGTCGTTGCTTTTGTATTTGTGTCTCCAGAGCTTAGTGCAGTGCTTGGCACATAGTAAGTACCTTGTGACTCCTTGTACTTTAATTCTTTCTGTGTGTTTGCTTGAACATGAGCTTGATTTTGGCTGTGACATTCTTGGGGGGTTATCATTTTGGGAATTCAGGAAGTGACTAGTGGATTCTTTCAGTTTCTACTTTTTCCTCGGTTTCTAAGAGATCTAAGCAGTTTTCTTTTATGATTTCTTGAAACATGATGCCTAGGCTCTGTTTTTGGTCATCTATTTCAGGTGTACAAGGATTATTAAATTATCTCTCCTTCATCTATTTTCCATGTTAACTGTTTTTGCTATAAACATTTTCTTCTACTTTTTTAAACTTTTGACTTTCTTTTAATTTTTTTTATGTTATGAGGTCATTATTTTATACTTGATCCATTGTAAGTTTTCAGGGAGTTTGTTGCTAGGGTGAGGTTTTATAACCTCTTTTGCCAAGCTGCTAATTGCCTTCTAATTCTTTGTTCTATGTTTCTTGTTTCTTTTACCGTTTTTTCTCCTAGAGTTCTCATTTTATTAATAAAATTTTTTTTTAATTCTTGCGTTATCTCTTCCAGAATTTCTAGTTGAATTTGTGTCCAAGCCATATTTTTCTTTGAGGCTTTGATTATTGATGTTTTGGAATCATTCCCTTCTTTTGGGTTTGTGTCTTGTAACCCTTTCACCCTAATAGCTTCTATGATGGATTCTTTTTTTTGTTTGCTCATTTTTCTAACCTACTTCCTAACTTTGGACTTGCCAGGTTCTGCGGTCATCTGGAGAGAATGTTGGGGCTGAGTTTGTGTCCTCTATGGTCTTGCTTTCTTGGGGGTTATTGAGTGTTGTATTATTCCAGAATCTTAAGGACAGCTCACATTAGAGAGCAAAAAGCTTTTAGTGATACCAAAGTAATATGATAACTGCCCCCTAGAAAGAGCTCTGTAAGTTCCTGACCTGGGAAGAGGTCCATGAACCTCTTCCATTCCCTTGAACCCCTAGATACATGTCTCCAGTTCATCCTGAATCTGTGGCCCTGAACTGAGTAATGACAGCTTCTAGCGTTACCTACAGAAGATCAAACTCCTTTGTGTGCTTCTTGCCATCATATATAACTTCTCCCTGCCCTGAAATGTTCTGGTTATTCCTGGCTGGCCCCAGTCCCAGTCCTCAGACTTCTGTCTCTCTCGTTTTGCCAGCCTTATCATGAAAAAATTACTCGCTGTGTAATTTCCAGTAATCTTTCCAGTCAAGATTCAGTCTGTGCATTTTTTAGATCTTTGTAGAGGAATTGTTGACCTTAGTTTTATGTTTTTTGTTATCACCTTTGAAGGCAGGCAGGCAACAAGTATTTATTAAACACTTGCCATGCATTGTACTAAGTGCTGGGGATACAAATATAAGCAAAAAAAAAAAGACAGTCTTTGCCCTCAAGAAGCAAACATTCTAATGGGAAAAGACAATACAAAAGACAAAAGGAGCTAAAAGCTGGAATGCAGAGGGGAGAAAAGGCACAGTAGTGAAATCTAAAGAGCCAGGAGCATGATCTTGAGAATGAAGAGTGGCCAGGCTAAGCCCATCCTCAAAATACAGGCCCCTGCCTTCATGAATGGACATAGAAGGGTAGCCTGTCAGAGGGGTGGATGTTCCAGGGTTGAGAAAGTCCCAGGTCTGAGTTTAGGATCAGAAGGTAATTGAGTCCTGGTGACAAAGTCCAGGGACTCCAAATCACAGCCAGGAGGGGAATGCATATGTAGGAACAATAAATTTAATTTAAATCTTTATTTAGTGTGTTCATATTAATGCTGAGTGCTCATAGATCAGGTTGTTTTGATGTACTCATGAGGTCATCGACATGGATATTCCCATTAGGAGCCCATTCGTGCCTTTTCATCCCATACAAACCTTGCCCATCTCCTCTCAGTAATCCTTTACAGTGTCTATGCTTCATTTTATAAGCACTTAGTATGTACAGAGCACTGTACTGTAAGGAGAATACAAATAAAGCAAGAAAGTGTCTACTCCCAAGAAGCTTACATTCTAATAGGGAAAGACAGTATGTGTAGGAGGTTTCAGTTACCAGTCAGATGGAGAGGTTCACTGAAGCTCTGGTATAGCAGCAAAGCAGAAGGTGATGCAGCTTCCTAAATGACATTTCCATTAATAAAACCTTACTCATTTCTGACTTTGAACCATTCAGTGATGCCAAAGTCTTGGGTGCCATGAAACCCCCCCCTTTTTTTTAACAGCCATCCAGGTTACATCTCCATGGGAATTAACTTTCTGTTATGATAGTTGAGGTGATTGGATTGGACACAGTGACAGTGGTTTGAGGGCATTGCTATTCTGAGGGCTATTGGGCTAAGTCTAGGTCTGTATCCATTAGGATCTTAGGGATTGTGGTAATGATTTGGCTTGCCTGGGGCTGCTGCCTCTGATCTCTCAGAGCACCTTGTTGCTTCAGCTAGGCTGCCTTGCCTGTCCCATAAGTGGTCATTATTAGAAATTCCTGGCTCCTTTTCCACAGAGATAGTTTCCCTGATGACAGCTGCATGAGGTAGTCTGGAAGCCAGTACTTATTGGAGGGTTGGGGAGATGCTGTGCTGCTATTCCCATGACCCTTGGGCTAACTTGTTTGTTGATAGTAGTCAGCAGTTTCTGGTGGGCCCCTTCTTCCCAAGGGTTGCTAACCTCAATGTTGTCTATGTATCTAGATAATCTACATCTAACCATGTTTCTTGACTATGTGGATATAAACTATCAATTACCCTCAGTGTCTTTATATGACTGTTTCACTTCCTTTTCCAGTTGTACACCTTCCCTGATGAGATCTTTTATGCCACTTATCCTGTACAGTGATTTTTTGCTATATTGCAGCCTACTCATGCCCACCACGTGACTCTCCATTGCCCTTTGGATGAACTGTAAGTTTTAATTCTTCAGACAGTATGGCATTTCATGACTTACAACTGTGTAGTATCACTGGAAGAATATTGATTTTTAAGAGTTGGGCCTTTGTTTCAAAGGAAACAGGAAAGGAAGTAAACTTCAGTGACTCTATAGTCTCTAGTGTGAAATATAAACTCTCCTCTGTTTGACATTTAAAGTTCTTCACAACCTGGCCCCTTCCTACTTTTCCATTCTTCTCACACTTTGCATTCCGTTTTTACTGGCTGACTTGGGGTTCTACGCCAGGACTCTCTGGTCTCCATCTCTTTGCATTGCCTGTCCCTGATGCCTGGAATGTACTACTCCCTCCTCACTTCTCCTTTCCGAAATCTCTGGTTTCCTTCAAGACTAAGCTCAAGTACTATATTTTTTCATGAAGGCTTTTCAGGTCTCTCTAGATTCTAGTAACCTCTCCTGAAATTCTCCTGTATATACTCTGTATATCTTTATAATTGTACATGTTACCTCCCTTTGGGTGTTAGTAGAGACTATTTAATTTTGTCTGTTTATCAAAGACAGAAGTGAAGTAGAAGCAGCTTAGTGGCATAATGTGTTGGAAGACTCAAGTTCAAATGTAGCCTCAGACATTTATAAACCCTGAGCAAGTTGTTTAACTTCCATTCACCTCTATTTCCTCATCTGTAAAATGGCAATAATAATGGCACCTGCCTCCAAGGGTTGCTGCAAGGGTCAAATGAGATAATTGTAAAGTACTTGCTTAACACTGTAGCCAGCACATAGTAAGCACTATATAATGTTCGCCATTATCAGTAGTAGTAGTGTCATGAATGCTGATCAAAGTGCTTTTTACATAGTAAACATTTAAATATGTGTATATTGACAGAGGCATTAAAGACTGTAGAGCTTCTCAGATGCAATCCTGAATATTCTCCTCCTATCATTACTGGTCCTGGGTCATTGTTTATCTGCAGTGTCTTCACAAACCACCTGTATATAACTAAAACATAGATGTGTCAAACTTGCCAGCAGTAAGCACTGGAAAATGCACACGTTGCAACCAGCCTGAAGTATATTAAAATGTAATTGAGGAATGTTTAACAAGACGAAAAGGGAATGAAGAGGGAAGAGTATGGCAGGAACTTGGCCGAGCTCTCCCAAATTCCCCTCCAAACAACCTAAAAATAATGCCTCAAAATGAATTCTAGAGTGGCAGAACCAATGAAAAGAACAAGGTGAAATAATTTTCCAGCCTAGGTCCACTTAGAAGGTTGACAAGGAAGGTCTGTCTAACTCTGGTGGGGATTAAGTACAGATGGCCCAGGCAAGGTAGTAGAAGGTCACTCCTCAACAAAACAACAATAATTGGCCTTGTGCCCGGGCATGAGCCGGCAGTGAGGTACCATGCAAGCCAGCAGCTAGACCCAGTACCCCAGCGGGAGCCAGCAGTGGTCCTTGCCCCAACAAGCCAGTGCAGACCTTGGGGGCAACTGAATCAGCAGTAGGGACTTCCAGAGCTCTCAGCCCACAGATGGTAAAGGGGTCAGACAGCTAGTAAGGAGATTACAGGAAACACTTTGCTGTTACTGAGTACGGGACTCTGTTGCATTGCTCAAATGGGGATCTGGGTCACAGACCCAGGTCACAGTTCCAGGGTAAGAAGAAGCAGTACACACTAGAGTGTGCAGCTATAGAGGAGTGGGGATCCTGGTCACAGGTCCAAGATAGAAGAGAATGCTTATGTTCATTCATAGATCAGAGCACAGGACAGATGAGTAGTGAACACACTTCTCCTTAGATTATACCACCTTGGAAGGACCAAAAACTTACAGGTCTCCAGAGTTATCTCTGGAAACAGCAGCATGAAAAGCCTGATGCTTGGGAGAGTGCCCCCTCCACCCAGGAACTGAGCTTAACTTTAACATGAAGTTAAAAGTCAAGAAACAAGCTAAAAAAGTTTTTTTTTTTAATTTTAGAAGGACTTCATCATAGAAAATGACTATGATGACAGGGAAGATCAAAACAAAAACTTAGAAGAGGATGACAGTGTCAAAATGGCCACATGAGAAGCCATAAAGAAAAATGTAGAGTGGGTGTCAGGTTTGAAACTCCTAGAAGAGCTCAAAAAGGATTTTAAAAATCATAAGAGAGGTAGAGAAAAATTAGGAAAAGAAATGAGAGTAATACAAGGAAATCATTAAAAAAGTCAACAGATTGGTAAAGGACACAAAAAGTGGGAAAAATGTACAAAAATTCGCTGAAGAAAACAAAAAAGTAATTGGCCAAATGGTAAAGAAGGTACAAAAATTTCTTTTAAAAAAATTCATTGAAAAAAGTTGGCCAAATGGAAACGTAGATACAAAAACTCACTGAAGAAAATATTTCCTTAAAAATTAGAATGTGGCAAGTGGAGCCTAATGACTCCATGAGACATGAAGAAATAATAAAATACAATCAAAAGAAGGAAAGAAATATAACGAAATGTGAAATATCCCATTGGGAAAAAAACAAACTGACCTTGAAAAATAGATTGAGGAGATATAATTTAAGCATTATTAGACTACCTGAAGGCCATTGACAAAAAAGAAGCTTAAACATCATCTTTCAAGAAATTATCAAGGAAAACTGCCCTGATACCTAGAACTAGTGGGTAAAATAGAAATTGAAAGAATGCACTGATCACCTCCTGAAAGAGATCCCAAAATGGAAACTCCCATAATGTTATATCTAAATTCCAGAGCTTCTAGGTCATGGAGAAAATACTTCAAGCAGCCAGAAAGAAACAAGTTAAATGTCAATGAGCCACAGTAAGGATTATATGGGATTTAGCAGCTTCTAAATTAAGGATTTGGAGAACTTGGAATGTAATATTCCAAAGAGAAAAGAAACTAGGATTACAACCAAGAATCGCTTACCCAGAAAAAGAGTATAATCTTTTTGGGGGAGGGGGTTGTATATTCAATGAAATAGAGGACTTTTAAGCATTCCTGATGAAAAGACCAGAGTTGAATAGAAAATTTGACTTTCAAAGACTGAAGAGTAACAGAAAAAAGTAAATAGGAAAGAGAAATCATAAGAGATTCAATAAGGTCAAACTATTTACTTCCCACATGGGAAGATGGTTCTTGTAATTCCTAAGAACTTTATCATCATTATTAGGGCAATTAGAAGGAGTATACAAAGAAGTCATGGGTGTGAGTTGAATATGATGAGATGGTATCTAAAAAAAAAAAATGGAGGGGTGAGAAGGAGGGATACACCGGGAGAAGGGGGGAGGGATAGGAAGAATGGGGAAAACTATCTTGCATAAAAGAGACATGCAAAAAGTTCTTACAGTGGAGGGCAAGATGATGGGGGAGGGGGCTGGCAGGTTTTTCTTGAACCTTCCTCTCATCAGAATTGGCTCGAAGAGGGAATAACATACACACTCAATTGGTATAGAAATCTGTCTTACCCTATGAGGAAGTAGGAAATGAGGAAACTAAGAGGAGGGGTCAGATACAAGAGAGGGTGAATTGGGGGAGGTAGTAGTCAGAAGCACAACACTTGTGAAGAAGGACAGGATAGAGGGAGAGACAGAGAAGGAGGAGAGAGAGCCAGGGTGGGGATCGAATGGAGGGAAATATACAATACTTATAACTGAATATGAATAGGATGAACTCACTCATAAAACAGAAGCAGCCGAGTGGATTAAAAACCAGAATCCTACAATATGTTGCTTACAAGAAATGTATATGAAGCAGAGACACACACACAGAGTCAGGCTAAGGGACTGGAGCAGAATCCATTATGCATCAGTTTAATTTAAAAAAAAAAAGCAAGGGAAGCAATCATCATCTCAGACAAAACAAAAGGAGATCTTTTAATAAGCAAAGAAAATATATCTTGCTAAAAGTTACCATGGACAATGAAGTAATACTAAACATATACGCACCAAATAGTATAGCATCCAAATTTTTAAAGAAGTTAAGTGAGCTACAGGAGGAAACAGGCAATAAAACTATATTAGTGGAGGACCTCGACTTTCTCCTGTATGAATTAGATAAATCTAACAAAAAAAAGTTAAGGAGGTGAATAGACTTTTAGAAAAATTTGATATGATAGACCTCTGCAGAAAATTGATTGGGAATAGAAAGGAATATACTTTTTTTCATTAGTAGTACATGGCATCTACACAAAAACTGACCATGTTTTAGAGCATAAAAACCTCACAAGGAAATGCAGAAAAGCAGAAATATTAAATGTATCCTTTTCAGATTATAATGCAACAAAAATTACATTTAAGAAAGGACTTTAGTGGGGTGGCTAGGTGGCCCAGTGAGTAAAGAGCTGGCCCCGGAGTCAGGAAGACCTGAGTTCGGTTCCGGCTTCAGACACTTAACACCCACACACACACACAAAAAAAACTAGCCATGTTACTTTGGGCAAGTTACTTAACCCCAATTGCCCTCCAAAAGGCAAAAAGAAAGAAAGAAAGGACCTTAGGATGATAGCTGAAAAATTAATTGAAAATTCAAATCTAGTTGTAAAGAATGAATGAGCAAGTCAAAGAGCAAATCATAAAAACAATTTCATTAAAGAGAATAACAATCAGACTACCAAAATTTATGGAATGTAGTCAAAGTGGTACTTGAAAAATGTATTTCTCTAAACACATCAATAAAGTAGAGAAATCAGATCAATGGATTGGACATACAACTAAAACAATTAGAAAAATGAAAGTAAGACAACTATTGAACTAACAAAACTAGGGGCTGATTTTATGGGGGGAAACCAGTAAAACCGATAAACCACTGGCTAATTTGATTTTTAAAAAATTACTACCATCAAAATTGAAAAGGGTGAATTTAGCACAAATGAAAATGAAATTAAAGCAATCACCAGGAGCTATTTTGCCCAATTATGTCCCAATAAAGATGACAATCTTAAGGGAAATGGATAAATGTTTACAAAAATAGAAGTAGACTACTTAGCTTCATTGTAGAAAACGAAATTGAACAAGTAATCAATGGATTCCCTGGGGAAAAAAATGCCCAGGGCCAAATGGATTTACAAGTGAATTCTACCAAACATTTGAAGAACATTTAATTCCAATATAATATAAATTATTTGGAAAAACTGGCAGATTCCTTTTACAACACAAATATGGTGCTAATACCTAAACCAAGAAGAAGGAAAACAGAGAAGAAAACTGTAGACAAATTTTCCTAATGAATGTTGATGCAAATATTTTAAACAAAATACTACCAAGGAGATTATAGCAGTATATCATAAGGATCATATACTATGACCAGGTGGAATTTATACAAGGTATGCAGGGCTGGTTTCAGTGTTAGGAAAATTGTTAGCATAATATATTAGCTGACCAATAGAAGACATGTGATTATCTCAGCAGATGCAGAAAAAGTTTTGACAAAATATAGCACCCATTTCTATAAAAAACACTAGAGAGTATAGGAATAAATGGAACTTTCCTTAAGATAAGTAATATTTTTCTGAAACAGCAAGCATTAACTGTAATGGGAATGTGCTAGAAGCCTTCCTAATAGGATTAGGGGTGAAGCCATAATGTCCATTATCACCACTATTATTAATATTTTATTATGCTAGAAATGCTAGCTATAGCAATAAGAGGAAAAAAATTGAAGGAATTAGAATAGGCAATGAGGAAACAAAAGTATCATTCTTTGCAGATAATGTGATGGTATACTTAAGAGAGTCCTTAAAAAAATCAACTAAAAAGCTCTAAGTAATTAACAATTTTAGCAAAGTTGTAGGATATAAAATAATCCATGTAAATCATCGGCATTTCTATATTTTACCAACAAAGCCCAGTAGCAAGAGATAGAGAAATTCCACTTAAAATAACAGCAGATAATATAAAAATACTTGGGAGTCTACCTACCAAGACAAACCCAGGAATTATATAGACACAATTACAAAACACTTAAGATCTAAACAATTAGAATATAATAAAAATGACAATTCTCCTTAATTTAGTTATTCAGTGAGATACCAATCATATTTCCAAAAACATTATTTTATAGAGCTTGAAATAATGACAAAATTCATCTGGGAGAACAAAAGGTCAAGAATATCAAGGGAATTAAATGGGAAAAAATGTAAAGGAAGGTGGCCTAGCCACACCAGACCTCAAACTGTATTATAGAGTGGTAATCATCAAAAGCAGTCCAGTATTGGCTAAGAAAAAGAATGGTAGGGGGCAGCCAGGTAGCACAGCAAGGAAGGGCACTGGCCCCAGTGTTAGGATGACCTGGGGATTGAATCTGGGCTCAGACACTTAGCACCCACCCAGAAATACCTGGCTGTGTAACCTTGAGCAAGTTACTTAACCCCAATTGCTTTAAAAAAAAAAAAGAAAAGAAAAAGAATGGTAGATCAGTGGAATAGACAAGGTACACAGAAGTAAATGACCATAGTAATCCAGTGTTTGATAAACCCAAAGATCCAAGCTTTTGGGATAATAACTCACTGTTTGACAAAAACTGTTGAGAAAACTAAAACTAAATCCAGCCTCAAACACTTGACACACACTAGCTGTGTGACCTTGGGCAAATCATTTAACCTAAATTGCCTTGCCTTCCCCCTTCCAAAAAAAAAAAGTTCCTCCACGCTCACCCATCCCATCCTCTTTCCAACACTTTGCAGCGCTGCTGCTATGGTGTTCATGAATGTCCTGGCAGATGCTCTCAAAAGCATCAACAATACAGAAAAGAGAGGAAAAAGCCAGGTTTTCATTAGGCCATTCTCTAAAGTGATTGTCCGGTTCTTAACTGTGATGATGAAGCATGGTTATATTGGTGAATTTGAGATCATTGATGATCAAAGAGCAGGAAAAATCATTGTGAATCTCATGGGCAGATTAAACAAGTGTTTTATGTTTTCATGTTCAGTTGAAAGATCTGGAAAAGTGGCAGAATAATCTGCTACCATCCTGTCAGTTTGGGTTTATTGTGCTTACAACCTCACCTGACATTGTGGACCAAGAAGAAGCAAGACAAAAACTCACAGGAGGAAAAATCCTGGGATTCCTTTTCTAAGGATGTAAAACATGCATACAAATAAAATGCTCCAATGGGGGGAAAACAACAACTGTAAAACAGTTTGGGAGAAACTAGGTACAGACCAACATTTCATACTGTGTACCAAGATAAGGTCAAAATAGGTACATTATTTAGACATAAAATATGATACCATAAGCAAATTAGGAAAGCGTGGAATAGTTTAAGAATTTATGACCAAACAAAACATAGGATCACAGGATGTAAAATGGATAATTTTGATTTATATTAAATTTAAAAGTTTTTTAACAAACAAAATGAATGCAGCCAAAATTAGCAGAAATCTGGGGGAAAATGTTTTTACAGCAAGTGTCTCTGATCAAGGCCCCATTTCTCAAATATATAGAGAACTGAGTCAAATTTATAAGAATATAACATTCCCCATTTGATAAATGGTCAAAGGACATAAACAAGCAATTTTTAGGAGAAGCCAAAGCTATTTTTAGTCATGTGAAAAAATTCTCTAAATCACTATTGATTTAAAAAATGCAAAGTAAAACAATTCAGGTACCACCTCACACTGGCTAATTGACAAAAATGATAAATATTAGAGGGGAAATGGGAAAATTGAAACATTAATGTGTTGGTAGAGTTGTAAAGTGATTCAACCATTCTGGAGAGCAATTTGAAACTGTGCCCAAAGGGTTATAAAGCTGCACGTCCTTTGATGAAGCAGTTACCACTATTAGGTGTCTACCCCAAAGAAATAAAAGAAATAGGAAAAAGATCTATATGTATAAAAATATTTATAGCAGCTCTTTTAGTGGTAGCAAAGAACTGGAAAGCGAGGGGATGTCCAACAATTGGGGAATAACAATAAGTTGTGATATGTAATTGTAATGGAATACTATTGTGCTATAAGAAATGATAAACATGGTGATTTCAGAAAAAAATTGGAAATACTTGACTTACATGAATGCAAAGTGAAGTAAGTAGAACCAGAAGGACATAGTACACAGTAACTGCAATATTTTACATTGATTGGCTGTGAATAACTTAGCTATTCTCAGTAATGCAACTCAAGACAGTTTCAAAGGACTCATTTTGAAAAATGCTGTCCACCTTCAGAGAAAGAACTTATAGAGTTTGAATGCATGTCAAAGCATGCTATTTTTCAATTTTTTGTGTGAATTTTTTGTTTCTGTATTTTGTCTTACAATAGTATTAATATGGAAATATGTTTTGCATGATTGCACATGTATAACCTATATCAAATTGCTTTTTTTTTTTCCAGGAAAGGAATAAAAGAATTAGGGAGGGAGTGAATTTGGAACTCAAATTAAAAAAAAAAAATGTTAAAACTTGTTTTTACATGTAATTCGGGAGAAATACAATATTTATAAAAAAACATTTAATATGACAAAGATAATGTTAATTTATGGTCTTCTAAAACAGTAGACTACTGACATTTCTATTTGAGGTTGATACTACTGGAACTCTGGACAATAGACTTTGTTGTACCACTTGGGTTTTCCTCAGTCTATTTTTAGGCCATATTCTTTTGAGTGATTATGGATCTAGATTAGGAGTCTCTATAGTGTTGGTTCATTCAATCAGCACAATGTCATCTGCAAAGAGGGACATTTGGGTGACTTCCCTATCTTTGGATAACCCATCTTCCATTTGGACTCTATACTTCACAGGAGTGTTAACCATATTTGGTGACCTTTTATCACCTTGTTTTATGCATTGTTTGATACTAATCAGAGTGTTGTTAAACTTTTTTATTTACTTTATCTTTTTTAAAAACCTATATATGGTTGTTTTATCTTTTAAAATTTTTTAAATTAAATTTTTTTAGATCATTTTCTTTCTTCTGTTCCTTCTCCTTTCCCCAACTGAGGAAGCCCCTGTTAGAAACATGTATTTTCAAGCAAGACAAATTTCCATTTTGGCCGTGTCTAAAAATAAAGTCCCAATCTCTCCTCTGAGACCATCACTTCTCTATCAGGAGGTGTTTCATCTTGTGGCCTCTGGAATTGTAGTTGGTCATTGTGTTGATTGTAGTTCCTAAGTCAGGAACATTATATGCTTTTGATATTCATGAGAAACACCTTTCAGGTGGGGTTTTGTGCTAAAAAATAATCAAATGTTTTTTAATAGAAAAAATAGGAGAGGATTTTGGGAAGCTGGAGGAGTAGGTCAGAAAATTCCAAGCTCTCAAGATTTTCCCCCACAAAAGAGTTAAATAGCACTGTAGGGTGAACAAAGTGTGGGTGGAAATAAATAAGAAGGGGCACAACCTGGGTCTTCCTGGGACAATTTGAGAAGATCCGAAGAAAAATCCCAGGATGAAGTTTGGTCCCTGTGAAGAGTTGGCACTTCCAGGCTAGGTCCTATTTTAACAACAAGTGTCAAGTCCCAAGGTTAGTTGGTTTGAGATGTTGCCTCAGTCCCAGCTGCAAGAACTTTTACCCCCGGGATAGTGAGGGGAGTTGGACGTTTGAGCCCAGGAAGACTGAGGGAACCTCTGCTGACAAGGAACACCAAACACAACTGTGCTGCAAAGAACAGTGGGGGTGAGAAGGAGCCAGCACATGCCTGGTGAATGCAGAAGCAGCGGGGCAGAAAACCCCTGGCTATGGTCACTTAAAGGATTTTGGAGGTTTGGCTTTGGTTCCAGATAGAGGGGAGAACTAAAGATCTGGGACAAGAGGCACCATTTCCCATACCCCAGGGCTAGAAGTGATTATAAAAATTAAGCTATTATCCCAAAAAAATAAATGCACAGGTAAAGGAGAATTCAACCATATAAAACTATTATTGGAATAGAGATGACCAGGGTTCATCTTCAGAGGAGGATATTGAAGTAAAGAAACCCCTAAAGAGTAATGTCAAATGGTTACCTGCCCAAAAAGAATTCATAGATCTTAAAAAAGATTTTAAAAATCAAATGACAGAGATGGAGGGAAAACTAAAAAGAACAAAAACAAACAAACCAAGAATAATCCAAGAAAAATAAGAAGGGTATGAAAGGAAAGTCAACCAATTAGAAAAGGAGATCCAGAATCTTAAGAAAGAAAATGACACCTTAAAAATTAGAATTGGGCAAAGTGGAGCCAGTGAAATTATAAGAGATCAAGAACTAATTAAACAAAATATGAATAATGAAAAAAATAGAAGAGAAAATGAAACATCTTATAAGAAAAACAACAGATTTGAAAAATAGATCAAAAAAGAAAATAGAAAAATAATCAGACTAACTGAAAGTTATGATCAAAAAAAGAATCTTGATACAATAATACAAGAAATAAAATTGTCCTGAAGCATTAGAACAAGGGGGGGAAAGTAGAAATAGAAAAAATCACCACTTAAAAGAGATCCTATGAGGAAAACTCATGGGAATATCATAGTCAAATTCTCAAACCTTCAACTCAAGGATAAAATACTAAAAGCATCAAGATTAAGACAATTTAAGCATGATGGTGCCACAATTAGAATTACACAAGACCTAGGAGCAGAGACATTAAAGGACCATAGATCTTGGAACACAACATATCAAAGAGCAAAAGAACTGGGAATCCAGCTGAAAATATACCCTGCAAAGTTAAATATCTTGAATGAAAAAAAAGGAACATTTGATAATCTCTCAGACTTTCAAGACTTTGTTTAAAAAAATCCTGAACTTAATAGATTTGACAAACAAGAACCAAGAGGAATATAAGGCACATACCAAAGAATGATTATAAGGGATTCATAAGGACAAACTGTTTATTTTTAAATTATGTAAAATGTAAATTGTATAAAATTCTTATTATTAATTGAGTAGCTCAGAAGACAGATTGGGGTAAACCTGAGTATGATATGAATTTAAAAAGTAAAACCATTTAGAAACAGCTAAAGAGTAATTATATTATTGGGTTGATAGGGGAGGGATCCTTGGGGGGGGGGGGTAGGCAAGTTACATAAGGATAAGGTAGTGGGTAGGAGTAAAGTAGAGGAGGCAGGAGGGATAGGAGACAAGAGATACACAAACACAAAAACAAAAATCAGTAGTAGGGTATGTTTGGGAAAGTATATGTCTACATATGTACGTATATGTGTATATGTGTATGTATATATCTATAGCTATAGAGAAACATATCTAAACTTTATTGTAGCCTTCTGGAGTAGGGGAGGGGAAAAAAGTAAAAAAGTGCCCTGCAGAGAGCAAAAGAAAACTTACAAAGAAGCAAAGATGGACAATTCTCAACATACTGTGTATTATTTATCATATAGGCTTTCTTGAAATGAAAATTTGTTGTTACTTATTTTGAATCCTCTCATGTTTTACTATGTACACAACATGCTTTTTCCCCACTTTCTTTGTATTTAAGTTCCAATATTTAAGTTTATGATGTGTTTTTGTTTCTTTTCTCTATTTTATATTTGTGTTCTGGCCCTTAAGTCTATAATTAAAAAAAAAAAGAAAAATACAATAAGCATAGTGGGATCTTATATTCTCTATACCTTTTCTGCTATTTCTGTGACTATAAGAAATATGGTCTGTGAAAATCTACCTATTCCTTTTCTGTACTTTAATTAAAGTATTCTCTTGGTGCATGTATAGAATATTCTTATAAAGATTTTTAAGGAATGTAAAAACAAATGTTGGTAGTTATTTGTATTTTCTTAGTCCTTTTTTGGTAATAATTTTATTGTTTTCCTCCCAAGTAATTGCTATCCTCTATTTCAAAATTATGTTAACTTTAGTGTGAACTTCGTCTATGTATGCTTGATCTAGTCCAGTCGCTCTTACTATGTTTATTTTCCCCTAATACCTTTTCTACCTCTTCATTCAGCAAATGAGAAACTGATGTTGGAGTTCAATGTGATGGCTAAAAAAATATTTGTAATAGAAATCTGCACTGTATTTTTTTCTGGTTTTTACTTAAGTATGTCTTTCTAAAAAACTACGTTTTCAGTAACTTGTGTACTCTCTCCACACCCCACCACACATGTGGTGATACTGTTCTTATTCTTTAAATGTTCTGAGAAAATGATGATAATCTTGCATTAATATCTGTTCTTTAAACAGTGTGAATATTCCACTTTTAAAAAGCCGTACTTCATTGAGTTTTCAGATGGTTCGTTTGCCAGAAACTATCTTTAAAAAATATATATATATATATGTATGTATGCATATACACACACATATATTAGACTGGGACAGTGACCATTATCTATTTCAGAAAAAAAAGAATTAAATATCAAATATGCATAACTAAGTAAATTGAAAGAGAAAACAAGTATCTCTGAAAATTTATGGCACATTGAAGAAAAAAAATGTGACCTAGCCACATCTTAATTTGAGTAACTTCTACCTTATAGGCCACTGAACATCTTTGGATCTCAGCTCCCTCATTTCTAAAATGAGGATATTTGAAGAAAGCTATCATTCCCTGCTTTCTCTAAGTCTCCTCTTAAAACAAAAACTCCCTAATTCTTTAGTCATTCCTCACATAATATTGTTTGCAGACCTTTTATGACCTAGTCATGTCTCTTCTAGATTTATTTCAGTTTGTGCTCCTCTTAAAATGTGGCACTTAACAAGTAAAGACATTTGTCTCGATGTAGTCTGACTAGAGATAAACATTGTTATAGCATCTGCTTTTGGAATAGCCTTTCCATGGACTGCTATTGAGTGTTTGATCACCCCAAGCCCTAAATATCATTCACCTGAACTGTTAAATCAGGTAGGTTGCTTCCATTTTTTTTTAACTTAAGTGAAAGACTTTGCATTTTTCTCTTGTAAATTTTAACTTTTTGAATCATAATTTTGTTTGACCCATTTATTAACACTCTCAGGTTTGTCATCTATCATCAGGTTTGTCATGTGCTTCTTCTGTGCCTGGAAGAAGTAATATAACTGTGTGGGTCCACTACAAATTTATGTTATCTAAACTCTATGGGTCCTTATTACAGCAAAGCAATCCTTGTACTTCCTATTTGATTCTTTATCCTACTACCATAGCAGCAGCTATTCCAAATCTTATTTCTTCCCATAGTACCATCATCATGTCACTTTGTCAGAAGAGGACCTCACCGCATAGTTTATTTAAAAAGGAGGGGTCATTTACCATAATCATCTCCACTATTCTTTACCTCTATATTTTAAAACACTTTTAAACATCCCTCATTCTCTTTTATTACAGTTTGATGGAGAGGTAGGCCTTCTCATCAAGGCCAGCACTTTTACTTATATTCTGTGCCTACAATCATACCCTCTTTTTTATCTTTAAGCTATTCCTATTTATAGGCTTATTTCCTGCAGTCTACCATCTTATATGTCTCCTTCCTTTCACAACAAAACTCTCAAACAGCTTAACAGCTCATGTTCACTGTCTCCTTTTCCTAACTTTCAACCATTTATAGTCTGGTTTCTGATCTCATCATTTAACTGAAACTATTCTCCAAAGTTTCTGATAATCTCTTAATTGTCAAGTATGATGATATTTTCTCAATCTTTTCCCTTCTTTACCTCTCTGCAACATTTGATATTATTGACCACCCTTTCCTCCCAGGTGATCTGTGGCATTTAATATTATTGGCCACACATCCCTCCCAGATACATTTTCCTTTCTGGACTTTCATGACACTTCCATCTTGTTTCTTCTCTTTTCCTATCTGTCTGAAGCTCCTTCTCTCTTCTTTGCTAAGTCATCATTTGTGTCATAACTCCTAACAGAGAGAATATCCCCTGGCTCTGTTCTAGACCCTTCTCTTTTCTCTCTATTCTTGGTGACCTCATAAACATATGTGAGAGTAATTGTCCTCTCTGTGCTGATGAGAATCATTTGTATACCCATCCCTAGTCTCTCTTCTGACCTCTAGTTCCAGCCCACCAGCTGCTTGTTGAACATTTCCAAGTGGACATCCAGTAGACTCCTCAAATTCAACATGCCTAAAACAAAACTCATTAGCTTCTCCCCCCACCTATTCCAAGCTTCTCTGTTTCTTTTGCATTCACTGCTATTCTTTTAAATCACCCCAGTTTGCTTCCTTGTAAAACTCTTTGCACAGTGTCAAGCACACAGTAGGTTTGTTTGCTTCCTTCCATCTTCATATACCACATTCCATCTTCTTCTCTAAGCCGTTGAATTGACTATCCCCTGTGACTGGAATGTACTTTTTCTTTGCCTCTGCCTCTTGGAATTCTTAGTCTGATTTCAAGTGTCACCTTCTACCTTTTCTAGTTCCCCCCAACTGCTAGTGAGTCCCACCAAATTACCTTTTGTAATGCTCCCCCTGGGCTACCCTCTAGATCACAGTCAGTTGGTTGGGTCCTCCAGGGCACAACTACCCTTTGTTCAGGGTAGTTTGTGGTCTTATATTCTAAAAATCAGCTCAAGAGCTCCCATTGGGGTTGTGATATTTAATCAGTCAACATTATGTCAAAGTAAAAGCATTTTTTGGAATAACATAGCATGAACAGTGGTTACAAAATATCACTATAACCTTGGAGAGCATTCTTCCATGAATAAATGCACACAACAGTGGAAATAGTAGGGACATACTAGTAGAGAAACACGCAAATAGGAAACCCATGTGGCCAATGGTAGTCACAGTGGCACTGCATGGGGTAGTATTTTTTTTCTTACGATATCCTTATGTTGCTTCTACTTGACATAACTTTACTGCAGGTGGGTTGCCTTTCTGAACTCCCTGGGCCTTTTCCTCTTAGAAGCTCAGCTTCACTCCACAACTGGATTCTCCAGACCTACTCTCTAATAGGACCTGTATTTCAAATTAGGCAAGTTGCTCTGTAGCAAGATGTCATTGTCAGTGCATATGTGTTTGGCATAGAGCGTGGGGAAGTAGGGTAAAGGGGAGAACAATTCCCTCAAGACCTGAGTTCTTTTATAACTGGCTCTCCTTTTGACTGCCAGAGATGACTCCTTAGAGCTTGCTTGCACCTTTTAAAAGCTTTAGGGGAGTGGCTTATCCTTCAGTCAACCAATGTCTAGTTGCCCTATAATTCCATCGAGTTTATTGAAGAAGTTCTTCACATCTACTATGTACCAGATGATGTACTAAGCCCTTTATAATTTTTTTTCATTTGATACTCTCAGCAACTTTGGGGGATATGTATTATTATTAAATCCATTTTACAGTTAAAGAAACTGAGGCAGACAGGTTAAATGACTTGTCCAGGGTCAGCTAGTTAGTATCTGAGGTAGGATTTAAACCTGGGTCTTCCCTGACTCTAGGTTCTCCACTCTGTCTAATCTTGGTCAATCAGAATCCAAAGGGGCACATCCTTTCTAAGTTAAAATTGGCAATAATAAAGTCTGAAAGAGCTGAACCGTTATATCTGCTACCTGTTCCTTCATTATGTTTTGTAATTTCATCAAATGATTTGGACAGAAGGGAAAAGATGACTCAGTTCATCAAGGATCCATGAGTAATCCTTTGCTACACTTATATTTATTTTGCATGTATACATATACATACATACATATACATGTTTTTGTAAGTTCCTGAGTTCAAGAACTATTTCACTTTTGACTTCATATTGCTAGTGTCTAGCATTGTGCCTGGTACATAGTAGTTGCTTAATAAATGCTTATTGATTGGTTAAATATTGAATAAGACAATGTCAATGACAGGTCCAGGTTGGTATCTGGGAGTTGGTTGGAAAAACTTGATGGCCTTATAGCTCTTTTTGAGTCAAATTTTATAGTATATCTTCATTATTTTCTTTCAAGGAGAGGATTCTCAGCATTAATATTACTCATATATAAATGAAAGTAGAACAGCTTAAAAGTAATAAATCATATGAATGATTCTTGGATTGTCTTGTCACTGTTTCCCCATCTTATCATGTACAACTGGATATTAATGTAAATTAAAAATGATTGCAATTTCTCTGAGAGAATAAGATTCTTTAAACATTGTTGTTGAAGTTTATCAAATGTGTTGCAACATGTTTCTATATGTAGCATTAATACTTTCAAAATCTTCCAGCTGGACTTGTACTAGCAACTATGGTACATAGAAACTTGTGTTCCATGATCATATAAGAATAAATTATTTTGTTTAGAGAAAAGAACATCAGAATCACAGAATTTCAAAATTGGGAGAGATGTCAGTGACCAGCTATTGACATCTTGGTTAAATTAAGGGAAATATAGCTTCCAGGAATAAGGAGATACTTAATTACTCTGCTCTCTGCCCTGGTCATAGACTACATCTGGAGTATTTTATTCAGTTCAAGAATATTAAGAAACTGGAGAGTATATAATGGGTAGCAGTTAAGATGGTGAAGGACCTTGAATCCATGTTGCTTAAGGAATGATTAAAAGAACTAGAGCTTGAAAAAGAGAAGAATGGGGATTATGATAACTGTCTTCAAGTATTTGAAATGCTGTCATACAGAAGAGACATTGGCCTTGTTCTTTTTGACCCTAGAGGGCAGATTCAATGGAAATGGGTAGAAATTTCAGAGAGGCAAATTTAGGTTTAATTCCAGGAAAACTTCACAACAAATAGAATTATATAAAAAGTAGAATGCTCCATTTTGGGAGGTAGTATATTCCTCTCATTTCTGGGTATAATTATCTTCAAATTGAGCACATCATAGGGAAAGGAGATGGCCTTAATGGTACTTTCATCAGTGGAGGACAATAACTGAGGAGCTCTGATTCCTAGTCTATTCAAATCACACTGCCTAAAGTGTGATCACACTTACTAATGGTAACACACAATAGGGATAACACTGATTAAAAAAAACTATGCAGCAACATAAAATTCCATTTTTAAAACTGTTTCAATAATTTCCTTCTCTAAGTCTTTAACCCAAGCTGATGAATTGTGTAAACTAGGATTTCACTCCTCTCTGCTCTATTTCCTCTTAGTAGGGGTATTGTTAAACAATGAGCTCAAACTATGTGCAGAGCTAGTTCTGCCTGTGAAACTTAATGGGTTAAAAAATATTTTGGGAAGAAGTAGTGATATGGCAAAGTATCTATCACTAGGAATAGGGATGAGGTGGAAGTAATAAGTGGATCCTGAAGGTATCTCAGCTATTAGACACATTCAACAACCGAAAACAGTCTATCTCGTGTTATGCAGATGTAAGTTGCTAGACTTGATATTTGACCAGGAATCTCAGTACTTTTATGAAGATTTTTTTTGATGATTCCAAAACAACTATTCAGTGGGAAAGAGGAATGTTATTGCTACTAAAGGATCAAGAACAAAATGAGTGATTCTTCTCCTGGTGCCAAGGATTCCATGAACTAAAACAGGATTGGAAAGACCCTTGAAGATGAAAATTGCAGCTGGACATTTCTGTGAATTAACTGCTTTGTAAAACGTCTTATTTTTATGCAAATATACATCCATATGGTTCATTTGTAAATGATATTGATATTCGAGAGGATGCAAGAAGAAGACACGGTTAATCCCACTGCTCTTCTGAGTGCTGTGAGGACATTATGTGGGATGACATATAATAGAAACTATATTTTGCAAAAATTAAAAGATAGATGAAGCTTGACAAAAGATTTGGAAGGAAATGTAAAATTCTCAAACTTTACATCTGACATCTGCAGCTAAATTCCCTACTTAGATGAAAAGAAATATTCCTCATGTTGTATGTTATTTGCAGGGATCACTCCTAACAGACTCATCACAAAAATATCCATTCACACATTTGATTTGCCTGTGGTTGGCACTTGCTGTCAGTGAACTTTAATAAAATATTTTGTTTAATTAAATGTCTCTATTTAGTGAAAAAGTTATATACTATAAATATGAGTTTTTGGACACTCATTTTCTGTTAATTCTCATTTTAGACCAGTTAAAACCATTTTTTCTCAACAGAAAAATTCACTATAAATGTCAAGATAATGAATTAACAAGAAAGAAATTCCTTGGTAGCTTTTTCTCTTTGGTATATGTGAAACATAATAGAAATGTAATGTGAGTGAACTGGCCTAGGGACCATTACTTAGAGCAAGTACGGACAGTCACTGCTTTGTTCTAGTAAACAGTGTGGAACCTTGGTGATGTTAACTTCCAGTCATGCATGACTCATTGTGACAGATTGCACTATTTGATGATAAAAAGTCCTCTAGTTGATTATTGAGGTTGAACACCTGATAAATAAGGGCCTTTTGGTGGGATCTTATGAAGAGTTTCTTATTTAGGTGCTAAACCAGAACTCAGTGGATACGGGAAAGGGATGAATCATCCCTCTGCCTCTCTTTCTTTTGGCTTTGAAGAGTGAGCACAGCTTTGAGCTGTATTCTGAGAGCATGGCGGAGCATGGGGCAAATAGCCCCATTCTTATACACAACCTCCTTGCTACTGGCAGTCCATGTCATGACTATGTAAGCTTGAGCCTAGGTTTGGACAGCCCCTTTGGTATCTCCATCCTTAAATAGGTGATCAAAAAGCACACTTGAAATAGATGTTTCCAGGTGGCAACTTTATGAGTTCAGGAAGATTTAAAGATCCTGTGAGACTTTCAAGTGCTAGTGGTTGCAGAGTTCCTGGAATGACAGTGACTGGCAGTAGGTGCAGTATCTCTACTTCAGAAAGTTCGACTACCAACAAAAGAAGGATTGGTCTAACTTGACCTTTTTTCCATAGAGTGCTGAGAGTGATTACAGACTGCCCAGTGCTGAGGTGAAATGTGATTGGATATTAGCAGTATTGCAAAACTGCTTCATGATCTGATGAGAACTATGATATTAGCCTCCCAACTAATAGTAAACATAGTTATCGCAATTATAAATTGCTAAGTCCTGTTAATGCATATCATTCTTCCCTCATGCTTAGTATTCCTTCTTTCCATGTAGGAATAAATTACTTGACCCATACCTGATTCATTTCATACATTGAGTACCTCTTATGCTTTCTCCTTTGGGGAGACCAAACAGGAGCCTTACCTCAAATTGTATTTTATCATAATCTGTGAGGGGTTGTTATCAAGCCAATGAGTGTGGAACTGTAGAACATATACCCCATAATTAGACGTCAGCTTTCCCCAGGAATGAACCCTTTCACAACTAGTGTTTTATGGCCAGTTAAAAGAAAGCGGGAGCAGGTCCCCCAGGCTCTTGTTCTCCCAGGACCTGTTCCTCTATGTTAGATAAGAATTTACCATAACTACTGATGTATGTCAGAGTAAGTGGGTGGAATTTCCTGAATGAAACACCGTGTAGTTGGAAAGGGAAATGAAGAAGAATAAAGCTAGCTACTACAACTGAAGTGTAAATAGTGTGGTACAGTAGAGAGAACCTTAGATTTGGAGTCAAAATCCCACTCCTGCTACTTATTACTTATATGACTTAGGGCAGGTTCCTTATCTTCTCTAGGCTTCACTTTATTATCTCTAAGATGGAAGGATTGGACTAAATGATCTCCAAGGTCCTTTCCATCTTTAATTCCTATAATTCTATAAATCTAGAGGTATAGGATAGGCCCTAAATTTTTTAATGAATTAATTACAATAATTTCTGAAATCAATCATTATTACTATCTTTTCATACTCTTATGGAGTTTATGAGTACACCTACTTAAATCATATTTATTATCCCAACTTGACCTTTGGAGGTTAATATCTGCCCTCTTATCAAACATCTCTTGTTGATAACCAGACAAAAGAATGGCCTAGAAGGGCTAGAGTTTTACTAGTCAAACAAGGCATTTATTTATTTTTCTTTTTAAAATACATTTTATTAACAGCTTTTTTTTACATCATCTAAATTTTTGCCTGTATTCCTCCCTCCTTCCAGAAAGCCATCTCTTACAGTAAAGAATTTTTTAAAAATAAATGAAGAGAAAATACAGTCAGTAAAATATTTCCTTAAGTTAAAAAATATCTCTGTATGCATATATCTGAAAATACATGTGATGTTCCATAACCGTGGGTCACCTACATTGCAAAAGAGTAGGCAAACATGTTTTCTCATTTCTCTTCTTTGAGGTCGTTTGTTTTTTATAATTTTGCAACATTCTCTTTTTATTATTTTATTGTTATTCTCTTGTTATAATCATTTTGTATATTGATTTGTTGGCTCTACTAACTTCAGACAACACCAGTTTGCATAAGTCTTTCCCAAGCATAGTATTTCTTATAGTTGTTATTATTTTCCTTCTTCCTGCTTTTCAGGGTTTGGAGATTATCTTTATGCATTGATTCCATTGCAGTGTAGAATAGTGAAAAAAAATTATTCTGCCTGCTACATTACTACATGTATGATCTTTTCAAGTTTAGTTCAATATATTATTTACCCAGGTCATTTGTCAAATGTTAATCCATTAATCAAAGCATCAGAAAAAATAAGACCTTAGATTTAAGAACTGTACCAAAAGAGGAGGGAAGAATCTTAATTGAAAATACCTGAAAATAAGTTCATATTTTTCTATAGTGTAGTAGTTCTAAATTTGTATTTGTTTGTGAATAGGTTCTTATTGTGTTGCTTCTTCGCTCTGTTTGGAAATGCCATTTAAATTTTCTATCCCTATGACAGTAAAATAGATATAAAAAATAGAATTTGGTAGCCTCCTTTTCTTATGTTGCCACCATCTCTTTCTTGCATATAGCTGCCAGTGAGAAATGTTTTCTTCTCTTTCACCAATGATTTGGCCATGGAAATTCAGAAAACTTGGGCACTTGCCTATAACCTAGAATATAAAGGCTTTGCGCGTGTGTGCGTCCGCGCGCACACACACACACACACACACACACACAGTGTGTCGGGTTTTTTTTTTTTAATCAAATCAACATAAGATTCAGAATTCAAGTTTCTTCATGTATCTAAAACTGTTACACAAAAACTATGTATCCTTTTATGCATAATTTCATGGACAGTATTTTCAGAACTCTAGTCCTTTTATATACTTGAAGTGAGTGAGTCTTAGATACAGGCAAGCCCAGTGTTTTCAGTGTGGGGCCTCTTGCCATTCTAAATGTTTTTCTATCTCTGGGTGCAATGAATTTCCCCATGTATGGGGCAGGTTGGGTTGTTAAACCCTGCAAAAGAGAAAAAGCTACTGCTAACATCAGCCTATTGAACTGACTTAACTTGATATAGGGGCAGCTAGCTATGTGGTACAGTGCAAAGAACACCAGGCTCGATGTCAGAAAGACTCATCTTCCTGAGTTCAAATCATGCTTACTAGCTGTGTGACCCTGGGCAAGACACTTAACCTTGTTTCCTTCATCTGTAAAATGAACTGGAAATAGCAAACCACTCTAGTATCTTTGCCAAGATAAGCCCAAATGAGTCAGTAAGTCCGACATGACTGAAATAGCTGAATAACAACAAACTTGATATAGCCAACTGTACAAATATAACTTACAAGTGACACATGACTCTAAAGCAATAAGATAATTTTTTAAAGTTTACACATAAAAATGTCTGATCCCTTTATTGGTCAAGTTACTTAACCAGTGACTTTATGGAGCCATGTATATTCTTCCTTCTGTCCCTTTAGCCACACATCTGTCAGGATTTAAGTTAGGGAGAATATTACAAGTAACTTTTTTTTCTTTTAAGCAATCGGGGTTAAGTAACTTGCTCAAGGTTACACGGCCAGTTATTTCTGGGGGTGGTGCTAAGTATCTGAGCCCAGATTTGATCCCCAGGTCATCCTGACACTGGAGCCAGTGCTCTTACTCGCTGTGCTACCTGGCCACCCCACAAGTAACTCTTAAAGAGGCTGGATTAGTTTAAGACAGAGGTAATACAGAGGTGTAAGAAATATTGGATCTGGAGCTACTTTCTGTATATCTTTGAATTGGCCATTTAGCTCCTCAGACCTCAGTTTTCTCCACTGTAAAATGAAGGGATTGAACTAGCCAATATCTAAAGCCCATTCCACCTCTAAATTTGTGACACTGTGATTTTAACATGATGAAATCAAAGACTCCCCCAGAAGATCAGAAGTAAGTCACCTTTCTGCCTCAGGTATGAAATTCAAACACTTCTGGTCCTCGGGACAATAAATAAGGGTATTTATAGGGTTTATAATAGATTTGTCACTTCCACATTAGATCATAAAATTCTACATGGGTTTTAAACTTACTTTGACAAATCATGTATATATAGTAAATGAACCTCTAATTTTGGAGTTGTATATTTTATGTATTTTAAAAGTGTAAGTAACATAACAAATTTTTCATTCATGTTATATAAAGAATGTATACAACAAAGCCCCTTTCCGACTTAGACTGGCAGCATCTGTCTGTGAAAGGCTAAGAATGAGGAGAAGAGAAGAGATAATGACCTTGTCCCCTGGTTTTAGCTTATGCCTAGGTCTTTTCTCTCTCCATTCATATACATAGGAGAATGGAAGAGAGAATTTGAAAACTGGAGAGTCCTGAACCCCAGAGTTCTTTAGTAGTTTAGGGACAATAACCATTACCTAGTATATGGTCTTTGGAAATTACAGAATGGAAAGTATATAGGATACTTATCATAACTTAGGGTAAAATATTTGACAGACTCAAGTCCTGGACCTGGGAGAGAAATCAAAGAAAATGCTAAACCCAAAGGCAACCATAACAGAGGACTTTGTTCTGTTCTAAAGAGTTTGATCCCTTGTGCTAGATGTGAGGTCTAAGGGAACAAGGCAGGTATATCTTTTTGGTGGTCCTAGGTCAAGGCTTTTCTGCCTTTTCTAAAAAACAAAAACAACCCAAAACCAGAAAACCTCAAGCTTTGTTTAAACTGAAAGTTATTTGGTAGGGTTCTTTTTTATTTTTTTAGAATAATTTGTGAGAGTGGTTGTACTAATTCACAGCTCCACCAGCTGTTTTCCACAACTTCCCTCCACCCCAATATCGACTATTCCTGAATTTGGCAAGTTGGCCAATTTATTGGGTGTGGCTTAAAATCTCAGGGTTATTTAATGTGCAATTCTTTATATTATTTAGTTATTTGGAGCCTGCTTTCATATGATTGTTAATTGTTTGCAGTTCTTCTTTGAGAACCATTTGCTCATATCCTTTGACTGTTGTACAATAGCTTTTGGACTTATATTTCTATTTTTGGTCTGTATGTCATATCAGAGATATTTTGTACATTTTTCCCATTTGACTACTTCCCTCATCTTAGATGCATTAATTTTGTTTGTGCAAAAGTTTTCCACTTTTCTGTAATTAAAATTATCTAATTGCCTCTTTCTCTTGTTTGCTTAAGAATTCAATCCCTATACATTGTTGTGAAAGGAATGTGATCTTTCTCTTTTATTTTTTCATGGGATAATCTAACATTGAGGTCACAAATCCATTTGGGATTTATTGTGAAATATGGTGTAAGATGTTAGTCTAACTCTAAGCCTAATCTCTGTCAAACTACCTTCCAGTTTCCCCATCAGTTTTTGTCAAATAGAGAGTCCTTTCCTAGGTAATTTATGTCTTTGCATTTATTAAACTCTGATTTATTGAGTTCAACTATTTCTGATTCTTTCTTGTTGAATTTGCTACATTGATGCACTTTTCTATATTCTTTTTTTTCGAATGCTTTATTAACTTCTGATTTACATCATTCATTTCCACCAGATTTTGAGTTACAAATTTTCTCCCCATTTTTCCCCTACCCACCACCCCAAAATACCGTGTTTCCCCCGATAATAAGACCTATCCCGAAAATAAGCCCTCCCCTTACTGTGTAAGATTCCTCTAAAATAAACCCTCCCCCGAAAATAAGCCCTATTGAGATTGCTACTGTAGTGAAGGTGATCCCCTGCGCTACATGCTACATTACGGTACCCTCTGTATGCACCGTCCCCCCCGGTGAAACACACGCCGCGCTCCGAGCTGCATCCAATCAGAGCTGCAGCAGTGAGCACATCATCCTGTTCTTACCCAGTGATTTGCTTGCTGGCGCCATTGAGAGCAGTACCGTGGAAGAAAGCTGAGGCAGGACAACATAAGCCCTCCCCTAAAAATAAGCCCTCTGGTGTTTTTCTTTCCACAAAAAATAATAAGACAGTGTCTTATTATCGGGGAAACATGGTAGCAGTCCCACAGTATATGCCCTCCACCAATCTGCTCTCTCCCATATTTTCTCCCATACCCCTTTTGACTTTTCCAGTGGATCTCTATGCCCCAGTGCCTGTATATCTTATTTCCCAATTATATGTAAAATAGTATTAACAATAGTATATATACATATATTTGTTATATATATACACATGCATACATATACATATATATGTATATATATTTGAGTATTTGATTTTAATACTTTGAATTCCAGATTCATTCCCTTCCTCCCTTGTCACCCACCCTTACTGGGAAGATAAGCAGTTCAGTATAGGTTGTACATGTGTGGCTAATGCAAAACAATAACACAGTAGATATATTGTAAAAGACTGACTATATTTCCCTCTCTCCTATCCCACCTCCCACTTGTTCTATTCTCTACTTTAATCCCATCCCTTTTCAAAAGTGGGTGCTTCCAACTTCCCTCCCCCCCCAGCCTGTCCTCCCTTCCATCATCCCCCCTCTCATCCCCTTCTCCCCCTACTCCCCTGGAGGGTGAGATACCCTATTTAGTGTGTATCTCATTCCCTCCTCAAGCCAAATTCAATGGGAATAAGGTTGACCCATTCACTTTTGCCTTCCTATTCTTCCCCTCCATTGTAACCAGTTTCCCTTGCCTCTTCTATATGAGATAGTTTACCCCATTCTGTCTCTCCCCATCTCCTCTCATTATATTCCTCTCTCAGCTCTTAATTTCACCTTTTAAGTATCATCCCTTCCTGTTAAATTGGTCCTGTGCCCTCTATCTATGTATACCTGTGAACATATACACACATTCACATATGTATTCATATGCCCACATACCCTCATATATATATTTCTGTCCCCTTCAACTACTGAGGAAAGTTTCATAAGTTACAATTATTGTTTTTCCATGTAGAAATGTTAATAGTTCAACTGTGATAAGTTCCTTATGATTTCTTTTCCCTGTTTACCTTCTCATGCTTCTCTTGCTTCTTGTATCTGAATGTCAAATTTTCTAATCAACTCTAGTTTTTTCAGCAAGAATGCTTGAAAGTCTTCTATTCCACTGAATGACCATATTTTCCCCTGAAACATGATGCTTAGTTTTGCTGGGTAGGTGATTCTTGGTTTTAATCCCAGCTCCTTTGACCTCCGGAATATCATATTCCAGGCACTGGGATCCCTCAGTGTAGAAGCTGCCAGATCCTGGGTTATCCTGATTGTGTTTCCACAATATTCAAATTGTTTCTTCCTGGCTGCTTGTAATAGTCTCTCCTTAATCTGGGAATTCCGGAACCTGGCTATAATATTCCTAGGAGTTTTCTTTTTGGGATCTTTTTCAGGAGGTGATCGGTGGATTCTTTCAAGCTCTATTTTGCCCTCTGGTTCTAAAACATCAGGTCAGTTTTCTTTGAGAACTTCCTGGAGGATGATTTCTAGATTCTTACTTTGATCATGGCTTTCAGGTAGTCCAATAATTTTTAAATGATCTCTCCTGGATCTATTTTCCAGGTCAGTGGTTTTTCCCATGAGATATTTCACATTGCCTTCTTTTCTTTCATTTGTTTGGATCTGTTTAACAGCATCTTGATTTCTCATAAAGTCATTAGCTTCCATTTGCTCCAATCTAATTCTGAAGCAATGATTCTCCTCGTTGAGCTTTTGAGATTCTTTTTACATCTGGCGAATTTGGCTTTTTAAGGAATTCTTCTCCTCATTGCCTTTTTCAGCCTCTTTTGCCATTTGAGTTAGTCTATTTTTTTAAGGTGTGATTTTCCTCAGTCAGGCTGTTGACTCTCATTTCATAATTTTCTTGCATTGTTCTCATTTCTCTTCCCAATTTTTCCTCCACTTCTCTTATCTGCTTCTTAAGGTCTTCTGTGGCCTGTAACCAGCTAGTATTTTCCTTTGAGGCTTTTGGTGCAGGAGTTCTAACTTCACTGTCTTCCTCCTGTTCCATGCTTTGCTCTTTTTTGTCCCAAAATAGGAGTCTAATGTTGGAATCTTCTGTCTGCTTTGTTTCCTTTGCCTGGTCATGTTTCCCCTCAGTCACTTGACCCCTGGGCTTTTTGCCACAGTAGGACTCTGCCACCAGACAGGGGAGATTTTGTCCCAATCGCTGGGGTTTTCTCAGCTGCCAGAGGTATTAAATGGGTGCCCTCTCTGAGGTCTCCACACACTCTGGCAAGCTGGACACACACCCCAGGACCTCCACCCTAGACTGCAATCCAGATCCACGCAGGTTAAAGCAAGAGTGATTACCCCTCATACTGGTGCTTGGTCCCCCTACATTCTGCAGGCCAGGAGCTGAAGCTGCCACGTGGTGCTGGCTGGCTGTGCCAACATCTCAGAAGCTTCTCACCCCAGGGGTAAAAGCCATGCACTCCCACTTACTGGGTCCCAAAGTCCAGACTGCACTGACCTCTCACTTTGTCCTTTATATCTGTGTGTTGATAAATCTGGAAAGTGCCACAGCTGCTGCTGATCTGGAGTCCCTCTGGCCAGCGACTGGTCAGGCCACCCTGGGGGTAAAGCCTCGGATTGGGGCTGGTCTTGGCTCCCAGAGCGCTGTGCTGGTCGATTCCTGCCATCCTGCTGGGCTGTCCTCAGCAGGAGGTTAGCTTCTCTGTGTCATTTTGTGGGTTCTGCAGCTCCAAAGTTTGTTTAGAGTTCCCTTTTTACATGGATTGGGGAAGGTGGAAGCCAGAGCCCAGCAGAGGTCCTGCTTCTACTCCACCATCTTGACTCCACCCCCACTTTACTATATTCTTAAACCACTGCCAACTGGTATGAGGTCTAGAAGTGTTATTTCTCCCTTCATTCCTACCTGTTTTCAAGGTTTCTCTTGATATTCCAGATCTTTTGTTAATTTTGTTGTTTTGTAAAGCCTTATAAAGTGTACCTTAGGTAATATGATTGATATAGCACTAAATTGGTAAATTAGCTTTTCAAGTATTTTTGTTTTTTCTTATTAGCATGTCCCAGCCATTAGTTTTGAGTACACCTTCATCTGTTTAGGTTGTTATTGATATCTTTAAGGAGTGCTTTGTGAGTGAACCAATACAGATATTGAGTTTGATTTGGTAGACTGACTCCCAAATATTTTATGCATTTAGTAGTTATTTTTAATACAGCCTCTCATTCTATTAGTGTTTCCTAGATTTTTAATTATATGAAAATTCTGTTGATTTTAGTGATTTTAACTTGTAGCCTGCCACTTTCCTGAAGCTATTGTCTTGGTATCTTTGCTGATTCCCTGGGATTTAATAAGTAAAGCATCATATCATCAGCCAATAAGGGTAGTTATCTCCTCTTTGCCTCTTTTTATACCTTTAATTTCGTTCTCTTAATGGTATTGCTAACATTTCTAGAATTGTCAAATAATAGTGATGAAAGGGAGCATTCTTGCTTTAATCCTATATTTACTTGGAAAGCTTCTAGTGTCTTCATTGCATGTAATGCTTGCTTTTGGTTTGGGCAGATAATTTTAAATTATATTGAATATGATTCCTTATAAATATTAGGGTTTTTTTAAAGCACAAATGAGTTTTTTACTTTGAGATAATCATGTTGTTTTGGATATTTTTGCTTTAAATAAGATATGTTGATTGTTTTCCTAATGCTGAACCATCCTTATATTGCTATTATAAATCCCAATCGATCATAGTGAATGCCTTTTTTGGGGAAATTGCTGTAATCTTTTAACCAGGATCTTATTTTTAAAATTTAACTCAGTATTCATTAGTGATATTAGTCTATAGTTCTCTTTCTTTGTTTTATCCTTCCCTAGTTTCAGGTATTAGAACTTCATTTGTCTCATAAAATGTATTTGGTAGAGTGTTTTCTTTCCCAATTTTTGAGGATGATTTGTGTAGTATAGAGAATAATAGCTTTTTAAAGGTAATAGAATTCTCCTATAAATTCATGAGAGCTAGGAGTTTTTCACTTTGGTTTTTCCTTTACAAGTAGTTCTATTTCCTTTTCTGAAATTGTATCATTTAAGATTTCTGTTTGGTGTTCAGGTGTTATTAGTTTTTAGTATTTTATATTTTCAAAATTAAGACTCTATTTCTTTTGTGTTCTCAGAATTTTTTTTTTACCCTCTAGCATGTCACAGTAAGTTCTGATAATTCATTTAATTATTTTTCCTGACTTTGTTATCATTTCACTTTGGTCATTTTTAATTAATTGATTTGAGGTTCTGTACTTTTTAAAAACCTGTTTAACTAAACATTTATCAATTTTGTTAGTCTTTAAAGAACCAGCTTTTAGTTTTCCTTATTAATTATATAGTATTTTTCATTTCCAACTTATATATTCTCTAATTGTTAAGATTTTATCTTATATGCTTATTTATGTTTTGTTTATGTGTTGGTTTTCAAATTTATAAAATTCATGTTTAATTCATGAAGACTCTTTTCCTGTTTGGTTGTAACAAGACTCTAGACTTGCATTCCAACCCACATGTGCACTAGACAGTGAAGTCCCCAAAGCAGAGGTTGCTATACTCTCCTTTAAGAATCTAGGGGTTTTGGGGCGGCCAGGTGGCTCAGCGAGTAAGAGCACCAGCTCCAGTGTTGGGATGACTTGTAGATCGAATCCCGGGCTCAGACACTCAGAACCACACCCAGAAATAACTGGCCGTGTAACCTTGAGCAAGTTACTTAACCCCGATTGCTTATTAAAAAAAAAAGAATCTAGGGGTTGGAGCAGCTAGGTGGTGCAGTGAATAGAGCACTGGCCCTAGAGTCAGGAGGACCTGAGTTCAAATCTGACCTGAGACAACACACACACACACACACACACACACAAACTATCCATGTGACCTTGGGCAAATCACGTAATCCTAATTGCCATACCTTCCCCTCTCAAAAAAAAAAAAAAAGAATCTAGGGGTTAACTGCCTCTTCCCCCCCAGGATAGAGGGGTTCTTCTCATTCTATTTGCTTGAATTCCTATTCTGGTGTTTTTCTTACAGTAAGCTGATAGAAAACTATCCCCAAATACCTGCAAACTCTGAAAAAGAAAGCAGGGACCTACATTCTGATTTTCTGGAAGTTAAATCCCCAAGCATTCATATGGGTTGATACTACTAGGAATGACATGCCTGAAGAGGAAGGTCTTATTGGAAATCCTTTGTTGTATATCTTTATAGGTATATAATTTTTCTTAATTCTTCTTTATGTGAATCTCAGAAATTTTGGTATGTTTTCTCATCATTATTGTTCTTTTACGTAATTATTAATTGTCCTATGATCTTTTTTTGATCCATTCATTTAACTTTTTTCCTATTAAGCTTTTATTTTTTCTTCCTTCCCATGCCTTCCCCCTCCAAGGGGGAAGATCTCTTGTAACCATTTATAAGAGGGGAACCTCTTATAACAAATGTATATAGTCAAACAAAACAAAGTCTCATATTTACCATTTCAAAAAATGTGTATCCCATTCTGCATCACCTCTTGGTTATGAAGTAGGTTATCATGAATCATTTGTCCTCTGGAATCATGGTTGATCATTGCACTAATTAGAGTTCTTAAGTCTTTCAAAATTGTTCATTTTTACAATGTTGTAATAGCATGTGCTTTTTTTTTCCTAGTTCTGCTCACTTCACTCTGTATCAGTTCATATAAATCTTCCCAGTTTCTCTGAAACCATCTCCTCAATATGTCTTACAATATCTGTGTACCCTAATTAGTTCAGCCACTCCCCAATTGATAGGCACCCCTAAATTTAAAGTTCTTTGCTCTTACAAAAGATCTATTACAAATATGCACAGACACATATATTGTTAATGTGTTTTGTCCTTCATTTTCAAAGAGGACCAGTGCAACAGGGAAATGATGACATGACTTTCAGTTGACTTTGATATGAGCGAGGAAGGGCTGTGCAAGGTCACCAACCTCACTTTCTCCTCCAGAGCCATGTGGATCCAGTGACCAGCTATTCATCAGGATGACTGGAGATTACCCAGGATGCAATGGGAAACCCAGGTCCTTTTAGACTAAGGCCTTTTCACGTACTTACTTTGAGTGAGCTAACACCAATTCAGTGAATAGGCCTCTTTACAGAAGTGTGTATGTGTATATGCATACATGTACATGTATACATATTTGTGTGTGATTATATCAAATAAGATTTTTTCCTATTTATTTGGGTTTTTTTTGAAGGATGTTTGCCTAATAGTGGTATAGCTGGGCCAAATGGTATATACAGTTTGTGGTAATTCTTTGTACATAGTCCCAAATTCCTTTCAAGAATAACTGCGGGGGCAGCTAGGTGGTGCAGTGAATAGAGCACCAACCCTGGAGTCAGGAGGACCTGAGTTCAAATCTGGCCTCAGACACTTAACACTTACTAGCCATGTGACCTTGGGCAAGTCATTTAACCCCAATTGTCCTCCAAAAAAAAAGCAAAAAAAAGAGAGAATGACTGTGCCAATTTACAGTTCCACCAAGACAGCATTATTGTTCCTAGTTTCTTTAAGCCCCTCCAACATTTGCCATTTTCTTGTTTTGTCAACTTTGCCAATCCGATGGGTATGAGATATGATCTCAGTTTTGCTTTAATATGCATTTATTTAACTGTTAGTGATTTGGCATATTTTTTATTTAGTTGTTGGTGGCTTGGATTTTTCCCTTGAGAGCTGCCTGTTCAAATCCTTTGACCATTTTTTTCTATTGGAGAATGAATCTTATTCTAATGAATCTTATAAATTTGAATTTATTTCTTAGGTAGCTTGGCAATGAGACTTTTATCAGAGACACTTGCTGCAAAAAATTTTTCTCACATAGTTCTTAAACTTATAATTTTAGCTGCATTGGATTTCTTTATCCAAAAACTTTTATGTAATCAAAATTGTTCATTTTGTCTTCTTTGATCTTGTCTATACTTTGGTTATGCACTCATTCCCCATCTATAGACCTGAATGATAATCACTTCTTGTTTTTCTAAGTTGTTTATTATGCAGCCTTTTATTTGTAGGCCATTTATCCACTTGGAGGTTATTGGTCTCCACCTAATTTCTGTCATATTACTGTCCAGTCTTCAATGCTGTTTTTATGAAATAGTGAATCTTTACCCCAACTCATTCTGTGGGGAGAAAAGAGTAGGAGGCCGAATAGGTGGTTGGGTGCCCCTTGAGATTCTGGAAAGTAAACTCCTTTAGATTAATTTCATTATTTTTTTCTAGCCTACAAAAGTAATCTTTTGGTAGAATTGGTTGGTATGGCACTGAAAAAAAATAAGTTAATTTGGTAGCATTGTTATTTTTATATTGGTTTGGCAAATGCATGAGCAGTCAATATTTCTTTGATTTTATTTCTATAAAGAATATTTTATAGTTGTACTTATATATTCCCTATGTATGTTTTGGTAGGTATATTTCTAAGTATTTTATATATTCTGTAGTTATTTTAAATGGAATTTTTCTCTTTCTCCCTTCCTATTGGTTTTTATTGTGGTAAACAGACATGCTGGTGATCTATATCAATTTATTTTACATCCTGTAACTTTGCTGTAGTTGTTAGGCTCCTAGGTGATACAATAGATAGAGCTCTGGTCTCAGATGAGGAAGGTCTGAGTTTGAAACTTGCCTCTGATATGTACTAGCTGTGTCACCCTGGAGAAATCACTTAACCTTTCTTAGCCTCAGTTTCGTCATTTGCAAAATGAGGATAAGAATAGCACTTAGCTCAGAGTTATAGAGGGTAAATGAGATTAAATGTGTGATATATTTTATAAAAAATGCTACATGCATACTGGCAATTATTGTTTCAATTAGTTTTTAGTTACTTCTAGGGTTCTCCGCACCATCATGTCCTCTGCAAAAAGGGATTTTGTTCCTTCTTTACCTATGCTTATTCCCTCAATTACTTTTTCTTATTTTCTTATTTTATTGCATTTCAAATACTATATCTTTATGATATTTTTTGTATCCTTAATCAACAAATGTTTAAATGCCTACTCTGTACAAGGCACTAAGCACTGGGGATATATAAAGGGAAGCAAAAGACAGTCTGTGCTTTCACGGAGTTTGCAGTCTAAAGGGATACTCAATATTTTACTTTAAAATTTTGGATCAGCATCATTAGGGATGTTGGTTTATCTCTTTTAGAATGGAAGTAAATTCAACTAGAATTCCTAAAAGAGATGAACAAGCATCTAAAAAGTTAAAATATATTTTTATAAATAAAATGAAAGTTCTAGAAGAGTAAACTGGTAAGGAAATGAGAACTATGGGGGTTGGGGGGAGGAAGAATTGGAAAAGGAATTATAGCTTAGCACAAGAGATAAAAAACCTTGCTCAAGCACCAAACTTCCTGAAAATTTGAATGAACTAAATAGGAGCCAATAACTCCATGGAAATAATAAGAAATGTTAAAATGAAGTCAAAAGGCTAAAAGAAAAATTGGAGAAAATGTTAGAAATCTCACTGCAAAAACAACTAAAATTTTTTTAATAGAAAAAATTTAATAGTAATTGGGCTCCCTGAATACCCCGATCATAAAAGAGCAAAGATATTCTAATTTCAAGAAATTCTAAAAGAAAACTGTGCAAATCTTTTAGAACTATGGGGCAAAGTGGAAATAGAGTGAACTACTGAAAGAAACCTCAAAATTAACACTCCCAGGACAATTATAGTAAAGATCCGGAGTTTTCAGGTCAAAGATAAAATACTGCAAAATACTGAAAGAAAGATGTCAAATACCAAGGAGCCACAGGCAGTATCACACGTGATTTATCATGTGGGGAAAAAGTAGTACCACTGTGAAAAAGTAGAAAATTTGAAATACTATATTCCAGAAGACATTGAATAGCCTATAGGCTTACAACTAAGAATAATTTATCCAGCAAAACTGAGTATAATTGTACAGAAATAAAAATGAACCTTTAATGAAACAGAGCATTTCCCAACATTCCTAATAAAAAGACCAGAGCTACATAGAAAACTTAAAGTTCAAGAACCAGAATTAAGAGAAAGTAAACACAAATGAATCATAAGGAATAAATTGCTTACATTCTAATATGGAAAGGTAGCACGTGTCCCCTTTGAACCTTATCATCATCGGGGATCATGGAAGAAGTTTAATTAGACAAGGACTGAGTGGTTCTGTTATGTCTTGATGATCTTAAGAATAGAATGGAAAAAGAAAGGAAGAGGGGTATACTTGGAGAGGGGAGGGAGTTGAGTAGAAATATACATTTCTCTCAACAGGAAAGTAAGATGGAAAAAGTAGAAAGGAGAATTAGAGGGAGGGTAACCTAAAGGAGGGATAAGTCTGAAGTTAAATAAAATTCAAGAACATACTATATTTTTCTATTTTTTAATTGTACCAAATAATTTTTATGAATACAGTTTCATAAGTTGATTCTAAAATTGCGATTTCCTTTTCATACTTTTTAAAAATTATTTTTCTTGAGATTCTAGACTCGTGTTCTTCTAAATGAATTTTGTTATTATTTTGTCTACTCTAATTTACCTCCATGGTATTTTTATTAGTATGACAGTAAATCTCTTAATTTAGGTAGCATCATAGTTATTATTATTATTTGAATGACTCAACTATGTGCAATGAGTATCCATATTTCAAATTACTTAGTCATTCTTGATTTCCTTTAAAAATGTTTTATAGTTGTTTTTATGTCTTGATTTTTGCCTTGATAGTTTGGCTCCCAGATATTTTATGCATTTTGTATTCATTTCAAGTAGGATTTCTGTTTCTAGTTTTACTTCCTGATTTTTGTCATTGTTATATAAAATGCTATTGATTTTTGTGAATGTATTTTGTGTTCTGTTATTCTGAAGCATTGTCTCAATTAATTTCTTTGCTGATTCACAATGATTTTATAAGTAAATGATTGTGTCAGCAAATATGGATAGTTTTGGCTCCTTTTTGCTAGTGTTTATATTTCTAATGTCTTTCTCCTGTCTTGTTAGTATTGATAATATTTATATAACAATATCAAATAACAATGGGGAAAGGCAGAATCTTCTATTTATTTGGAAAGCTTTTAGTGCTTCTTTGTTACAGATGTTAGTACTGTCAAACGTTTTATATCAGAAATAGATATATTTTTACTATAGGAAGTGACACTGAAGAAGATGCTTTGCCATAAAACCCTAAGGTCTATAGGGTCTTTACATCTCACTTGTCATTGAAACCTTCTAGTTATATTGTCTCTACCTATTAGAATGTGAGCTTGTTTAGAGTAGATACTATTTATATCAACAGTACTTTGTACATGATAAGCAATTAATATATGTTTTCTTATTCATTTCCTATAGATAGGAAACATCGTCCAGATGTTTCTATTTATGAATGCCATTGTTTTAATTTCATCATACTTCAGAACATTTCAGATCCACCTAAATGAAATATATAACTTAACAGGATTTAGCTAACTATCCACATAGAAAAAACCAAGTGGATGAAGAATGCCTAGTGTTCAGACTATTGGATTAAATAATCCATGGAACTGGTCAGTCAATCCAGTCAACCAATCAACAATCAACTAATTTATTAAGTGCCTTCTAAGTGTCAAGGATATGGGGATACAAAGGAAAGCAATGAGACAGCCCCTCCCCTCAAGGAGATTACAATCTATTTGGAGAAGATAGTATTTACATCAGTATATTTTGTAGTGCTTGGTCAGTTGCTATATATAGACTATGGACTGAACCCAGAACTGAATAGGAAGAGAATAAACTGGATTACCTTTGAAAAACTGCTAAGTACTTTTAATGACCCTAATCTTCTATCTAAGATAAAGACCTATCTTTTTTATATTGGTATTCTTGCAGTGACTCTCTGTTGTAGATTGTGAGTCATTGAATATCACAGTCTCAAGAAATTTAAGTTAGAGGTCCCTCAGAAGGCAGTGGAGAAGCATCTAATGTGTGTATTGTGAGTAAAATTGTTGGTTACAGAACAAAGCAGAACCAGAACCAAAAGTTAAGGAACCAAGGAGGGTTTATTGAATTTGCCAGCAAAAGAACCCAGTTCGTGCAGGTGGAGACTCCCTGAAGGAATAAAAGGACAGAGCTTTTCAAATAATTTTCAAGCTTTTTCAAATAGGTTTCAATTTAAGCAGGTGAATTGGATATGGGGCAGACGGGTGGCACAGTGACTAGAGTGCCAGACCCGGAGTCAGGAAAACTCATCTTCCTGAGTTCAAATATGGCCTCAGACACTAGTTGCATGACCCTGGACAAATCACTTAACCCTGTTTACCTCCGTTTCCTCATCTGTAAAATGAGCTGGAGAAGGAAATGGCAAACCACTCTAGTATCTTTTCCAAGAAAACCCCAAATGAGGTCATGAAGAGTTGGGCATGACTGAACAACAACCTCTGGATTGGACAAGGATTGTTGCTGAGGCCTTGCAGGGCAGTAATAGGGGAAATTGTATCCCTTGATTGATTGGACAGGACCTGTTGCTGGGGCTAGTAAAAGGAAAGGCTCTTCTTCAGGTTAACTATCTCTTCTCTCATAAACCTACCCTAATAGATAGGACTGTTTCAGGCATTTGCTGTTTCAGCAGAAAGAAAGGGGGTGGGGAAGGGGGTGGATGGACTGCAATACAAATGAGGGGCAAGATAGAGGAACTACAGGCAAAATGGAATTGCTTTAGCTTTATTGTCTTCCCACAGTGTGAATAGGCTACAGCACATTACCAGGGAAGAATTTTTAAAGATAAGTATGTAAAGGATGCCAACAGAGTCAGTAAATATTTATTAAGTACCTAATACATGCAAGGCAGTATACTAAGTGCTGGAGATACAGCTCTTAAGGAGATTCTAATCTAACAGGAGACACAACATGCAAACAACTATGTGCAAACAAACTATGTATGCCAAATAAATTGGAAATAATCCACAGAGGAAAGTCACCAGAGTTAAAAAAGATTGGGAAAGGCTTCCTTTAGAAGGTGGGATTTAAACTAGGACTTGAAGGAAGCCAGAAAAATCTGGAAGGGAAAACATTCTAGGCAGGAGGCCTTCAAAATGATGGTTGGTTAAAATGCTCTGAAATTAGGAGATAGTGTCAAAGCGAGGAGATCAGTGTCACTGGATTGAAGCGTACATGATGGGGTGTAAGACACTGGAAAGGTAGGTGTTGGGGGCTAGGTTATGAAGGGCTTTGATTACCAGAGAATTTTATATTGGATTCTGGAGGTGATAGGGAGCCACTGAAGTTTATTGAGTAGGGGTGTCATGTGGTTGGACCTGGGCTTTATAACAGTCACTGTCTGTTGAGTGGGAATGGACTGGAATGGAGAGAAACTCATGTCAGGGAGTCCAAATAGCAGGCTATTGCAGTGGTCCAGAGGGCCTCTACCAGGGTGGTAGCAGTATCACAGGAGAGAAGGGGGGGGCATATTGGAGAGATGTTATGAAGGTGAAATCAAAAGGCTTTGGCAACAGATTGGATATGGGGGCAAGATATAGTGAGGAGTCAAGTTTAACACCTAGGTTGTGAACCGGAGGACTAGAAGTTTAGTGGTATCCCCCACAGTAAAAGGGAAGTTTCAAAGAAGGGCAGGTTTAGGAGGAATGCTAATGAGTTCATTTTTAAGTTCATATTAAGTTTAAGATATCTATAGGATATCCATTGTGAGATGTTCAGTGGGTAGATGGAGATATAAGACTGGAAGTCAGAAGAGATGTTAGGTCTGGTTAAGTAGATTTGAGAATCATCAGCATAGAGATAATAATTGAATCCAGGAGAGCTGATGAGATCACCAAATGAAATGGTAAAGAGGGAGAAGAGAAGATGGACCAGAACAGAGTTCTGTGGGATGCCCACAGACTGGAAATAAGCAGTCAGGATCAAGAGAGAATAGTGTCCTGAAAACCTGGAGAGGAGAGTTTCAAGAAGAGGGTGACTGATGGTGTCAAAGGTTCAAAGAGGTCAAGAAGAATGAGGATTGAGTAAAGGACACTGGATTTGGTAATTAAGAGATTATTGGTAACTTTAGAGTGCTTTCATTTAAATGATGAGGTCAGAAGGCAGCTGTATGGAGAAGAGTCTGAAGAGAGAAAGTGGAGGCACCTATTGTAGGTGACTTTCTCAAGGACTGTAGCCATAAAAGGGAGGAAAGTTGTAGGACATTACTTAGTAGAGATGGAAAAATGAGGTGATGGGTTTTTTTGAGGATGAGGGAAATATGAGCATAGTTGGAGGAAGTAGGGAAGCAGCCAATAGACAGGGAAAGATTGAATATAAGTGAGAGGATGACAGAGGGCTCAATCTGCTGGAGGAGATAGGATGGAATGGAATCACTTATGCAGGTATCATGTGAGACAAGAGGAGATAGTGGTAGAATGCATCTGGGTGACATGTGAGATGAGGAGGGGAGAAGAAGGATCTCTCAGTTAATGTCCTCAATTTTTTCAGTAAAATATGGGGCAAAATTCTTAACTGGAAGGGTGGGGAGGGGGAACCATGGGAGTCTTAAGGAGGAATGAAAATGTTTGGAAGAGTCACTGTGGAGAGTGTGATAGTGAATTGATAAGCTAGGTGTTGGAAGGATTACCTAATAGCAGCAAGGACCCTTTTAAGGTATTGTTACATAAATTTGTATTGGACCTAGTGAGGACGGTTGCATAATTTCTTCTACCTGCATTCAGCAGGAGTAGGAATGAAGGATGTAGATGTGTGAATGATCCAAGGCTGAGGCTTGGCAGGGCGCAATCAGCAGTGTGAAAAGTTGGCAAGGGACAGACAGCATAGAGTTGAACTCTTTCACCAAGGAGTCAAAATGGTAAAAGGAGAAGGCTAGTGCAGGGGTGATGGCTAGGGAGAGGTCTAAAAAGGTCAGGGACTGCAGATCATGGTGTGGACAGAGAGCAACAAAAGGCAGATGGAAATCCAATAAATTGTGATGAGGTAAGGTAATTTCAGAGTTCATGAACATAGACATGGTGCATTGATGGGTGATGGCAGCAAGATGCAGGGAATGACTTTTTGTGTGTGACTGAGAAAGTGGAAGAGTAGACAATAGGAAATTAATAAATTGATAAAACTAGGAGGCTAGAATATTAGAGGGGGTATCCATATGTCTGTTGAAGGCTCCTAATCTAGGGGTGGGAGTTGGGAAAGAGAAAGATTGAGAGCCATGGAACTGAATTCATTGAGGAAGAAAGGGGAGTGCCCTGGTGTTCTGTAGACAACTATCAGGATTTTGATTGGGTAGTAGATGTGAATTGTATGAACTTCAAAGAAAGAGAGGTTATTGAATGATGGTGTTAGGGGGTGAATCTGGATGTGTTAATGGAGAATATGAAATATTCCAACTTCCCCACCTCAGCCAGTGGATTGGGAGGGAGGGAGGTATAGAGAAATGAGTGAAAGTGCAAACCAGTGCTGGAAAGAATATACAGGGAGGTTGTGTCATCAGGAGGGAGTAAGGTCTCTGCAAGAGTCAGGAGATGGAATAAGTGGAAAATCAAATGATTTAAAATGAAAGCAAATTTGTTTCTTGTGTAGCAGGTCTTCCAGAGGGCACAGTGAAAAGGAGGAGCAGCTTTTTGTTGGGACTTTGGAGGTGGAAGGATAAGGGGAATGGGAATAAGAAGTCAGAAGAGTAGTATGTCTCAGAAGTAAAAGGCAGTCTGATCATGTAGTGAGCATGAGTATTAAACCTGTGCTAGTCTGGGCAACCAACTTTCTGGAGAAAAATGTATCCTACACACTTTGAAGTTTCATCTGTATTATTAAAATTTTCTCTATCACTTTCTAAAGTTTAGACAATGAACAAAACAATAACTGAAGCCCAGATTTCTCATGAACTGAGTTGAGCTGGCTCCGGCACAGAATGTCTGTGAACCTGAATTTGAATTCTTAAACCTACAGAATGTCTATATGTTCCACTGGTATCCACACAGGGTCAAGATACTTTCAGCATGTTGGGGAACCCCCATGGAACATTTGTGAGAAGACGTGGACAGAAGTCACAGAGGATGAGCAGGTGTTAACGGGTTGTTATATGCATTATGCCCAAATTGGTAAGATCATTGTTCTATTGGAGAGTTTTGGAAACATTGCATTTTGTCCTGTGGTTCATTAATCCAAGGCAGAAATGGTTGTCCTTGTTGCAAAGATTTATTTGTAGTAAGCAAACTGTGAATAGCTGCCTTCTCTTATTAGGCCAGAAGGTGGTGCTCGGGCTCCATCGTCTGGGCTTCCAGTTTTGATGGGTAGGACTTTGAAAGAAACATAGAAGATATAATATAGTCCCTTTATTTTATGGATGAGAAAACGGAGGCCCAGGCAGATAAAGTGACATGTTCGAGGTAGTTAAGAAATAAGCCTGGATTTATACTCAGGTCGTCAGATCCCAAAATCTAGTACACTTAAGAGAAAGGGATAAAGCTAGGAATTGGAGCTGTGATTTCTTTGGTATAGGGAACTCTCAGGTGAAGCAAGGCCCTTATTCCAACACAGATTGGCCACCTTCTCTGTATCTTATAGTCTTAGAAGATATTGATTGTCATTCATAAAATAGTCTAATTTTAATCATAATGTAAAGCTCAACATATTCATCAAAATATTTTAATCTTCAAAGAAGCCTTTTAAACAACTGATGTCCAGTGACTTACAGACACACCACAATGTCCATTACTCCCAATACTAGCTCCCCTCACCTTTTTCTAGAACAAACTGTCCTCCCTCTAAAAGTAGATATTTATTTATGAATCAGAAAAGCTACTTTCACACACTCCCTAGCAGATAGAATTTAGATTGGTTGAGAGTTTGGGCATGTCCAAAGAGTGGCCAGCCCCAAGATGCTCAGCAAATGATGGAGGAAATGTGTAAGTGCAATATGTCAGTTATCATCATCATCTACTTTGGATTAATTCCCAGGATACAGGAATTGGTCTAGTTGGGGTTCTCTTTGGTAACAGACCTTTTTCCTTCAAACCCAGTAAATGTCCTCAAATCATGAAGGTATTGGAAAGCAGTATTGGATATTTCCCAAGTTTTCTTTCCTTATCTTGCTGTGATCAACATTTGTTAATGCTGTGCTGTGTTGGTAGGGGACAGTGTGCAGGCAGAGGTGCTATAAAATAGGTATCACGGTATATTGAGAAGAGTTCCAATCTTGACTCTGCCATATACTAGTTGTATGATCCTAAGTAATTTCTTCTCTCAACCTCAGTTTCCTCATCTATAAAAGAGAGGTTAATGCTACCCACGTTACAGAAATGTTGTCCAGAGAGCATTTGGTAAACCTTAAAGCTTCTAGCCCAGCAAATATTGTCATATAAAAGCAACTAACAAAATGCTAGCATATGCCTAGTATCAAATGAACTGTGCAGAGGAGCATTACAAAAACAGACAGCGGAGAGAGGCGCTTGCCGTGACCACAGCCAGCCTTTGAACTTTTTTAGCTTCATTTTTTTAAATCTTACTGATATTTGTTCTTTAAATGGAGCACTTGCACCTCCTTTCTGGGGCTATTATTTTATAGTCAGCTCCTTCACTACCTCACTTAGGCTACACCTCCCCCAGAGAAAGGTTTTGAGAGAAGTATGAAAGAGAAGGAGTAGGGAGCTTCATTTTGTCCAGATGCCCATTGCAGAGAATAAAACCAAAGACCTAATTCTGTTTCCTTGGGCAGGGAGAATAGGAATTTTAGAATTGCAATGATATAAGGGAAGACAAATAGCAAACCTTAGTCCTGTAGTATGAAATATTCATAGAATGTCACCCTTTTCATTCCTTTTGGAGGGAGGGAGAAGGGGAAAGAGAATAGTATGGTGACTTACAAACTACAAGTCCTGCTCACCCTGCTCTGACAGCATCTATCCACCAGAGGGAAACCATCTTCAAAAGATAATGATGTGCTCTTGCTGAATAGTTGTAACTTGGATTGATCGTAGCTGGTTTATACTGCAAGGCTTAGTTTTTCCCTTGTATCCCTAACTACTTTCTCTTCTCCCAATTAAAGGCTTCTGTCAGTACCCGGAGTTCATCAGTCATTGGAAACTGGTTTATCCCTAGATTGTGCCTGGCACATTAAGAGATCAAGCCCAGCTTTCTTGTTCCCCTTTTCAATCCTTCCCCCTCTGGAGCCCTGAATAGGTGGTAGATTTTGTGTCAAGGGCAAGGAAAGGCAGGCATGGTAGACTCTGTGGCACCACCCACACACCTGTTTAGTCCAGTGAAAGTGGCCTCAGGTGAAACTCCTCAGAAGCCCAGCCTTTTTCCCCCTCGATATTTCTAACCATGGAGGAGCCACCTCCCCCTAGGAAGTAATTTATTTTTTGGAGATTTTAAGTTGTTTTTATAACAGCAGTCTTCCAAATTTTGCAACTAATGGCCTAAAGTTGAAATAGCTCATTAATACTTTCTATAGTTTGCACATATTTCTCCCTTAGCCCTTATCTACTCTAGGGCATTAGGAAGATAAATAGTAAATTAGTAAAAAGACTTAAGATTTATTAATGGTCTCACAACTAGAGAACAGGATACAGATAAACCACCGTATATTAAATACTAGACTGAGTTGGACGAGGAGGAAGCATACTAAAGCCTGTTGTCATAGCTCTTTTTCTTAAGTGTCTTATTACAGACTAATTCAATTCTGATGGAGAAGCAAGTCAAAGAGCAGCCAAAATTTAATCAGTTACATAGCAGAGTTCTTCCAGTTCTTAGTTATGTCAGAGGTTCTACAACTATTTTTTTTAATCAAAAAGCTGTTCACATAGATTCTCGTAAATTCCCACCCAGAAAGGTAGCTTCTGTCCCACCCCTTTCTATACTGTAGCCAATTTTATTCTAATTGAAAAATGAAATAAGTTTTAAATCTTTAAATAAGTTAATTACAAGAGCTGTGGATTTAAAACTTAACTTTAGATTAAATGGAAACGCCACTGCCACTCAGAACTTAAAATACTAATAACCGGTAAGGATCAGGGGGAAACTCTGAGTTTCTGTAGACTTTACAGTTAACCAACCTTTTGCTCCACACTGATTTAGGAGTGTGTGCCTCACATATGATAAGGTTTACTCAGGATCATATTTCTAAACTTTATTAAGAGGCAAGGTGGAAGGAGAGGGAAAGATAGGGTTAAAAGAGTGGAAAGAGATTCAAAAATCATGCAGATATTGGGTATTCACTTCAAGCATGTTTTATTAATCATATACATTCTACATAAATTTGAACTTGTATTTATTTGGATTCAATTATGACATAACATAATAAAAATCAAAGCACTGGTCCTCCGAAATAAAGCAGGCAATCACCATTCAATAAACACACTTGATTTATTTTGTATAAAAGGGTTAAGTTTACAACTAAACTTTTATAAAAAGTTTAGCATGATTAAGTACATCATTACACTTTTTGCAGAAATGTACATCTCTGCCACTATACAAGAAAACTCTAATTAAAGAGTTCACAAGGTTTCACTCAATATATATATATATATATTTATATATAAATATATACACAGCATTCAGTAGGCTTTGTCAAAAAAGATAATTTCTGACCAAAAGACTTCATTTAAGTAACTGAACACTGGATCCTTCTAAGTACTCACGCTCCACCTTTGAAAAAAGGCAAAGTCTGCTTAAAATGGGCAATTCCTTGTGAGTTTTAACGTTTCGCTCCCCATGGTGGGAATAGTATATAAAGAAAACCTTCCAACTGCAGAAAGGGCATTTAAAAGTCTCTTCATAAATAACTAAAATCAGTCCAGGTCATAGAACACGCTGGGGTGGGGGGTAGGGGGGGTATTCATGCTCAATTTTTCTTTCTTTTTTTAAAGGTCCATTTAACTTGATGTTGACCTCCCTCATTACATGGTTGAAAAATAAAGTTCAGCGCCTGAAAAGATCCTGTAGATTTTTTGTTGTTGTTGTGCAAAAAAAAGAGTCGTGAACACCTGCAAAAGATTGAGAGAGGAGAGAGGCATGTTTAGGAGAATGTAACATAAGGGCAGAGATCCGGACAGACTGGCGCCAGGGAGGAAGCCACAGTTTGAACATTTAACCAAACACTCAAAGATTGGGCAAACCCTGGCGTCCAGATGCAACACACACACTGCCTCAAAAGCGCAAATTAAACATTAAAATAGCAGACATTCAGGAGGAAAAACTTCACAATCCAATCTCTTATTTGGATCTCCAAGCAGAGCTCAGAGGCGCCAGTCTGCCTCTTGTAGCAATTATTTGATTAAAAACAGCCACTTATTTAACTGATAGAGAAGACAATCCCAGATCACCAGATTTCAGGGACAGGACAGTAATCCTCCATTACCCATAACTCCCAGAAGGGTTAGTTTTAGGAAAGAAGAGTCCACCGTGGAATTTCTGATAATGAGATTAATTTCCAGGAAGGTTAACACTTAATATAATCAGAGTTAACAGTAGAGAACAGCCTGGACACAAATTCCCTCCACAGGCCAACACACATTTCATTTGAATCACTATCACAGTAAGTTACAGACGTGATTTTCAAAAGGAAATTTTCTGTTTGGTCAGCGATGAAACAGGCATTTCCAAGGTGTTAGAAGCCCATTTTGTTGAGATTAAATGAACATCTACTGTCAACAGGGTTCATTTTTAAAGTAAAATTTCAGGAACACTTTCACAACAGGACCTTCAGAATCAAATGGGGAAAAAGACACTAGGAACAACACTTCGCCATTCAACACAGAAGCTACAAACACTCACCATGTATTTAGCCACAGAGTGCTTTGCTCTCATTTGACATTAGCTCTGAGGGGAATTCAGAAGCCTGTAAGCGGGGGGAAAAGGGGGGAGGAAAGAATGGAAGCACAATGTTAGCATCTAAAACGTGAAAACCTTGTAAAGTAGTCTTATACAACTTCCAGTTACCATTTCACAAATCTGACAATTCGGATTTACAAACATAAGGTGTAATATCTCAAGAACTAATTAGCAATTTCAGTACCAACTCAGTCTATTTTAAGTTATTTTTAATTAACAACAACAAAAATACTTAACACTAACCTCCTAATTGTCCCAACACTGGGGTTGTTAGTGACAGCCAGCACCAGTAATTATCTACGTATGAACTGGCCAAAGAGGGGTGGGGAGGGGGTGGTGGGAGAGAACCATAGGCAGACATTTACCTGTAAGGAAAGGATGCTGATGTCTGTGTTTAAAGTGGTCAGAGGTGTCCTAGAAGATGGATTTTGTCCCGACCTCTGGTGATGAAGGCTGACAATGCTGGGATGCGAGTCTAGAGCTATTTGCAGGTCCAAGATGTAGTCAATAACATGCTGCAGGATTTCCATCTTGCTCACTTTCTTGTTCTGGGGGATGCTGGGCACCAGCTCCTTCAGTTTGGAGTAGCAGTCGTTCATATTATAGAGCAAACTCATAGGATCATCCACCGGGGTTTTGCTACGGGATATACCCAGGTTGTGGTCAGAGAGGCTGTTTTTCCTAACAGATCTCACAGGACTGAAGGCTTTCATGTTGGACGCACAGCACAGAAAGAGAGAGAGTGGTTGCTTCGAGCGCTCTGCCTGACTGAAGCAGCCTATCCTCTCTCTGTAGCTCTACTCCGAACAGCTCTCTGGGCTCAGAATGAAGCTGTAGGCTGTCGAGGCTGCTTTTATTCTAACACACTAGGACTACCAAATCCAATTTCTCTTGGCTGTTATTGGTGGAACTTGACTTGTCCATCAGGCTAGAAGGACGCTGCCATTGGTGGGAGTGAAAGCTCAAAGAACGTTCAGTCCTTCCGCGTTCTGAGCCAATCTTCACGAAGTGGGGGGCGTGGCCAAGGGAGCCCAGCTGGAGTGGTAAATACTGTACGGTTGCCACAGAGCCCTGGAAAAGGAGGAAGACTGTGGGGAAGGAGATTAAGCGTAGACGGATTTAGAAAATTTTAAATGTGCTTTCTTGAATTTTAATTCCAGTGATTAAGTAGTTAGAGCACACACGCCCTGGTGAATTTAGGAATACGGGGTATGTAATAATGGCCTTTCCATATATACCTTTTGAAGCTTTTAACTACCTTAAAGTTTAATGACTGAAAGTTTAGCATAGGGAAGTGGAATTCAAAGTAGAATGTAACAAATGGAAAACCATTGAGAAAAAGGAAAAGTATTTCAGCAGTGAGAGCAAATAACACTCTCCCTGAAAAGTGATGCTTTTAAAGGTAGATTACGAGTGGTGCTCTTTAAAGGACATTTTAAAACAAAGTTGGTAGGCACGCATTGATTCTCGTTTAGTTTGGAACACCGTAAGCTGGAGCGAGGTAGAAGGTATAATTGTAGAAGTGGTGAAATAAATACATAATCTGAAACTTGCGCTCCATTCTTAGCCAGAAAGCTCTGAAAACTAGAGCTTTCCACAAGACATTGTTTTCCCTTTGGTGAATGGGGCTGGACTATTTTAAATGATCACGTTAATCGGAAATCATTAAGTAAATTTGCATATTGAAGCTACATTTACATACATTGCCCTTGAAAGCCCGCTGGTCTGCTCCCTCCAGGGTAAGTGGCATACTACTGTAATTAATTATGCACCAATAATTGTTTGTGGTGACACTTCTCCTTGCTCTTGTACTTCATAAGCATTGTGACAGGTAGCTATTTCTATAACCAAGGAGAAATATCTTCCAAAAGTATTTAAATTTCTTTTTAAAAGACAGCTTGTTTGCGATTTCTTCTGAATTTTTTAGACACTTCGCTGACTCTAGCTATCGTTTTACTTCAATAAGCCCTAATTGAGAAATTGTCTGTACTTACAGACCAAAAAAGACGCAGGCTCTTACTATATTTTCAGTTACTTTATAATACTCCCTCCTATGAAAAGAGCATCTGATTTTTTTGTGTTTTGCGATATAATTTATCTCTTTTGGGTTTGATAAAGAGTTAGAGAAGATCAATAGACCTCTGAGAAATGCAATTTAAGAAATTAAGGTCTAAAGCTTATCATATTTGGTCTATTACAAATCTTCACCACACTACCTTGAGGAAGATGAAGAGGAATAACTAGTAGTTGTATGCTATATTGTAACCTATGGATACATTCTTCCCAGTTCTCTTCATTCCCCTCTACCCCTTGATGTTGACTTCCTCAGCTGGTGCAGGAAGATCTCAGAATGCTCAGTTTTGCTTACTATATGGTACTTGAACTATGTGACTCATTGGTCCCTTGAGTTTTTAATCTGGGAGTGAATTCTACCTGGAATAATTCAAGTCATTTCAAGTTGTTATTGTGTTGTTGTTTTTCTTTGGGGAGTGAGGGGGGCTTGTAGTTGATAGCTCCTAAGGCAAGAATTGCAAATAAGCAAACTTACTGAAATGAAAGAGACTAATTCCTCCTGAATCTTTAGTCATTTCAGCATCTAAGTAACAACATTTTGCTTGATATTAAATCAGGAAGTGATTTATCACATTTTACCTCTAATGTAATGATTTAATGAAGGTATTATTTATTGTCCCATGACTGCCACAAGTGAAAAGATTTTTTTTGTATTGGCATTTTTTTTTAGTGAGTGGTGTTATACTTTTGATGTCAACATAATTTAGATTTCTGCAATTATTTTTTCTTATTTTTGGACATTGAAACGATGTGTACTTGACATTCTTAGTTCTTTTACAAGGACTGTCTCCATCATAGCCTCATTATTGTAACAGTGGTTCTGCTATTTAACTGTGGAATTGTTTTTTGTTGTTCTTGTTACTTGAAAAGTTTATTAAAACAGTATACTCCCCAGATGATCATTTTGAACTCATAGGAAAACTCATATATGTTTAAAGTTTTAAAAAGTTTTCAGTCTGATTCTACAGACTCATCAACTGATCAACAACCTAATTTTATATTTAAGATAGGTGTAACAAAGTTGTAAAAGTAAGTGATAAAAATAATCACCGAGTAATTTAGTTACAGGTTTATCTCCCAGAGGTACTAATGTTAGCCGATCTTTTCAATTATGTGTTAGAAAAGTGTTGCTACAGCATTATTTTCTGTGTAGGTTACAATGAATAAAAATCCATCCATTTAGGCATATGTGTTTGCATTTGAAGACTCCAAAGTTCAAATGATCCCAGCTGGAAGAGAGGGTCTTGAAATGACTAAACTTGTATGTGGCAAAAAGGTGTGAAGGGTTTCCTGTGGGGTGGTAGGTGTTTCTTCCCTTTCCCTCCTTAATTACATAGTATACACCCTCAACCCCATGAGTTCTGGAAGTCCCCTTTATATTTTAAAACTTGCTCATTTGTCCTGTATCTTTATTCCAAATACTATAGTTGCTTTTAACATCTGTGTCCAGGCCATTTCTGCTGTAATCAGAAGCAGCTCTCTGTTGGGTGCACAGGCAGCCACAGCTCATGCATTGCAAGGGGCTGGGGGAAGGAGGCGGCCTTGCAATTGCTGTGTGATGCAATGTGATTGGAGGGGGGGGGGGGGGGGGAGGCGAAGGGCGATGGGGGGAGGAAGAAAGGGGGGGGGGCTGAAATTCTCAAGGTCCTTTTTGCACATCTGGCGCAATTGGGATTTCTCTCCTTTCTTCCCCCTGGTTTTGTTCTCACAGCTGTGTCCATTTCGCCTGTGACCCCCTGAGTGATCCCTGACAGGTGATGAATTGGCAGCAGCAGCAACAGCAGCGAGCAACCCAGGCCGCTGCAGAGCCGGAGCCGCGAGCCCCGGAGCAGACTCTCTGGCGCCAGGCGCGTGACGCCGCCCATTCACCGCCGCCCTCCAGCCTTGTCCTCGCGGCGCCGCTCAGGCGGCTGCCACGGCAACCGGGGCTGTCAGTCAGCGGGCTCTCCCAGCTGATCAATGCCTCTGAGACAGGGGCAGTTTCATGCCTCACCTCGGCCCTTGGCTGCTCCAGGGCCAGCAAGCACCTGCAGCCAGTTGCATGTCTAAAGTTACTAGTTATTTGTGGGAGGGAAAGAAAAAGCGAGAAGAGAGAAATCTTCCTTTGCAAAGAGTTTTGCGAGGGAAAAATGGTAAAAACATAATGTAATTCAGGTTTTGCCAAAATAAAATATTTTGACTTTTTTTTTTTCCAAACTAGCCTGTGCTGGAATGGAAGGCTAGAAGGAGTTAGGAAGGTTACTTTTTCTAGCAAATAGTGATATTTTTCTCCCTTTCTTTACATCCACTAGGGATGACTGATCTCAAGGCTCCTAAAGATATCCTTAAAGGGTTTTCTTTCCTTCTCAGATCTTTCCTTTAGGAGCCGCAGATTTTACAAAATGCCATTGTATTTTTCCATAGGAACCCCTAAGGGAGGATGAACACAGCTTCTGCCCCCCACCCCCAAACCCACCCTGCGGCTTTTCCTTTACCCCTCCAGCGACTGTAGGGCCCTTCCCCAGAAGTGGGAACAAGCCAGTTTACACCCCTCATTACCACTACAAAGTGAACTTCCAGATTTAGTCCAGAACGAAGACTGCATTTTAAACCAAAAAAGACAGAGTACAGAAACTTAAAGACAGCTTGTTGAGACTTCCTCTGTCTTTGGTTTATCTTGAAGGAAAGTTCCCCATTAAGAACCAGATGCAAACATTCCCATACAGTTTATGGCAACCGGAGTCCTCCATGATCTACAAACTGCAGTCTGAAAATGCTAATAATTATTTATCATCTTTCCCCAACTGATTTAATATGTATGTCGTCGGCTGAGCTTTAGAAAAAAAGAGTGGGGATAGGGAATGGAAAATATTCCCGATTATGTTATCTAGTTAAAGGGTTTGTTGTGGTTTTCTAGGAAACAGCATGTGGATTACGAGTCCAGGTTTTTCACTTGTTTATTTAGTACTTTGGCAAAGGAAGTCGTTATTCTGAAACAAGATTCAATTCAAGTTATTACGCATTTTCTGTGTGCAAAGCACTGTGCAATTCGTTGGGCTTGCAGAGATGAAAACTAACAGCCCTTACCCTCAGGGAGCTTAAGGTCTACCGAGGGTGGTAACCACACAGATGTGCATAGTGCAAGGTAGGGGAACAATGGAGAAATGGACACAACAGGACTCTTAAGAAAATTTGAGGGAGAGACGCTTTTATTTTAAAATATTTTCAAATGGAGGAGTCCTCAAAAAACATGTTATTTACCTTTTAGGTATTTTTGAAAACTTAACAGCATATGACTTCTAGTATTACTCTTAACAAGTCAGTAATAAATTACATTGACAAAACCGTTCGGCTTCTAAAATGGATTATTACTTTCCAACCCCACCACAATTTTCAATAATTCCTTCAAGAATTCCAATGCTGTCTTATTTGCTCCGAGATTTTTAAATGGACCAGGTAAAATGTCTTGCTAAATCAATTGCTTTCAACTGTCTGATCCCCTTTAGAGATATCGCCTTTCAGATCCGTTCAAAGAAAGCAAAGTTTGAGAAGTTTTTTTGGAAAGGTTGATTTAACTACCAGCACTGCAAATATTTAGTTACAAATGCTGTGAAGTGCACCGATCTGTAACAGCGTTTTGCTTTCACAAAGGATTTTCCTGTTACTTTTGTTCCGGTCACAAAATTAAAAAGAAAATTAACTTGAGCTAGAGATAAGGTCTGGAAAACAATCTGGAGCTGCCAGCGTGTTGGTGGGAGCTCCGCAGGCTGGCGTCAGGAAGTCTGCGCCTCCTTCTAGGACTTCGGCTCCGCTCTGCGCAGCTGCGCTCAGCACAATTAGCTTGTAGTAACAATCCGGCTTGTAGGCGGCCTCTTCCCCTCAAAGTGCTTTTCTATCCTGATCCCTCACATCTTGACGCTGGAAATCAAATCACAAGCTGACCACTGTTTGGCCAACATCATCTGTGGGAATTCATTAACATCCATCTCAAAGAGCGGTTTTGTCCAGAATTAAACTACATCTTAACATTATAATGTAGCGTAGAAAGAAAAACCTGAGTCCCTGCCTTTTGAGTTCCTAACAAGAAACACATTGTGCACTATTTTTTTTCTTGGCCGAAACCACCTCTGTGCTGCCGGTTGGGATAAAGTTAGCCAATACAATGACTTCACTTCAACTCTGAAAGAACTCAGCGGCTCGGAGCCCCACGAGCACCAACTCTTGGGTCCTCGGAATAGGTTTGTCTGCCTCATCCCTGCGCTGGGCGCTGTGGCAAAGCCCTTTTCTGACAGCTTTCGATCCGTTCTTCTCACTCGCTGATACATTTATCTCCACAATAACCAGGAGTTAAGTCAGAGCTTTTCACCTGCCTGTAAGGGCTGTTTTCGTACTCAAGGCTTCGGTACTTCCATTCAACGCAAATAGCAAGTTGGGAGGGTGGGGGTTCTTTTCTCTGCCTTTTGGCATACTCTGCGGCTGTACCTGTGTCGGGTATTTTTCTTCCCTTTTTCTAAAAACAAAACAAACAAACAAAAAAACCAGTGCAGTCACCCCCTCCATTTTGTTGGGGAAGCGCTGCTCAGCTTCCCGCAACCTCCGTGCCACGCGCCTGTCGCGTGCGGTCAAAGCCCGAACCTCCCCGGGAGGTTAGCGCGACCTGGGTTCCCGAGGCAGCCCCGGAAAAGGGGCCAGGGGCGGGTCCGAGGGATCTGCATTGGCTAAGGGATCTTACTAGCAAGTGGAGACCCCAGGGTGGGGGCGCGGCGGGGGATTGGAGGGGATCCTCGTGACGCAGGGTCAAGTTAGAGCCCGCCTGGGAGGCGGTGCCACCCACTGCACCTAGGACGCCCGGACGTCCCAGTTCGGGAGCTGGGACTGTAGCTTTAACCCCGCCCCACCACTGCACGTCAGGAGCGTGACCAAAGCCCGGGGCTAGTCTGTCTGTCACTGTCCTGGACCTTCGTATCCCTAGGGGAGGATCACTAGGGGCGCTTACCAATAGAGAGCGTCCACAACTGCGCCTTCATTTTACAGATAAAGAAACCGAGGCACAGATAGGCCAAAGAACTAGTTCAAAGTAACCAAGGTAGTCGTGGCAGAGCCCAGTGTATACGCACCAGGGACTCTGACTCTAAATCCATTTTGTTTCCATTGCACCACATATGACTTCTCAAGCCACTGATCCTGAAGATAGTATACAATGGTGATTGAGAAAGATGTGCAGTTATTTGTTTTAAATTTTTATGGATTTTTACCCCAACGATATTTCCCAGTATATCCTTCTCTCTCACCTTCCAAAGAAATGACCCTTGCAACAACGGATAACAAGAGGAGAAAAAACTAAACCATTATATCAACTAAGTCCTAAGTTATATTCAGTACTGCACATCCATAGTTCCCTTCCCCCCCCCCCACTTCTGCAAACTTCTTGAACCGTTTTGTAACACCTGCCCATACATCCTCCTTTGTATTTGACATCTGAGTGACCTGCCTGGGAATCCCATTCTTCCCTTTGCTACCTGTGTGATCTAGCAAAAATCACTTTTCCTCTCTAGCCTCAGTTGCCTTATCTGTAAAAGGAACAAATTAAATTATTACAGGGGTGGGGAACCTGCAGCTTTGAGGCCACATTTGGCCTTTTAGGTCCTCAAGTGTGGCACTTTGACGGAATCCAAATTTCATAGAACATATCCACTAAATAAAAGATTTGTTCTGTAAAACTTGGACTAAGCCCAAAGGCCTCACCCAAGGACCTAGAAGGCAGCATATGACCTTGAGGCCAAAGGTTCCCCACCCCTTATAACCAGACCATCTCTAAGGTTCCTTCCAACACTAAATCCTGTCATCCTAAGTGTAGGTTGAATATTTACTTTTTAAAAATCAGAGTACAGAATAAAATGCCAACTCAGTCTCTGGCCAGAGGGTCAAGTGACCAGGATTCTAGCCCCAGCTATTCCACCCCTAACCTGCCACAGGAGGGGAACAAACCCTGGACCTCAGTTTCCATGACCACAGAATGAGGACAATACAACTTTCCTTGTCAACAGTATAGGATTGCTATGAAGAACCAGTGGAGAGAATTGGGAGTTGGGAACCTTGGGTTCTACTGCCAGCTGTGCCACTGGCTAGTTGTATCACCTGGGGCAATACACGTTCCTTCTGGACCTCATTTTCTTTGTAAATGAAGGGGATTGATTGAGAAATCTAAAGTCCTTTCCAGTTCCTAAGATCTTACAATTTTGTGACAGACTGTATGTGAAAGCACTTTGTAAGTTAAAGCTTTTCATATTTTTCATATTAATTATTAAGCTCTAGAATCTTGAGTACTTTCTTTGCCCATGGACCTTTGGGCAAGGGTAGTTTTCAGGGGGGTCTGGGATCTTGGATGGATGAAAATGATATTTTTAAATTAACCTCTAACAGAAACTTAGCATTTTCTTAAATTATCTAAAAACTTTATTTTGAAAAGGGGTCCATAGACTTCACCCGACAGCCAAAGGTTCTATAACTCAAAAGAGGTTAAGAATGCCTATATTAATAGAATAAATGAAACTCAGAAGTGGAAAAGGGCATTATGGATTCATCTAGTTCAAATCTTTCATTTACAATAAATAATTTTATAGTTAGTAGATGATCCAAGGCTAGAGCTCAGGCCTCCTCTCTCTAAGTGAAAAGGATTCTTTTCACTACATAATTATTTCTTATGTGAAATATGCATCCCCAGACTTTCTGCTGATCCTTTCTAACCAAAGTTTAATCTTGCAGACAGGGAGAAGAAATAAATGAGGGGAAGAAGTAAACTACAAGACTCCAAATTTCCGAGTTAGAGCTGTTCCCTCGGGTGTGAAGTGTAAAGTTTTTAGGCCTCAGCACTCCGGCTTGACATTTCAGGAGCATCCAACAGTAAAAACAGTAAAAAAAAAAAAAATTTTTAAAGAAAATTCCTCAATGTGCTAAGTCACAGGTTTTATTCTTATTGGTAACAATATATTTACTTATTTTATGGAAAGAACCGTGTTAAGTCCTCTCCAGAAGATTTGCCTAGTTATATGGGTAGAATCTGTACTCTCGTGGGGAGTACCCATACCAAATGAGATCACAGGTCCTTGGGAGCATTGAAATGGTTTTTAAAATTAACTGCGGGAGGCAACATGGTAAAGTGGAAAGAGCACTACTTCTAGTGTCAGAGAGTACGGGCTCAATTTTTATCTCTGACGCTTAACCCTGTGTAATCTGGGGCAAGTCATTTCATTTTTCCTGGCTTTAGTGTGCCTGTCTATTAAATTAGGAGATTGGACTAGATGAACTTTGAAGTCCCCATCTGGTTCTGGTTCTGTAATTCTGGGATATCCTGGCAGGAGTGTAACAACTTTGCTGTTGTATCAATTGAATAGAACAAATATCTCTTAAGCATATGCAGGGCACTATGCTGACTGCTATATTAAACAAAATGATTAAACAAAAAAAAGTGACGTGGTTCTTGCATTCTAGAAATTTACAGTATAGTAATAATATAATAAAACACTCCTGCTGTATCGCTGTTTTTTGTCTTGCCTGAGGGGCTTGCATAACTCAATGAAACTATGGACTATGCCATGCAGGGTTACCTGGGATGGACAGGTCATGGTGGAAGAGTTCTGACAAAATGTAATCAATCCGCTAGAGAAAGAAATGACCAATCGCTCCAGTGTCTGCCAAGAAAAACCCATGAACAATATTATAACTCATGGCATCAGAAGATTAGCGCCCTGGCATGTTATGGTCCACGAGGTCACAAAGAGTTGGACACAACTGAGCAACAATGTTGTAAGACAACTATGCAATTAAAAAGGATATGAGGTAGAAAGTGGTAAGAGCAAAGAAATAGTCTAGATACAGTGTTATAAGAGGGAGTCAATTGTAGATCTGGAAGGATCATATTAAGAAGTGGTTCCTGAATTAAGACTTTAAGAAGGAAAAGGATATCAGTTGGCAGAGATAGATAGAGAGAAGCCAATTCAAGGCATGGGGATGGCCTACTTGAATGCATGTGTAGTAGGAGAGGGAGGTTTGATTTCCACCACCCCTAGCTTATTCAATGTAATCACAGAACATAAGGGAGAGATAATAGAGGTAGTAAGTTGTTGATACTGGAAAGGAAGTGCAAAGATGTATCTATATTCTTTTCAACCCTTTACAAATTGGGGGGGGGGGGAGAAAGTCCTCCAATTGAATTGGAAAGGTAACTTAGCCATTGGCTAGGTGGAGATCGCCTGTACTCCCTGGCAGCCTTTAAAAAGCTAAGCCTGGCAGCTGTGCATGTATGTGTCTGTGTGTGTGCCTGTGTGCCTGTGTGTCTGTGTATGTCTGTGGTGTGTCTATGTGTGTGTGTGTGTGTGTCTGTGACTGTGTGTGTGAGAGATTTGAGAGAGATTTGGTATATACCCCACAGAGAGCAAAAACATAAAAAAAAACCCCACTAAAAATTATAATATTATAGGCAAGAAGCATCTTCAAATAGCACTACCCTGGTAGCAAAGAAGAGGGCCAAGTGTGATTTCACAAAAGAGACAATAAATGTCTTTAGCCTGGGCCAATACAGTTAGTCCTGGGCTCACAGTTTTGATTTTGATTAAAATTCTGCCTTATTGTTTCCTTTTAGGCCAGGCCTCATTCATTTCTCCCTTCCAGCATACTTCCTCTTTGTGTTTTCTTTCTTCTCCACTCTTTTGTAATTTCTTAATATCTTTTATAATTCACTTCAATTCATAGGATCATAAATTCTAGAGCTGGAAGGAACCTTAAAGTACATCCAGTCCAATCTCCTCATCTTACAGGTGAAGAAACTGATGCCTAAGGAGATTAAAGGACTTTTCCAAGGTCACATGGGTGGTGAGTATCAGAAGTTGTGTTTAAACCCAGATCCTCTCATTGTAGAGCCAGTGTTCTTAAAATACGGAGCCCAAATAGCCAGTGTCAGCAAAGTAAATTTCTGAGTCTGAATGACCACTTGTCATACATTGTTAGAGGGATTTCTTGGGCAGATATGGGGTGGACTAGATGGCCTCTGAGGTCTATTCCTGCTCTGATTTAAGAGGAAGTTAGATCACATGATAGATTTAGTAGAAAGTAGTTTTAGCATTGGGTAGTCAGGTTTTGTCAGATGTTATCCAGAGAGGTGGGCAGTGAGAGGGTACATAGAGTGGTGGCCCTGAAATGAGGATGACCTGAGTTCAGATCTAACCTCAGATACTTACTAGCTATGTGACCCTAGGCAAGTCACTTAATCCTGTTTGTGTCGGTTTCCTCATCTGTAAAATGAACTGGAGAAGGAAATGGCAAATCACTCCAGTACCTTTGCCAAGAAAATCCCAAATGGGATCATGACTAAAATGACTGAACAATGACACCACCCAGGTAGGTAGAGTGAACCACCTTGTTATTTCTGGTGTCTCAATATAATGACTCTTTTCTATCAAGGGACTAAAGAAGGGAGTTTAGTGAATTGGATAGAGCATTAGCCTTGTAGTTTGTGAGTTTAAATTCTTCAAATATTTATAGAAGTAACTGTCTTAGGCAAACCATTTAATACAGTTTACTCACCTGTAAAATGGGAGTAAGAATACATGCACAGTCTGACTCACAGGATTATTTTAAGGAAAGGGATTTGTAAGCCTTTAAAATGTTGTAGAAATGTGAATTATTATGGTAGGTTCAAAACAGTTCTCAAAAACTGGGGGAAATTGGAATGTAAAACATTTTGTTGTAGTGGGAAAAACGCTGGTCCAGGAGTCAGAAGATCTGGGTTCTGGTTCTGTTTCTGCCACTAACTAACCACAGGACTTTGGATAAGTCACTTTCCTTTTCTAGGCCTCAGTAGTCTCGCCTGTAAGGTGAGGGGGGGGGTGGATTATGTGTCTCAATTCGGCTCTTAATGTCATGACTTATTTTATTTCAAGGAAGCTTTTGTAGGGATATGAGCAATAATACATAGGTAGAGAATGGAAGGTAAGTATCCCAGCTATCCAGCTATAAGTGGATGTCCATCTGTTTACAGGCTATATGTGCCAGCCCCAGATAAGAGTTTAGACCCTGAGAAAGGCTCAGCAAGTGGGTTATTGTTGCTCCTGTATGTTGTGATATGTTATAAATGAAAAGTTAGCCCCTTTGCTTTGTGTCTCAGTTTCCTCCTCTGTTAAATTAAAAGGTTGGACTAGATGATCTTTCTGGTCTCACCCAGCTCTGAATTCTGTGATCTTGATCCTATTAACTCCCAGGAGTTAAGGCACCATAGCAATGCAGAATAACAATTAGGATGTAATTTAATATAGCCATTTTATACAGTAATTTTCATTACTGTCTTTTCCAGAGGCAGTGGAAAGATTGTATGAGTGTTAGAATGCAAAGCACCATATTTTAATATGAATGCCTTACATTTGTGTAACATTTTATATGTTTCAAATGATCTCTCATCTGAACTTTGCCACAACCCTGTGAGGCTGTATTGGGTATGTACTATTAACCCCATTTTGCAGATGAATAAACTAAGGCCTACTGAGTTAAAGTGATAGGTAAAAGTTAACATAATTAGTTAACTGCAGAATCAGGACATAGGGCCTACTTTTCTGACTCCTAATGCTTTTTCTACCACAACATACTACTGCCTGGGCTAGAATGTTATAGCCGCCTGCAAATAGGTGTGGAAAATGTATTTATGACGTAGGAGCATAGAATTAGTGCTTGAAGGGTCCTTAGAGATCTTAATTACAATCATGGTAATAGCTAGCATTTATATAGTGCTTTAAGGTTTGCAAGGCACTTGGCAAATAGCTTGTTTTATTTTTACAACAACCCTGTGAGGTAGGGGCTATCGTTAACCCCATTTTACAGTTAATTAAAATGAGACCAAACAATTTGTCCCCCCAAAGTGACAGGACCAGTCAGTGTCTAAAGCTGGATTTGAACTCAGGTCTTCCTGACTCCAAGGGCAGCTCTCTATTCACTGCACTACCTAGCTGCCCGCTATAGCACCTCACCACCTGAGAAATAAGGCCTTGGTTTCATTAGTTTGGAAGCTTTTTCAGGGCAGGAACCCTGCAATTATCCATGAATTATCCATGTAGTGAGCATAGACTACATTGAAAATATGATATGGCAGACAAGTACAGATTCTGACATAGAATTATAATCATGATTTTATATAAATATGACTCTGGGATCTATTCCTTGATATGCACCTTTTTCTTTTGGAGGGGGGAGGGCAGGGCAATTGGGGTTAAGTGACTTGCCCAAGATCACATGGCTAGTAAGTGTTAAGTGTCTGAGGCCAAATTTGAACTCAGGTCCTCCTGATTCCAGGTCTGGTGTTCTATTCACTGCGCCACCTAGCTGCACCTGCACCTTTTGCTTGAATTATAGAGATTAAAAGAAAATCAGATTTATTTTCAAATTGTAAGCAAAGTTCCATTCTTATTTTTTTTAAGTGTGGTTAATTGAACAGATGGGTACACTGTTGCCATCTGCTAAATTAACCATAAATGTGGTTAATTTCACAGATGACAACTTTCAGCTGACCCACCTGGGCTTTATTTGAATAGGTGATAGACACAGAGGTGAAAACTTTGCCCTATTCTTGCTACTGTGGTTATTTTAACCCCAATTTTAGGGGGATAAACAATCATGTTTTCTATTTGAATAATTTAACCAAGATTGGTAAAGAAAAAAATACATTCTAACTTTAAGGATTTTTAATTTCTTCAACTTTGTGACGAATTTGTCTGCCAATTCTACTTCCCGGCAAACTAATGACAAGAATTTATAGGAGACTGTAAGGAAATAAGCAACTGGATTCAGACCCAGAAGAACAAAATTTGAATCCCCACTATGCACTATACCTCTCTAAGCTTCATCTTACTCATATGTAAAACTGGAATAAGACCCTTGTTGTAGGGATCAAATGAGATGGCTTTCATTTTATCATCATTTCATCTGCATCTAGCATGGTGTCTTGTGCACAGTTAGGCATATAATAAGTAGTTATTTATTGGATGGTATAATGTCCATAAATACATTGTGAAACTATAACATTTTATGTAAATGTCAGCTATGGTCACAGGACTGTTTCCTAAAATCGGCATTCTTGTGAAGCTAGACTACAGGGCAGAAACGTTATACATTCATTTCATTCATTCATACATTAGTTCAATAAACCATTTTCCTGTTCTCAAGGACATTCTATTTGGAAAAAACAACAAAAACTCATAGAAACCCAGAAGATACATACAAAAGAGATGCAAAGAAAATTCCAGGGGAGAGGTCCTCTTTCTCTTTTTTTTCAATAGATCCCATGAGTTCAGTTATAATTTCTGTAAATATAATTCCCATATCTATGTATCTATATATCCAGCCCTGGTTTCTCAAATTAGCCACAATCTTAATCACATCACCAACTACCTACTAGACATCTCTATCACCAACTGCTTATTGAACATATCCAAAACAAAACTCATAATTTCCCCCCCTCCCTGAATACCTTTCCTCTCCCCAAATGCTCTGTATGTCTTGAGAGTACTACATCCTTCTAGTCACCTAGTTTTGCAATCTTGTTATCATCCTCAGCTTCTCCTTTTTTCTCACCCCTCATAGCCAATCATTTGACAAGTCATGGTGATCCTTTCTCCAAAACCTCTTTCAAATCTATCCCATTGTCTTCAGTCACATAACAACCATCCTGGTTGAGGTGTTTACCACCTCTTGCCTAAAAATCAGTTCTACCAAATTATTTCTATGCCACAAATATGATTTTGATACCTAAACCAGGGAGAGAAACAGAAAAAGAAAATTAAAGATCAATATCCTTAGTGAAAATTGTTGCAAATTTTAAAAATAAAATATTAGTAAGTAGACTACAACAATATGTCAGAAAGATTAGATGCTCTGATTACCTGGATTTTATACCAAGATTGTGAGGATGGTTTAATATTAGGAAAACTATGAATATACTTGACCATATTAACAACAGGAACAACAAAAATCATGTAATTAAATAAATGGGGAAAAAATAACTTGTGACAAGATACAAAATCCATTTCTGTCAAAAATTCCAGAAAAAATAAGACTACACAGATCTTTCCTTAATATGATAGGTAGTATTTATCTAAAACCAAGATCACCATTATCTAAAATGAGGATAAACCAGATGTCTTTCCAGGAAGAACACGGATAAACCAAGGATGTCAATTATCACCATTACTATTCAATATGGTGCTGCAATTGCTAGCTATAGCAGTAAGGCAAAAAAAAAAAAAATTGAGGGTATAAGCATAGGCAAAGAAGAAACAAAATCTTTTTTTCCAGATGGTATGATAGTTTATTTAACCCTACAGAGTCAACCAAAAAACTAATTGAAGCAATTAACTTCAATAAAGTTACATGAAATAAAATAAACTCATGCAAATCATTAACATTTCTGTATATTACCAGTAATAAGTGATAGAAAAAGAAATTTCATTTGAAATAACTATAGAAAATATAAAATACTTGAGAAGCTACCTGCCAAGACAAACAATAGAACTATATGAACACAATTACTCTTTATACAAATAAAGACAGATCTAAATAGTTGGAGAAATGTAGTTGTTCATGGGTAAGCTCAATCAATTAGTAACTTTGAAGAAAGCAGTTTGATTTCATTGATGAAATTAGAAACCAGTTTGCAGAGGATTCAGAAGAGAGTAAAAGGAGAGGAAATGGAGGCCCTAAGTACAGATGGCTTTCTGAAAGAGTTTAGCTGAGAAGAGGAGGAGAAATATATGGTATTAGTAGGGATCAAGTGATGATTTTTTTTAAGAATGGTGGAGACATGGATGTGTCCATAGGCAGCAGGGAGGCAACCAATATATACAGTATGGAACTGATAATGATTCCACTTTTTTATTTTTTCTGTTATTTTGCTCTTTTGTCCTGGATAAGTACTTTGCTATTTGATTTATGGTTATGTTAGCTGTGTGGCTAGTATGTTGGTATAGAATACATTGGATGAGCCATAAGGGGTTTTTTAATTTTAATAATTGCATATTAACCCCAAAATAAAACAAAATGCCTATATGATTCTAGAATGTAATACCCATTAAATACAGAACAAACTTATTTAATGAAGAATCAAATCCAAGATAAGTAAGGAAAGGATATATATCAATATATCTATATCTATCTATCTATCTATTTATGTGTGTATATATATATATATATATATATATATATATATATATATATAAAGAAAGGAAAGAATATAACCCTCAATTAATTCAAGTTAGTAGGTTTGGATAATTACATCCCAGGATATAGGAAGTAGTTGTGAATATTCTCATAGTTAGTAGTCACTTAAATGTTTGCTGAATTTAATTGAATTGATTTCTGAGTTGCTGTTAATGATCTTTTAAGCATCATAGAATATGGAGAAGTACCATAGGACTGGAAATAGCCTCATTTCTTCTTAGTGGTCTTCCTCAAAAAGTAGTCATCATATATGAAGGCTACTAGACCAGTAGATCAGGGAATATTATAAACATAGAGTACCTGGATTTAAGCAAAATATTTGGCAAAACAATTCCTTGAGGAAAAATGTTGAGATATGGTCTGGATGATATAGCACAATTAGATGGATTTGGAACTGGTTGAATAACTAAATGGTGAATGATGTCAACCTGGAGGGAAATCTAATAAAAGAAATCAATGAAGCTTTAGGTGGGATATGTATCAAATTTTCAGATAGCATAAAACTGGCAAGATAGCTGATATGTTTGTTGATAAAGCTGGATTCCAAAAAGAATCTGATAAACTTACAGGATAGGCTGAATCTAATAGCATGAAATTTAAACAAATTTAAAGTCCTACAGTTGTCGAGTACAAAACACAGAAAGTCAAGTGCAGTATTATTAATTCATGTCTAGATGATGATTCTTGTGCCTAATGAGTCAATATAGAACATGACAGCCCAAAAAAAGCTAGTGAAGTCTAAGGACATTGTAATAGAAGCATAGTGGTCAGTAGAAAATACTTTTTAATTTCATTGTCCTTTGTCCTGATCAGATCCCATCTGGAATACTGCGTTCATTTCTGTTATATTTCATGAAGAACTTTGATAAACTGGAGCATATCCATAGGAACATGATTCATATGGTGAGGAAACTGCTATGTGAGCATCAGTTGAAGTAACTGGGGTATATTTACCCTGCAGAATGAAAGATTGACAGGGTCTTCAAATATTTGAGCACTTTATTTAATCTGAATTAATGATTCATAATAATTATCTACATTTATGTAATTCTTTAAGTTTTATAAAGCAGTTTCTTCAAATGGACTACATGAAGAAGTAAGTTTTGTGTCTGGCCTAGTACACATACAGATTTTCAAAATCCATAAACAGTAACAGCAGTACAGACTTGTTCATGGGCTCAACAAGTATGTACTATGCAACACTTAGAATGAGGTGTCAAAAGTTAAACAAAAATAAAACAGGGTCCTTGACTTCTTGGAGCTAACAAAAATCAGAGAGGAAAGTCATGCACCCAAGTAACTGATACAAAGCAGAATTTGAAAACATAACAAGAGAGGTACTAAATGCCATGGGATCTCAAGGGATGGAAAGATCTCTTCTGACTGGGAAGAAGAGGAAAGATTTCCTAAAGTGAGTTCAACTTCTCTGGACATTTAAGCTGGACCTCAAAAGAATGTGTAAGAATTAAAACAAGCAGAACTAGAGTGGGGTGGGGAAAACGGCTGAATAAAGCAGTTGGATATAACTGTTCCTTGGATCTAAGAAACAAATAGGGCCCCATAGGGTTCCAGGTCAGCCTTCATCATAACAAATCAATAATACCAATACCCAACCTGCTGGAAATATTTTGGTACAGTTGGTGCTGAACTAAAGTAGGTAAACTGTGGGTGACATGAAATGAAATGAAGACACAAATACTTTTATTATGTGCCAGTGATACATCATAAAAGAATTGGAAATAGATTTTAGTAGTTAGAGGCAAGACTTCATATTCTAGTTGTTGTTGATTATCTCTTATGTCTTATCTCCACATTACCTAATAGCATTTTAGAAAATAGCACAGGGTAAAATTGTAAGAAATAATTTCATTCTGAAATCCAGATTAGATAAAATAAGAGCAGAAACTGAGGAGTCACATAATCTGAAGAGGGAAAAGGTGAAGGTCCTGAAGACATTAAAAGCCTATACTAAATACACACTACAGAAGTGCTACCTACTAATGAAATAGATGGCAAAAATGATGCAAATGCCTCAAATGATTGTGAAAAGGAGATGGGCACACTTAGACTGGAATTTTGAACTCTTTTGACTTTGATGCCAGAAATCCAAATAATAGGTCAACTATATCCAAACAGAATAACTTTAAAAGTTAACACCTGCTATATCTATCATATATTCTCTCAGTTATCTCAGCCACTGCATCCCCCTTACCTCCATTTGACAGAATATAAAAAAAAATTTCACAATCTTCACACAATTTTATATGTTGCAGCTATCCTATGATAAGGAAGCTATGAGTATTTCTGGAACAGAAATTTGTCCTTCTTCCTAATGACTGGCATCAGTAGCACCATGGCAGAAGTCATTTGAGAAATTTATTGAAAACCCACAGAAAAACTCTGGAGGATTTCATCAACATCTCAGTGGTGGAACAGTAGGAAACTTAAAACACCATATCACCCAATGAAAGGCAATAGAAAAGAAAAAATAGAACCTAATCTGGAAGACAAAAATATACCAGGAGTTTTTGATACTCATTGATTTTAATCAGTAACCAAAACTGAAAAATAGAAGGTTAACCAAAAAATGATTCAAGGATTCAGAGCAGTGGAAAGAATGAAAAAAAAAGTTAAATATCATGAAAATATAGAGACTTGAGAAACAAAGAAATGAGAGAGAGAGAGAGAGAGAGAGAGAGAGAGAGAGAGAGAGAGAGAGAGAGAGAGAGAGAGAGAGAGAGAG